>NC_059338.1:124497683-124810183 GCF_018350155.1 Leopardus geoffroyi | reverse complement strand
GAAAGAAAATTATAAACTTTTGAGAATTTTGAGTTCAGGAATTTTTGATAAGGTATTTTGAAAGTTGATTGGGAAATTATATAGCTGGATAGTCCTGTAGTTGAAACCCATTTTCCTATTAGGGTCTTAACTTTATCTTCTTGAATTAGATTTAATTAACTTCATTGACCTAAACTATTTGGATGTTTGCCAAGACTTAAGATTTACCTTTTTAGTAGTGTTAAATAGGATGAGATGCCCAACATACTGTAACTTGAACGTTGTTAGTTCAATTAGGAAGGCTGCTGCATTCCTATCAGAGATAAAGCAAACTAATTTGATTCATATATAGGAAATTTTCTTTTCATAAGAAAGTATTATTATGATTTTAAGTAATTCTTAATCTATATCCTTGGCTTATATATGAAAAAAGTAACATGATTCATGCTATTCCTCAAATGAACTCCTGCTGATCCTCATTCAGATGTGTTTGACTTAGAATAGCAGTGGCTTGCACCAAGCTCTTCATAACTTTACTCTCAGTATTTGGGATCCCTGTGAACACTATGGTCTCAAAATACATCAGGATTACTAACGTTAATGTGTTTGGTTAGCACTTTTTAAAAAGTTATATTGATGATACATGTTTTCCTTTGGGGTTTTTAAAAAGTAGATAAAATTTAATATTGATGTTTTCCATCCAATTACAGGAGTCAGAAATACCATCAGAGGAGGGGTACTGTGACTTTAATAGTAGGCCAAATGAGAACTCTTATTGCTATCAACTTCTTCGACAACTAAATGAACAAAGAAAGAAAGGTATTCTTTGCGATGTCAGCATCGTGGTGAGCGGAAAAATCTTTAAAGCCCATAAGAACATCCTGGTTGCAGGCAGCCGTTTCTTTAAGACTTTATATTGCTTTTCAAACAAAGAAAGCCCTAACCAAAACAATACTACCCATTTAGATATTGCTGCAGTTCAAGGTTTTTCAGTCATCTTGGACTTCTTGTATTCTGGTAACCTGGTGCTCACAAGCCAAAATGCCATTGAAGTGATGACAGTGGCCAGCTATCTTCAAATGAGTGAAGTTGTTCAAACCTGCCGAAATTTCATTAAAGATGCCTTAAATATAAGCATTAAATCAGAAGCTCCAGAGTCTGTTGTCGTGGACTATAATAATAGAAAACCAGTTAATAGAGATGGTCTATCTTCATCACGGGATCAAAAAATTGCCAGTTTTTGGGCGACACGGAATCTTACCAATTTGGCAAGTAATGTAAAAATTGAAAATGATGGTTGTAACGTCGACGAGGGCCAAATAGAAAACTACCAGATGAATGACAGTAGTTGGGTCCAGGATGGTTCACCTGAATTGGCTGAAAATGAATCTCAAGGTCAAACAAAAGTGTTTATTTGGAATAATATGGGCTCCCAGGGAATTCAAGAGACTGGCAAAACAAGGAGGAAAAACCAAACTACAAAGAGATTTATTTATAATATACCACCTAATGAAACAAATTTAGAAGATTGCTCAGTGATGCAGCCACCTGTTGCCTATCCAGAGGAAGATTTATCATTCATCAAGGAAGAACCAGGTAAATATTTTATATACAAAGGTATCTGGGTTTTCATTCTAATTAATTCTGATTGGATATAATCTTGAAGTATATTTTTAAAGTATTTTTTAAATCATAAAAGTAATCCACAAGTAATACTAAATTTGAGTGCTTATAGTAGAAGGGAGAAAATTACTCAAGCATATAATTCTGCTATGTCTTTTTTCTCTGAACATGTGTGTGTGTGAGTTTCTCAAAGTTTGTGTTAATCAGGTGTTTGTTTATATTATGTGTAATGTGGACTCAGCTTCATTTATAGTTCTTAGGTGTTTCTGATCTTTATGCTCTGATCACTTTTTTTGCATCCAGTGCTGGAAAGGATAAAGTCTTTGTAATCTTAGTTAAAACCTTAGTTGTAATATATAATCAGTTTGTCATTTCAGAACATTTTTGAGACCTAGTTAACATTTTTTATTCCCAATTTGTGGGGGGAGTAAATATTTGTTTTATAGAATTTTGCAAATGACAGTGGGATTATTCTAATTTGTTTAGGGCTACTGTTCTGTTCTCACCATAAATCTTACAGAAGCTAAATGTTTTAAATTTGTCCCATTGTCCCCTCATTTTCATTCTCATTTGCCTGTTACTAAGAGGACTCAGACCTTTCTCCTCATTATTTAACCTAAATGTATACACATACAACACAGTCTTAGCATATCACATTTGTACTATGGATCTGTTTTTTTTAGTGGAGTAGGAGACCATTGTTACTGTGTGGGTAAATAGAAAGATTTGAAAATTTTCTTTAATTGCCTGTGCCTAACTAACTTAAATATATTTGAAGAAGAGTTCAGTGGATTTGAGGTTTTCCTTTGCAGACCCTAGACTTGAGGTATATATCTACCACTGTCACATATGATTTGATATTTGTTTTGTTGCTTTCAAAGCTCTTTCAGTGTCTGATTTTACATCATGGTGATTATCTGGGGATGGAGTACTTTCTGTTAAAGAGAATCATTGTTTTTAGATCTCAAAGGGCAAAATGCCATAGTAATCTTATGAAATGAAATGGTTTCTCTGGCTTTTTAGGTTTGGATTTAGTTTTCATTGGTTTTTACATTTACTTTTGTAAAAATCAGCATGCCTGTGTAATAACGATTTACTGCTCTTTTCCCTCCTACTTGTCAACTGTTCAGTAAGAAAAGCCCAGAGGCAGTTTCTTTAAAGTATTAAGGGAAGATAGAATTTCTTAGCGTCACTTTATTTTGGCTTAATTAAAAAAATTTTTTTTACAATATTTATTTATTTTTGAGAGAGAGACAGAGCTCGAGGGGAGGAGAGGCAGAGAGAAAGGGAGATAACAGAATCCAAAGCAGGCTGCAGGCTCCGAGCTTTCAGCACAGAATCCAATGCTGGGCTCAAACTCATGAACTGTGAGATCATTACCTGAGCCAAAATTGGACATTTAATCAACTGAGCCACCCAGGTGCCCCTTGGCTTAATTTTTAATGTACAAGCCCTTGAAAGCAGTTCTCAAAAACTAGAGCTACATTGTCTTTCCGCTGCAGGGATTAATTGTTTAATAGTATGTTGGGAACCCTGTAGTGTTTTTTAAACAAAATACATATATACACAATTTAAGGAATAAGCAGGTTTTGGGGGTAGTAATTGGCAAAACTAATCAGAGCCAAACCCATTCATAGTCCCACATATAATTGGAATGATTCAAAGAAAAGCACTCCAATGCATTCTTTAAAAAATAACATTACTGGCTATTATTTTGGCAAGTCCCCCCCCCCCCCAGCATTGAGTTTGCATCAATGGAGTAGGCGTATCATAAATTAATTTTTAGTAGTCTAATATGTTTTCAGTTTATCTCTTACATCTTAGAAAAGATTATTACGTTATGAGTATCACTTTGGTTTTGGACCTTGTTTAACTGACAAATTGCTTTAATCAGTGATGTGCTATATTTCAGTTGTTAAACTTTTTGCAACTTTTCAAGGCCTCTAGATCCAGACTCACTGAATGCAGGAAATAGGGTCTTATGAGATTATTATGGTTCGGACATAATAAAAAGAGCCAGGGGTTGGCAAATTTTTGCTGTAAAGGACCAAAGAGTTAAGTATTTTTGGTTTTGCCAGTTATAAGGTCAATGTCTGATTTACATCATGAAAGCAGCCATAGACAATAAACACAAGTGAACATGGATATGCTTCACTATAAAGCGTTATTGCCAACCCTTGGTATAGAGTAGTGGATCTTAATTTTGGCTGCATATTAACATCACTTGGGAACTTTACAGACCATGATGCTTGGGTCTTTACAGTAGGGATTGAGTTAATTGGTTCTGTGATGTGTCCTGGTTGTTAGAATTTTTATAAGCTCTGTAGGTGATTACACAGTGAGCAAAGGTTGAAATCCACTGACAAAGAGGAAAGAGCCCAAATGGAGTTATGATTTGAAAATGAGCTGTGTATTTAACATTTAACTACAGTGTAACCATGATCAAATTAAACTCTTGCCTTTGGTTTCTTTATCTTTAAACTATGGTACTTATTTCTAGGATTATTAAAATTAAATGACAAAGCACACCTATCCTAGTCATCCTAGGTCCCCTTAAAGTTGAGACTATTGAGATTATTTGAAGTCAGTTTTCCAGTGCAGTGTACTTTCTACTAAATTCTACGAAGGATGGTCTTATTGGCCTCAGCTTGACCTTTTGTTTGAATATTTAGAAAGAATACTCTTTTAAGCAGCCCATTCCAGTGTATGATGACTGTTAGGAAGTTATTTTATATTGAGCCACAATTTGCTTCTTATAAATTTCCTGATTCTTCCATTTTGAGTAGTATAATCTGAGCTTAACCTAATCTCTCCAAATCTACCTGATAACTCTTGAGATATTATAAATAATTTAAGTATTCCCCTGAAGTCCCTTTTTCTTCCAGGCTAAGTGCTATACCACCCACCTTCTGAATTCCAAACCTTTTTACCATCTTTCTTACAATTAACTCCCCCCCCCCTTTTTTTTTACCCAGAAATTGTGGTGTACAGAATTAACTACAACTCTTCAGGCAAATTCTGACCAATATAGAACACGGTGCATCTGTGTTTATCAAGGTTAAGGCCCATCTCAAGGTCAATCAGCTAGTAAAAATAGAGGCAGGTTTCATGTTAAGGACTATCTCACAATAAAACTTTGCAATTAATGAACTAGTAGACTCAGTCTTTTAAAAAATTGGTCCCTTTTAAAATCTCAAACATTTTTATGTACTGTACCATCATTGGTTATACTTTGACTTCCATTTATTTAGGAATGGTGAAAATGTTCAGTGAAATAGTTTTAAATGAATTTAAAGCTCTATACGTAAATATTGAAAAGTCCTAGTAAATTATATAGTCTACAAGCAATGCTTGACATATTTGGATTTGTGGATCCTTTATAAGAACTATGACTTCCCCCAGATTCTTAAGTCTACAGTTTGTAAACCACAGCTCTAAATATCTTCTTGCCACATAATGTTGAAGCTGGTGTTCAGATGCCTCATTCAGAAAGGTTGTAAGATATTGAGTTAAGATGTACCCACAAATATCAGGGATTTTATTTAGGTGGGTTTTTTTTTTTTATCTTAAACTAGCATGTTTGTTATTTGACTCACTAATGCAATTTGCTTCAAATTATTTTTAATATAGGAGGATACTTGAAAATAGAACTCAGGAGGGGTGTCTGTGTGGCTTAGTCAGTTAAGCATCTGACTGGGGCTCAGGTGATGATCTATCTCACAGTTCATGAGTCCTCTATCAGCTCTGTGCTGACAGCTCAAAGCCTGGAGCCTGCTTCAGATTGTGTGTCTCCCTCTGTCTCTCTGCCCCTTCCCCACTTGTGTTCTCTCTCTCAGAAATAAACATTTAAAGAAAATTAAAATAATAAAGTAGAACTCAGGAAAGGTTAGAAACTTCTGTCATTTTTATTTTATTAAGGTTTATGGGATAATTAAAACTATTGGGAAAGACTAAATTCTAGGTAATAGGGAAAAAGGATGTCATTAATGAGTTAGTTCCTCTGCTAATATAAAAATTTCAAATACTTGTCTTGCTGATACACAGCCAGAAAACCAATTTCAGCCAAATGAAGTAGATAAAAATCTAAGATTAGAAATTAAATTGTATGAGTAAAAATAATAACTAAATTATTTAACAGTGTGTTCACAGAGCAAGTCAAGTGTTAATCCTATTTTTGATCTTTTGATGCTCTGGGACTATAAGGAACATGGTTTTCTGAATCTAGATTCTTCTGTTATTTCATTCACACTAGCAGGTTGCACCCATTGTAAATACTGCTTTGCTTGTATACACATTTAATTTATGCATGCATATATACCACATTTTGTACAAACATTTTTTGAAATGACTGACAAATCAGCAAAACAATTTAGCAGTAAAGAAATTAAGTGTGCTAGTCAAGGGTGTTAATATGGTTGCCCTAATTAAGCTTTTAATTGGCTCTAAGATACTAAGCCTCTCTCAAAAGGAGGAAACATGCCAGTTCTGGAGGATGACAAACTTTTCTGGTACTGAATTCTGAAAGGAATTTCTCCATTGGGGTTTTATATAGTTGATACCATGTAGCATAATAACCATTTCCTCTGTAAATGAAGCGGTAGATTATATAACCTGATTTTTATCTTTAATAAAAGCTGATACAATTCTGTATAGATGATTGATTTTTTTTAATGTTTTGTTTATTTTTGAGAGAGTGCCAGCAGGGAAGGGGCGGGGAGAGAGAGGGACAGGATCTGTGAGCTCTGCGCTGACAGTAGTAGCAAGCCACCTGAGCCAAAGTCTGACGCTAAACCTACTGAGACACCCAGGTGGCCCTGGATTTTTTTTTAATGTATACAGGATGCAAGGTGATTTTACCTCAGCAAAGAATTTAACAGTTTTTTTAAGTAATCTAAACGTTCCTTTCTCTCATCTGAACTTCTCAGGGAAAACAGCTTTACAACATTTGTAAATTTCTATTAATCCTTTACAAATAGAGTTTTAGCTTTAAAATTTCAATTTGCATATTTGCCTTTTGGTTAAAAAGCAAATAATTTTTGAGTATTTAGAAGACAACTTGGAGAACAGAATGTTCAAACTAAATATCTTTAAGATACTCTAATGGGTCATGTTTGGACTAATGAATTATTCTGTTTATATTGAATTCTTCAGAGTTTGCTACTAACCAGCACTTCTGCTTTTCTATGTTTTGGATGATAATAGGTATATGCATTACCTTCAGTCAGATGTTGCAGAAACTTTAAAAAAAATTTTTCTAATGTTTATTTTTGAGAGAGAGAGCACAAGAGGGGGCAGGGCAGAGACAGAGAGGGAGACACTGAATCTGAAACAGGCTTCAGGCTCTGAGCTGTCAGCACAGAGGCCAACATGGGATTTGAACTTACGAATGGTGAGATCATGACCTGAGCTGAAGTTGGATGCTTAACAGCTGAGCCACCCAGGTGCCCTCAGAATCTTTTTTAATGTTTATTTTTGAGATAGGTTGAGAGTGTACATGCATCTGTGGGTGCGTGTGTGTACATGCAAGCTCGTGCATGCAAGGGAAAGGCAGAGAGAGGGACAGAGGATGTGAAGGAGGCTCTGCATTGACAGCGAAGAGCCTGATATGGGGTTCAGATTCACCAGCCATGAGATCATGACCTGAGATGAAGTCTGACAAACAACTGAGCCACGCAAGTGCCCCAGATGTTGCAGAATCTTAAACTGCTTTCTAAATGATTAACTTTTTACAATTTTGAAAATTGGCCATCACATTTGAGAGTCCTGTTTTGACCATGCCATATAAATTTACTGTATAAACGATTAAATATGTTTAAAAACCATGAAACTTGGCTTTATTTAAGGAGATGTGGGCTTTGGACTAGTTTTTGCCACTTAACTGTAACTGGTTCTGATTGTATCCCACATAATGTCTCTAATGGGAAGAAAGAAAGGAAAATTTTGTAATTCTGAAATCTTGAAATCTGTAAAAACTACCCAAAGCTTTTTCTTAATCATTTTGGCAACAAAACTTGATTCTTAGCTGGCAGCAAAACCAGCTATTTATATCTTTTACTCATTTCTTTAAATGTGAATATTCATGTTTCTTTGCAGAAATACTGTTCTGATTATAGGATGCTACCCCTAGACACCACTGGGAGTATTGTAGTTATTACTTTTATAAAATCTGAAAATTGCTGCCTTCTACATCTTACTGTAAGTAAGCATTTCAGATAGATTGATGGATCTAGATTAGTTTTCTTTGTTAGGGGGTCCCAGATGTTCTTTAACTTTGAGGCATCCTTTTGGTTGAATGTGTTATGAAGGATGATCTATAAGTGATAATATCCAGTCACTTTTCTTCAGAAACTGTTACAGTTGGGTGTTAAATGATAGTTTGAAGGCCTGATGATCATTTTAAAAAGTAAATGTCCACCAGTAGTGAATGGATTATAAAATACACTAATCCATAAGAATCTTCCCAATGTTTAATCTTAAAAGGATGATAGTAGATAGCTGTATGGTGGTAGGAATATTCTGCCATCTTTTTTCCCCCTTCTTTTCATCAGCCTAGTGTTCCTTTCCTTCCCTGTCTGCCGTATTTGTCCCAAGAGATGACTGTAGTTAGGATTATTACCAATAAGTTAGAAACCCTAAAGAAATAGAATCTGTGTGGCCAGACTAGGTACTGAAGAAGCCTTGTAGATCAGTTACAAAAGCATTTTTGTGAGTTCTGCCTGAGAGTATCAGATTGTCTAAGTGTCAATCCCTGAGAGTTCTATAAAACTGAAACTTTGGTTTCTGACATAGTCTTAATATTTATTCTGGGGTGACCAGAAGGCCTTAAATCTTCATTCAAAGATTTAGTCTCCAGAAAAGTTATATTATAACCAAATATTATTTTTCTGAGATACCAGAATAGCTTTCCACATCATAACAGGAAATTTACTAGTAAATTTTTAAAAAATGTTTATTTTGAGAGAGTGAGCAAGCAGGGGAGGGGCAGAGGGAGAATCCCAAGCAGGCTCCAGGCTGTTAGCTTAGAGCCTGACGTGGTACTCCATCTTGTGAGATCATGACCTGACTTGAAATCAAGAGGGCTGCTTAACTAACTGAGCCACTCAGGTGCCCCTGATAATAAAATTTCTATGTAAGTCCCCAAAAAAGTATCTTGTCAGATGACGTTGATGTCAAGATTGAGGATTACCTTACCTGGAACTTGTTCATAGTAGGGTCGCTGTAGGGTAGAAACGTACCCAGTGCGTTGGAACAAATGTTTAAAATAAGTAGGATGAGCAGATGCAATGGGAGGTTCCTAACTGCTCAGAAGAGTTGGAGAAGGCTTCATGGAGAAGGCAATAGTAAGAACAGGGTCTTGTGTAAGACTTTGCCAGAGGAGGGGGAGGGCGTTCAGTGACTACAACATGGCAAGAAATCAGGGTAAATAGGTAAAAGAATAGAAGGAGTGTGGTGGGAAGATGAGGTTGGGTAGGTAGGTTAGAGCAGATTGTAATTCTCTTTGTTTTACATGGTAAGTTTGTCGATTTGGTTTCAAAAATAGACTGAGGTAGTGAGAGGTTTTTAACTAGAGATTACGTGTGTTTATATTAGCCTTTAGAAAAAAAACATTTGGAGTGTGTTGTTCATGGATTGGAGTGGGGAGTGATCTGGGTAGACCTTTTAAGGACTAGTGAGGGCAGAAATAACAGCCCTAGTTGAGTAGTGCAAAGAAAAAACAGTAGAACTTAATCTAAGTAAAGATGGGGCAGTCACTTGAGTCAGTGGGGGAAAGGAAACTACTATATGTTGAGTCTCTATCCTACTACAGGAACTGTCAAGGGCATTTTATATGATACGTTTATAACTGACTACTCTCTACTGAAAAGCAGAAAAAAAACCTGATCACAATCAAGAGAAAAAAATTGTACCTGTTTATGAAAAAACAGTTCTGAAACTGTCTTCAGAAAAGAGAAACTTGATGTTGATATATTTATATGAAAGTGGAATATATCTTACTGGGTCTCTTAAGGGTTTTTTGTACAGTTGAGTTAGTGACTTCCAAAACCTTGATTTCTGGGGCACCTGGGTGACTCAGTCGGTTAGGCTTCCGACTTCGGCTCAGGTCATGATCTCACGGTTCATGAATTCAAGCCCTGCATTGGGCTCTGTGCTCACAGCTTGGAGCCTGGAGCCTGCTTCAGAATCTGTCTCCCTCTCTCTGCCCGTCTCCGCCCCATACTTTCTGTCTCTGTCTCTCTCTCAAAAATAAATATTAAAAAAAATAATAAATCTTGATTTCTGATGTTCTCTATCATTTCATTGATTTCAAGAATATCTGTCTTTTAAGACAGTCTGAGTAAGTTTGTACCTGCTTCATGTTTGGAATTTTGAGACCCAGAAGAAAATTGTTGGGGAAACCTTCCAACTTGGTTTTGTTTATTTAGCATTTACAGGCAAGTGCCGTACCACTCCCTTTACCAGATGATTTGGAAGCATTGCCTGCCGTGGTCCAAGAGAAACCTATAACGATAGGCCCCAAGATTAATCACACTTAATGACACCAGGTTGATATTACACTTCACAGTTTACTCAGTATTTTCATTCACTGGTGTCACTTTTATTCATTAAAAAATTTTTTTGATGTTTATTTTGAGAGAGACAGAGTGCGAGTGGGGGAAGGGCAGAGAAAGAGGGAGACAGAATCTGAAGCAGACTCTAGGCTCTGAGCTGTCAGCACAGAGCCCGATGTGGGGCTCAAACTCGATGTGGGGCTCAAACTCGAACTGTGAGGTCACGACCTGAGGCGAAGTTGGATGCTTATAAACAACTGAGCCACCCAGGCGCCCCCTGGTGTCACTTTTCACAGCAACTTTGTGAAGTGGGCAAACATTGCCACTCTTTTTTATGTGAGAAAAATGAAGTTGTGATTGTTATAAATTAAAGAGGGAGTAGAGACCCAAGATTTTACTTTATTTTACTTTTATTTTTTTAAATATTTATTTTGAGAGAATACTTGCAGGAGTGTGGGGGGAGAGGGGCAGAGAGAGGGAGAGAGTGAATTCCAAGCAGGCTCCTCACTGCCAGTGCAGAGCCCCACGCACAGGGCTCAGTCTTAATCTCACAACTGCAAGATCATGACCTGAGCTGAAATTGAGTTGGATACTTAAACGGAACTAACTGAACCACCCAGGCACCACACCATTCTTTTTTTAATCTCATTCTCTTTTCTTTGTTTGTTAATCTGATTTTCTGTTAATCTGATTTTTTAAAAATCCATGAATAAAATGTCATCTTTTTAAACATGCAAAAACATGGTTAGTCAGTTACTTAAAAATAAACCTGAAGAGAAAATTGCCTTCAAAGACAAAAATGTAATACTTACAAAGAACCACAATAGCTGATACCTAGGTACATTTAAGATTTTGGAAATGGTTTTATTAAATAAAGTTAGTAAAGCAAATGTTGATTTAGCATGGAGTGTAAAGTTTATTTTCATTTAGCAAAAAGTATAAAGTATCACTAGGAAACTAAGTTAAAGATGGGTGTACTTCTTCACTCATTTCTAGCATTGCAGATTGTTTTGTTTTTTTTTTTTTTGCCTCGTGTGCAGCAAGTCCATAGGTTTGGAACTTTTATATTCTCAGGAGGCAATGTAATATAGGCAATAAATGTAGCACTCTGCCACTAGCTTATCTTAGGTTCCTCAAAGCTGCTAATATTTTTACTATTCTTCCATAAATTTGTAGTAAAATTTAAATGAGATACATAAAGGGACTTACAGACTTGAATGCGTAAAATCTGGTGTTTGGTTTGTGTGGGGGGTGGGGGGGAAGAGGTCTGTAGTTACCTGTTCACTGGAGAAAAAGCAGCTTATAGCCATTTGAATTCAATCATTTAAATTCATTCAGTCGTTTGAATGATAATACATAGTGTACCTATACCTGCTGTAATTCAGAAAGATGGCTATCTTGTGAAACTGTTTTAATAGTTCTTTTAAAAAAGGTTTTTTGTTTACAGAGATATCTTAGCCCTTTTTGCCAAGTTTAAACGAAAAAGATTTCAGTAGGAAGGTGGCGAATGTCCTAAAACCAAATATAGTAGAGTTTATTCTTTAATCCTATAGTTTTGGAGAAAAATGATGACCCAGAGTTACTGCTTTTGCTTGCTAGTGAAACAAAATTCATTTCTGTTTGAAGTGAATGGTTAGCTGCCTCCTATCCCATTCACATCAACTGATTAAAAATGATGTGCTAGGCAGTTTGGCTGGTTTTGAATAAGATACCAGCATGATGTATTGATTCCTGAGTTAAACATGCTTATTGTCAACCTGGAAGAGCTCACCTATTCTAAGAATTTGTATGTGTTTGTTTGCTTGCTTGTTTTGTTTTTTTGTTTTTTTTTTTTTTCTTAAATTTTTTTTTTTTCAACGTTTATTTATTTTTGGGACAGAGAGAGACAGAGCATGAACGGGGGAGGGGCAGAGAGGGAGGGAGACCAGAACCGGAAACAGGCTCCAGGCTCTGAGCCATCAGCCCAGAGCCTGACGTGGGGCTCGAACTCACGGACCGCGAGATCGTGACCTGGCTGAAGTCGGACACTTAACCGACTGCGCCACCCAGGCGCCCCTGTTTGTTTTGTTTTTAATGTTTATTTATGAAAGAGAAACAGTGTGATAGGGGACGGGCAGAGAGGGAGAGAGACAATCTCCTGAGCCATCCAGGCACCCATGAGAATTTGTTTTTGATATCAAGAACTAAGTAGTACCTTTTGAAAGAGATTTGATATTTGTAGCATGGTTATGATTTTGTTTTTGAGAAGAAATATTGTCCACAGAAAGAATATATTTGCCATCTGTTAAGCTTTCAGGTTGAGGTGTTCTGAGCTTAGGGTAAAGATCACAAATTAAATTCTAATACTTAAGAGGTAGAGTAGGAGACAGGAAATGTCTATTTTAAGAACTAGCTGAGGAAGCCTTCAACAAATCACTATAGAATGTTACATAAATAGAAACGCCCTGCCTGTATTTACAAACCCACTTTGTAGTGCCCTCTGAACAGGCTGTATTCTTCAGAATAGTGACTTTAAAAAAAATAAAAGGTAGTGGGGAAACCTAGTACAGTTGTTTGAATAACAATTTAAATTTACTATTGAAATACATTCAGGTTTTCATAGGAAAACAAAGGCACTAGATTTCAGTTAATTATTTTCAGTTACTGGTTATGTTTTAATGTTACTGTACACCAGAAAACTGAGAAATTGTCATTTAAATGCCATTAATTAAACTAATAATAGAGGTTGCAGAAGGCAGAATATTCAAACCAACATTTAACAACACTTGTTGAAAAGCATTTTGTCACTCATTATGACAATGCTGGGAAAATAAAACCTAACAATATCCCGTCTCTCAAGGAACAGGTAAAGGAGTCTGTGTCTATTTCCTTTTCCTGCTCTGCATATGAAGTACTTGTTCATTCACCTGACATTTACTGTAGGCAATAACCTCCTATTTTACTATTCCACCTTATGGAGAATATAAAAGCCAATAGATGAATGCCCTTAAGTACTTGTCTTCAAATTTATCTCTATATGTTGATTATCCTTTCTCTCTCAAGTCTTAAGTACCCAAACATTTGCTTCTGGATTCCAGACTCCTCTTTGCAGTATTTCCTCAATATTTTTAACTTTTCTCTTTCTTAGTGACCTCTTCATTTCAGCATTCAAAGATGTTTATTACTTTCATCTTTAAAAAAATAAACTCTTACTCTATTTCTCACTATTCCCTTTTGCAACCAAATCTCTCAGATTGTATTATATATCATAATTCTTCATTTTCCATCCACAGCACAGGCCACTCTTGCTCTTTCTCCTTGCCCCACTGATAACACCAGTGTTACTCTAAGATCACTAGTGATGTCCTAGGTGCTCAGTATTTATTGAATGAAAGTAATGCACATTTCAGTCCTTAATCTTGAAGTTTTGGCAGCATTTCAGCATTGTCATGGTGGAGTATTTCTTGAAATACTCTTTTCCACAGGCGCCTGGGTGGCTTAGTCAGTTAAGCGTCCGACTTGGGCTCAGGTGCCCCGTGTCAGGCTCTGTGCTTAGAGCTCAGAATGGAGCCTGCTTCAGATTCTGTGTCTCCCTCCCTCTCTTTCTCTCTCTCTCTCTCTCTCTCTCTCACACACACAAATAAACATTAAAAAAAAATTTTTTTAAATAATCTTTCTTAAAGTCCTTTTATATCCTTTTCAAGTTTATTGAATGCTAGGATTCCTCAGCATATTGGTCATATTTTTTTCCTCATGGTCTCCTCTGTTTACTTCCGTGGTCTTATTTACCACATATATTCTGACAACTCATTTTTATCACCAGTTTAAGCATCAAATCTGTATAGCCTTTGGTACTAAATTTCTTCACTTGGGAGCTTAAATTAAAAAAAAAAAAAAAAATTAAAAGTTTGAGTGTTTGCTATTTACCAAAGAGCTAAGCACTTTTCATTTATCTAATTTGGTCCTTTGAGATAATAAATAAAAAGTGCTTAGTTCTTTGCCTGATAATTTCCCCATTTTTATAATAGAACAGTTCTCAGTCTCTAGTAAGCATCAGAATCACCTAGAGGGCTTTTTAAAATGCAGATTTCTGGGCCCCACCACCACAGTATCCTGATTCAGTAGGTTTGGGATAGGTTCTGAAAATTACATTTCTAGCAAGTTCCCGGATAATGCTGATGCTGCTGATTTAGGAGCTATACTTTGAGAACCACTACGTTAGAAAAGCAAAATAAGCTGCTTCACAACTGTCACACAGCTGGGAAGTGGCACAGATGAGATTTGGTCCCAGGCAGTATCTAGAGTTTACCCATTTAACCCCTATTCCTACTCCAAACTTATTATTAAATTACCTCTTTCTTAGGTATGTCAAACTCAGTATCTTCATAACTATGTAAGCCTCCAAAACTGGTCCTTTGCCCACCAGAGTTTCCTAACTGCCTTTAGTGTAGCTGGAAACTTCCCTCATTACCTTCAAACCTTGCCTTTTCCATATTCAGTCTGTCACCAAGCACTATTGGTTCTTCCTCCACAAGTTTCCTTACTTATCTACTTTCCCCCATTTGTTGCTCTCGTCAGTCAATGCCACCATCAGTTCTTACCTGAATTTCTAAAATAGTTTCCTAGCTAGTCACCTTTTTGCCCTCTTTTAATTAATTCATATAATACCAGGATTTTTTTTTAAGGTAAATGAAATTAACACCTTGTTTAAAATCCTTCTATTGCTTTTAGACTATAGGCCAGAATCCTGACCATGACCTGCAGGGCTCTATATGACCTATCTGCGCCTGCTTGAGAGGATCAATATATACTCTTCTCTCCTTCATTATGCAAATACGTAATCCTACTGGCTTCTTAGACCAGACCATAAATGCCAGATCCATTCAGTGATTTGAGGTTTTATAACTATGCACTAGAACCATTACTGGGTGGAATTCCATTGTGTAAGTGTACCACAGTTTCATTTGCCCACCATGGAGTTTTTGGTTTTTTATTTTTGAATCAAGTATCTGCTTATGTAAAGAGGAAGGATTTCTCTTTTTGTTACTAAATTTTTTTTTTTTTTATCTTGAGTGTTGGGAAGCTAGATCAATAAGTACGGAGTGGTATTATCAAAAATGAATCTTGGGGGACACCTGGGTGGCTCAGTCGGTTAAGCGTCCGACTTCAACTCAGGTCACGATCTCGCGGTCCGTGAGTTCGAGCCCCGCGTCGGGCTCTGGGCTGATGGCTCAGAGCCTGGAGCCTGCTTCAGATTCTGTGTCTCCCTCTCTCTCTGCCCCTCCCCCGTTCATGCTCTGTCTCTCCCTGTCTCAAAAATAAATAACCGTTTAAAAAAAATGAATCTTGGAAGTAGAGGACAGATTGTCCATAAAAAGTGGCATTTAAAAAATAAAAAAATTTTTTTTTCAATGTTTATTCTTGAGAGAGATGGCATGAGTGGGGGAGGGGCAGAGAGAGAAGGAGACACAGAATCTGAAGCAGGCTCCAGACGCTGAGCTGTCAGCACGGAGCCTGATGCTGGGCTCGAACTCACGGACCGCAAGATCATGACCTGAATGACCTGAGCCAAAGTTGAAAGCTTAACCGACAAAGCCACACAGATGTCCCCAATTTTTTTAAAGTTTATTGAGAGAGATAGAGGCAGCATGAGCAGGAGAGGGGCAGAGATGAAAAGAGAGAGAATCCCAAGCAGGTTCTACCTTACATGGGGGTCAAATCCACAAAACTGAGATCATGACCTGAGCTGAAACCGATAGATGCTCAGCTGACTGAGCCATCCAGGAGTGCCAAAAGTGGCATTTTTAATGTTTATTTTTGGGGCTCCTGGGTGGCTCATTCAGCTGAGCATCTGACTTTGGCTCAGGTCATGATTTTGCAATTTGTGAGTTTGAGCCCCCATCTGCTCTGCACTGACAGCTCAAAGCCTGGAGCCTGCTTTGGATATTGTCTCCCTTTCTCTCTGCCCCTCCCCTGCTTGCATTCTGTCCCTCTCTCAAAAATAATAAACATTAAAAAGGTTTTTTGAAGTTTATTTTTGAGAGAGAGCGTGCCTGTGCACACGAGTGGGGGAGGGGCAGAGAGAGAGAGAGAGAGAGGGAGACAGGATCTGAAGCAAGCCCTGCACTGTGTATGACCTGAGCTGAAGTCGGACACTTAACCAACTGAACCAACCAGGCACCCAATAAAAGTACCAAGAGGATGCCTTGATTTCAACTTCAGGTCATGATCTCATGGTTCATTAGTTCCAGCCCTGGGTGAGGCTCCGTGCTGAGGATGTGTAGCCTGCTTAGGATGCTGTCTCCCTCAAAATAACATTAAAAAAAGATAATGAATAGAACTATGAGCATTATATTTTGAAGCAAGGAGACCCAAGAAACTGTTTCAGTAATTCACTAATCCAAGAAAATGATGATGCCTGAATTAAGGCAGTGGTAGAGAAACAGAAGGGATGGAACAGATTTAAAAGAAATTAACAGATTGGAACCAAAAGTATTGGTATCATTAGTATGTCATTTACGCTGCCTTTCCACATTCTTTCCATATATCAAGGTTAATTCTAAGGAAGTACCTCTTCTCTGAAGCCTTGCTTTACTATTCTAGCTTTAATTGGTCTTTTTCATTTCTGAATCAATACGGAAACCATGTTTTACACACCTAGTACTTGGTACTAGCAGCAGTAGCAGCTGTCATTGGATGCCAGACACCAAAACTCTAACACTTGACTTGCATTACCTATATATATCAAATCTGTGATCTAGTTGGAAGCATATGAGGAAACTGAGGTACTTGCTCACATAGCCAGTAGCCTAATTCACCCTGTCTCTAAAGCTTATTCATGTTCAGTACAGTGTACTCACTGTTGAGTGTGCACTTGTTCTTGTGGTTGAAAACCATGTCTTAACAATTTTGTACCTTAATAGCATTAAGCATACAGCAGGTGTTTAATACTTACAGATATTTTTCTATTTAGTGTTGCATAAGAAACAATACAAAGAAGGGAGTGGTGTTTTGATGATGGCTATGGTATGGTTGTAAATAACCGATTAAAATGTCTCCTTTTCAGACCTGGATGGTGCTCTACTCTCAGGGCCAGATTGTGATAGGAATGTGAATACAAATTTATTGGCTGAAGCCAGCTCCAATCAGGATGGAGGTGATGCTGGTAGGTGCAGTAGGATTTTATTAGTAAGAGTATGTTTAAGAGGATTTAAAGATTTGGCATTGTTTGTGTATATGTTTAAGGACCTACTGCAGTTTCTTTACTATCTGTCTGTCTAATCAGTTTATTTATTTTTAAGTAGGCTTCACACCCAGCCAGGCGCCCCTCAGTTTCTTCCCTTAAAGGAGAGTAGCTATGTTTCTGATAATGCTTTGGAAGCCTGGTGAACACAAATAGATGGGTGTTTCTTATTCTTTGTGGGAGGCATTTATTTAGAGATTTTAGAATTCTTAAATACCAGAATAATTAAGTTAATAGAGATGGTGGTTTCCTGCTAGTATATACATGGAATGAGAATGGTAATTATCCAAATGGCTAGTTAATGTATTTTAATTAGCTTTGATATAAAATAATAGTATGATTAGTGATGGCAATACAAAATGTTAATTCTGAATAGTGAATAGTAATATTTCTATCATTTGAACTTTGGGAGGAGTAAAGGCAAAGAATCCATGAATATTCCAGAGAATAATGTGAGTCTAAGTAAATTAGGAGAGGGAAAAGCTTTCTTAACAGAATGCCAAGCTAATAAATACAGAATGATAGAATTGAAAAATAACCCACAGGAAACAATTCAAGATCATCCATGGATGTTAAGCCACTGTTGTTGGGCTTATCCCATAATGACTGGGCAAAAGACTGTTGTAATAGCATATTCATACGGTCTCCGTGTTATCCCATAGATTATTTCAGTTACAAAAAAGAAAAGATTTCTTTACAATAAAAAAAACAGAAATAACCTGCCTCTTGCCATAATGCAGTAGCAGGTGCACAACATCACCTATGCCAAAATGTTTAACTCAAATCTGATCATGAGGGAGATATCAGACAAGCCTACAGAAATCTAGCTACTCTGGGTTTTTTAAATGTTAATGCCATGAAAGACCAGCAGAAGAACCACTAGACTCCAGGAGACCAACCAAAAGG
This sequence comes from Leopardus geoffroyi, assembly GCF_018350155.1. NCBI lineage: Eukaryota > Metazoa > Chordata > Mammalia > Carnivora > Felidae > Leopardus > Leopardus geoffroyi. The sequence goes on along the minus strand of NC_059338.1, from coordinate 124,791,904 downwards.
CATTATCAGTCTTGATAACATCAGGGTTCTAAAATGAGTAAAGGGGCATTTGGGGAACAGTTGGAAATTTGAATATGTAGTATGGGTTAAATGGTAGTTGGGCAATTTTAAATTTCTTGGATGTGATAAAGGTACTGTGGTTATGTTTGAAAAAGCTCTAGAAGATACATGCTATATTGAGGGGTGAAGTGAATTTCTACACATAAACATTTTCAGTGGGGGATGGTCCATATAATCTTTTCAAAAAAAAAAAAAAGTAAACCCTTGATTTAAAGCTGTTTCTCTTAGGGGTCATTTTGATCCATGTGCTTTTTATGACTGAGATCAGCCTTTGTCTTAGGATTTGAGTTCAGAAAAACGCTGCTTTCTTCTTAGTTTGCCATTATGGAAAAATGTACCCTGAAGGATATTATTAAACAGTGAGCACAGTTTTGAAGTAGATCTTTAATTACCTTAATGATCTTCCAGTGTATTGAATTATAAAGGCAATACCTTTGTCAAACTGCTCATATACTTCCTATAAATAGTAATTTCTACTGTTATAAGAATTGGGACAGGTGAAAGAAGTTTGGGTTGAGGTTTTCTTAATTTGAATTTTGTATTCTAGATATGGTGTCTCTTGTCTGTTATCCTGGATGTTTATCAGATCTTTAGATTACCTAGAGAAATACAGAATTTCGAGTATTAAAAAGTTTCAATTTTTTTAAGTTAAGTATTTTGAGGAAGTAAAAAATAGTACATGTGTGTTAGCATTCACTAGATACATTTATTCAATAAATAGTTGAAGGGTATATGCTTTGGACATTAGCAATACAAAGGTGAGTAAAACAGGCAAGTTCTTGCTCTCAGGTTTTTTGTACTGATTTCATCAAGAACTACAAGTCAAAGCTCAGGCTTTATGTAGAAGTGTAAAACTGAAAATTGATAGATTTGTGTTCCCAGGCTACCACCCCCATCCCAGTCTCCACCCCACCCCCCCCACACACACACACATGTACACGCATGATGTCTCACTTTAGGATTCTGAAAACTTACCCTTGAACAGAAGTACATTATAGTTTAATTATCTAATTGTCAATTCAGAAGTCTTTCCTGACATTAAAAAGGTATAAAGGTATTCCAAGTATAAAACAATTTACATTAATAGAAATGAATTTTTTTGGGGGGCGCCTGGGTGGCACAGTCGGTTAAGCGTCCGCCTTCAGCCAGGTCACGATCTCGCGGTCCGTGAGTTCGAGCCCCGCGTCAGGCTCTGGGCTGATGGCTCAGAGCCTGGAGCCTGTTTCCGATTCTGTGTCTCCCTCTCTCTCTGCCCCTCCCCCGTTCATGCTCTGTCTCTCTCTGTCCCAAAAATAAATAAACGTTGAAAAAAAAAAAGAAATGAATTTTAAGTTTATTTATTTTGAGAGAGAGGGGCAGAGAATCCCAAGCAGGCTTGTGCTGTCATTGTAGAGCCTGATAATGGGGCTCAAACCCAAGAAAGGAGAGATCGTGACCTGAGCTGAAATCAAGAGTTGGATGGCTCAACCAATTCAGCCTCCCCTGTGCCCCAATAATAGTGAAATTTTAAACACCTTAGAGACCTTTTGCATTGTTGGTTAGTGATACTTTCACTGAAGAAGAAATATTAAGTTATTTTAATTTTTTTAAATGTTTATTTTTGAGAGAGAGAGAGAGAGAAGGAGAGCATGAATGGAGGACAGGCAGAGAGAGAGAGGGAGACCACAGAATCCAAAGCGGGTTCCAGGCTCTGAGCTGTCAGCACAGGGCCTGATGCAGGCCTCAAACTCCTGAACCATGAGATCATGACCTGAGCTGAGGTCGGATGCTTAACCGACTGAGCCACCCGGGCACCCCAAGTTATTTTAATTTTTAAGAGAAGTAGTATATCTGGCAGGTAGATACAGGAAAATAAATTTTTACAAAGTCCTTTTTAACAAGCATTGTTTTATATAAAGTCCATGGTTTTTGTGGGAGGAAAATTAATTACTGCACAAGTGAGTGAGTATATAGCCTGGAAAGGAGTGGTTCAGGCAGAGGAAAGAAGAGTTTAAGTGCAAAGGTCTTGCAGAGGGACCCATTTTCCCATGGAGGAACAGTACAAAGGCCAGTATGGCTGAAACAGATTGACCAGGGGGAGTCGTTAGAAGCAAGGGCTAGAGTAGGTAAGGCTATGTAAGATTTTGGAAGTCTTTGGTTTTTACTATGAATGAGATATGGGTAGTCCTTGCAGGCTTTTGAGCAGAGCAGTGCCAGGCTCTGAATTAAAGTTCTGAAAGAATCTCTAATTGCCGTGTTGAGAGCAAACTGTAAGAGGGCAACATTGTGAGCCTGGATACAAACTCTGATGGCTACTGAAAATAATCCAGAGGCAAGAGTTGATGATTGATTGGATCAGTGTGGCAATAGCTATGGAGAATTCTGGATATGTTTACATTGCCACAGGATTCCTGGATTTAGGGAAATACATACAATATTCAAGAAGGAATCTTGTCCAGGGGTGACAGGCTGGCTCAGTCGGTGGAGCATGCAACTCTTGATCTCAGGGTTGTAAGTTCATTCAAGCAACCACATTGGGTTTAGAGATTGCTTAAAAAATAAAATCTTAAGAAGTAAAAAGGAATCATATCCAAAGGAGGTAATTTTTCTCTTAGCTAGTCTAAAGGTCCTCTGGCACAAATTCCTTAAGGGATATTGACTATTCTAATTCTACTTTCTGGATTTAAGGATGGAGTTAGGGAGGTTTTGATGAACTCCCCAAGAGGGCATTCAGTTACCTTGCCCAGTGTGTCTGAAACAACAAACGGGTGTAATAATGCGAGAACCTTGGATTTGTAATTTCCTTGTATTTATTCTTCATTCTTCATCCGTTTTTCTATACTGATTAGTCTTAAAAACAAGATTGTGATTATTTTGGGTACAATAAGGACACTATTCCATTCCACAGCTGGGCTTCAGGGTGATAGTCTCAAATGATACAATAATTAGGAGTAACAATTAAGAGTGCTGTTTTGAATGTTTGAAATACAGTATAAAAGAGCACTTTTCTTGTGGCCTCCATGCAGTATTAAATAGTATTTAGATTTATTTCCGTAAATTTTTCTCTACCTGTGGTTGAATTGTGTTTTAAATTTTAGTTTTTCTATTTCAGATGCCTGCCAATCAGGGTTTTATGATTAGGATAATAAATTATGGAAAAAAGTGCAATAAAGTATGCAGACATGTCAGTTTTAGACTAAAATGTAGACATTTTTATTTAGCTATTTATATTAAGCTTCTCTGTCATAGTGCTCATAAAATATAAATAAATATTTTTTTCTTTTAATTCTAGTAAGAGGTGTTTATTACCACCATTATATCAGAATGACTTTTCAATTGTATTAGGTACTTCACATGATTTCAAGTATGGCCTGATGCCTGGCCCTTCAAGTGATTTCAAGTATGGATTGCTACCAGGTACTTCAAATGATTTCAAGTATGGATTGATACCAGGTGCTTCAAACGATTTCAAGTATGGATTATTGCCTGAATCTTGGCCAAAACAAGAAACTTGGGAAAATGGCAAGTATTAGTCATCTAAACATCTACAGATTTTTAAAATTATTTTTAACAATTAAAAGCTTCCATATTCTGGGTTTTTAAAAAATTGAATAGTATGGTAGCCCTATAATAATCCCTGTTCTCAGGGATAGAGACAAGGTTTTGATAGCAAATTTTCTGTTTAATATATAATTGCTTTTTGTGTGTGTGTGTGTTTTTGTTTCGTTTTGTTTTGTTTTTATTCTCAAAGGTGAATCATCTCTAATCATGAACAAGTTAAAATGCCCTCATTGTAGCTATGTAGCCAAATACAGACGAACACTAAAAAGGCATTTGCTCATTCATACGGGAGTCAGATCATTTAGCTGTGACATTTGTGGAAAACTGTTTACTCGCAGAGAACATGTGAAAAGACATTCCCTGGTAAGTAACTTTAAATATAAATGATCTTTGAGATAAACTATATTCATGTCAGGGAAATTTAAGATATTTTAACACTATTACCTGAAATTTAGGGAAGGTTGATATTAAATAAATTGCCTTAAACGGAGAATGTGATTTATGAACTGAACTTCATACAGAAAAACAAGGTATATATTCACTCATTGTTGAATGGGTGGTTTGAGTGGTTCAAATGCATTATTGTCTGTACTATCCTTATATTGGATTTTTCCCCCCTTCAATTAGGTGCATAAAAAGGATAAAAAATACAAATGTATGGTGTGTAAGAAGATCTTCATGTTAGCAGCCAGTGTTGGAATAAGACATGGATCTCGACGCTATGGTGTTTGTGTAGACTGTGCAGATAAATCACAACCAGGAGGGCAAGAAGGTGTAGATCAGGGACAGGATACAGATTTCCCTCGGGATGAAGAATATGAGGAAAATGAAGTAGGAGAAGCTGACGAAGAGCTGGTTGATGATGGAGAAGATCAGAATGATCCATCTCGATGGGATGAATCAGGAGATGTTTGTATGTCTCTAGATGATTAACTGACCTATACTCCTCAAGGATGCTGCATTTGGACATTATATGAATCGACAATTTGAATTGTTGAACTTGAAGGCTTGCAAAATATGGTACATGCTGGATGGTAGTTATGTTGCTGTGAAAACTGTAGGGTCAAAAAGCCTTATAGCAAAAAAAAAATTTTTTTTTTATATTTGCACAGGACTGTACAGCAAACAACCTTGTGGTTGGATTACATGGAGTCCCATCTTCAGTCAGTTATCAAAAATATTTTTTATTTATAGGATATACAGTAACTATTTGGGTCCTATGAATATATAGTACGTGTCCTTAAAGAGCTTACATTCATGTGCCACTTTAACATGAATGAAGAAAACCCATTTATGAGACTACAGTGACAGCTGACCCAATTACTCTGTCCATCAAACCACTCAGGCTAGTTTGTACTAGTAGAGTTTTGTTTCTATTTTTATTTTTATTAATTTTATTTTTTTTAATACAGATTTTCAGTGAGGGGCCTTTTCAACCCCATGGGTTCTACCTTTCTGTATTTTTCCATTTTAATTTGCTTCATAACTTAAACCAAGTCTCTTCTAGTCTTAGGTATTATTTCTCAATTTTGTGCTGATGGGCATGTTTATAAGAACTGGAGAGGTAATTTATTGGAATGAACTAACTGACTTCCTCCATTCCCCCTTTCCTTTTTGACATGAATTTTACTACTTTACAAATGAAGAAATGATGTTGCAAAGTTAACATGGCGAAGTTGACAAATACCACTAAAATGATTATGATCTAGAAGTAACTTTCTCTTGCTGCTGTAATCGATAAATGGTTACTATATGACGTTTTCTGACATGGTATTCGGTTTTGGGTATCTGTTACTTTGGCACTATTCTGGTTTGCCTCTTTTTATTTTTGCCAGTGTACTATACCTCAGTCCTATATGAAAAGACAGAAATCTAATCGAAAGAAAAGTCGTCATAGAAACAATAAGGAAAATGATTTGTTTCCTAATTTGACCTCCATGTCCAGTTTGGTTAGCTTGTTATGCAATATAAGTGAAATATCAGGTTTTTATTCCTGTGCCCTTTTTATCATTAAAAATAACACAAAAAGTGCATTCTCTTTTGTTTGATACTTACTGGGATATTGAACGTTTTGAAATTATGATAGATCATTTTTTTAATTCCTCAAAGTTACTACATCTTCATATATAGTCTTTCTGGTAGTCACCATGATTCAACAATCTGCAAAAATCTTACAAATAAGATATTGAGAGGCTTTACAATTATTCTGTTAACTAAATTCTTCAGGGTACAAGGGGTGATGTATTAAGTTGAAATTGTCAGATTTATTTAGCCTAATGACAGATGAATTAGCTGATTGTTAAACTCACAGCAGCATTTCACATAATTAATATTAACATGCATGACATTTATCAGGAACATATTGTATATTATATAAGATTGAGGGATATCATATTTTCAGCTTTCTTTTAAATAGAAATTGAGTATATTTTCCTATTTTATATCAGGTCACTAAATTATGCTATTTGTGTGGAAAAAATTGCAAAGTATACTTTGACAGACATAATCCTTTTGGTGCTCCATCTGATCAAAGTTGAAAAGCTGATAGGTTTTTTAAGAGACAAGCTTTCTCATTGTCTCCGACTTCAGTACTATAATGGTTTAATGTTAGACATTGATGTTTTTGCTTGGATAAATCAAAGATATAAAATACAGTTACATGGTTAGATACATCTTTTGTCATCTAAACTTTATTGTAGTTTCTACATAATTGTAAAACTGACATGAATAGTTTGGTTTGATTTTTGTTTAAGACTGAAGAGTACATCTTATTCTCAGTGTTCTAGACAAATGAGTATAATGTAATTCTGGTGGGGTCCAAAGTAGACGTTAGTTGGGCAAAGATACTATGAATGAAAAAGTATTTTAAACGTAAAATGTTCTGCTTTGTGAATATGTAAGTATAGTATAAAGATTTCTTTCATCCCATTACCCCCCTCCTTTAAAATAAACCATAGTTTACAATTGGTAGATCTGTCTATATATAAATATATATTAAAGAGAAAAGATATATATCTGAAAATCACCGAAATCTGCTTTATTAGACTACAGTTCACTTATTGCATAGAAACTGGACTTGGCTTTACATTCTTAATGTACTTTTACTTTTCCTCAAGATATGAACTTACTCTCTTTAAACTGAATTTTCTTTTACTACTTAAATCATTTATGTATATCTGGTAAATTATGACCAAATTTTTGTTAGATTGCATACAGTAAATTGAAATACACACTTGGTACACTACGGGATTGTTGTGCTTTTGTTTTGGTTTTAGTTGGAAACAAGGTTTGATGTAGATGGCTTGTTACTGTTAATTTAAAATATTCTATAATTGTCCATTACTTTTTATGTTGTGTTGTGACAGATTTGGCTATATTTTTAGTCAACTGAAATATGATACTTTAAAAGTTTGTTTTTAGAAAGGTAATCCAAAGGAATAATGTTTATACTCTTGAATATATTAGCCTCAGCCTATATAAAAATTTCTTCTTTAAAGTAAACATTTTACCAGAAACAGAACTGACAGATTTTTCTACTTGCTGACTGCCTAACTTATTTTGTTTCATGATCTCGAGGGACTGCCTTTTCCCTTCTAGGTCTTTTTTTAAAAATAGTTTTAGTACTAAGGTATACTACTGGACTTTTTTTTTTTTTTTAAAGTATATTCTTTTTCTGACTTACAGTACAATTTCAGGAAGTTGATAGATAATAAGAACTTATGATTGGTCTCAAGGTGACAATGAAATACTCATAATTTTGTCTGTGGAGCCCTGGCAGAATTATGTGTTAGACATTTGCTGAATTTTTCTCTTGTAACTTATATTTTAAATGAGAAGCATATTTTAGAGCTTGTAATTTTAATGAAGAGGAAGAATATAAACTTTCTTTCCTATTTGCTCTAGTAACAGACCCTCTCATATAAATCAAGATCATGTATTATTTCTTAGAATTCTCAGAGACAGTTACTTCCATATGGTCCCTGCATTGTTGTTATTGGCCCTCATTATTCATATTCACTAGATGTTTTGCTAAATTTTAGCACCCTAGCAATTAAGAGCTTAAAAAAAACTGTAGGAAGGGGAAGCTGAACACTAATGAATAGCTTTGAAATTTGAGGGGGGAAGGGAAACACTAGCTGGTTTTGGTAGAGCCATCCTGCTGGAGAAGAGAGAAATGAATGAGTTAATTCATGTAAAGCGCTTAGAACAATGTCTGGTGCATAATAGGAGCCTAATACATCTTAGTTTAATAATAGATGTGAACCAAGAGGAAAGGGGGAGAAAATAGAAAATGAAAGGATCAGGGTTGGGAAATTTATATTCATACAGTACAGTTGTAAAAGGCCTGAAGATGACTGGAGGAGTATAATACGGGGCAAAGTGTGATGGAAGAGGAGTTTTAAAAAATAAATTTAAAAACTTCGGTAAACTTTATGTATATTTTAAAGATTTTGTCAACATAGAAGAGTTTATTTTTCTGGATAATGATTCAAAAGCTACCATTGTTTTAGTGCCTACATGTGCCCTTGCGCTTTACATTATTTTGTCTAATTCCCTAAGGTGGGTGCTATTGTCTCCATTTTATGGAAGAGAAAAGGCTCCAAGAAATTTGCATAACATAACTTGCCCGATGTGACACAGCTACTAAGTGGTAGAGCTGGGTTTTGACCAGATCTGATTCTGAAGCCCATGTTCTTTTTAGGGGGCTCTATTAACTGCCTCATTAAACTTTTGTAGAATTTCAGTGCTTTAAAAGCAGTTTGTGTATGGAGACATGTTCTCCCCATAAAACATCATACGTTAGGAATTTGAGTGTCTAATCTTTCCTCCCCCTCAAATATCCTTATCAGTCTTTTCCTCCTAATACAGCAGTTTTGTCACCTGACTATAAATAAGACACCTGACCTCAGTGTAGCACATGCTATTAATTGGCTGTGGCATTTTTATTTTTAAAAGGATGGTCTTAAAGTGAAGAACTAGATGCGAACCCCAGTTTTTGTGCCGTTCAGTCACCCAGATCCTTAAACTTAACTATGGTACATAATATATGTGCTTAGAACTAACAGGTGTTTTTTCTTAGTCACTTTAGGATTTAAAATGGAAAGTTTTTTCCTGCTGTATCCCTGCTTTCAAATGAAGTTGAACAGTTCTTAGATAGTTTAAAATGTGTTAGGGATAAGCACACTTTAAAAGATGTTTTCTGGCCCTGAATTTTATGACATTGGGTACTTAATTTGGAGTACACTGGCTATTGAGAACAAAATTTTGGGTTGAGGAGAGGGATGGTTGAGGCCATTATGAAATGGGAGAATCAGCATTTTAAACACTGTAAACATAAAAGAACGCTTTCTTCTGCCTGCTGTTTGTAAAAGCTCTTGGGGAAGATCTTTTACGAAGACCAATTTTTTAAATGTAATTTACCTACCTAGTATAAGTGTCCTAAGACATGTATGTAAACTTCCAAAACTGTTTTGTCTGTGTATTTAGAAAATACACACGAATCTTTATCAAACCTAAAAATATAAACTTGTGAGCACTAAACTTGCTTCTGGCTTTGTGAATTTTGTTGACTCTGACATTTAATTCAGATTTCTTTGAAAGTGTATTAATTTGGACTATTTGGGGTAGGGGAGCACCTTTGTAAACTTTGACTTATGTATAATTCAGATATCTTTGTACTTAAGGTTTACAAGTTTGAATTACATAATAGGGTTTTTTGGTTTGTATGTTTTTATATGAAGTGCATAAATGACTCAAACTACCTCCTCGTAATGCTTGGAGAGCTGCTTTAATTAATAGATAGCAGTGATTTGTAATCAGCATTTCATCTATCTTTTAATCTTTATTACTTTTGGGATTCTTTACAGGTTTTAGAAAACATTAAAATATTTCCCCTCTAATTTACACGTGTGCATAATTTTGGAAGTGGATTGAAAAGCAAAGGTAAACTACATCCCATATTTACTGCGTATTAGTAGACTAATGAATTACAAGTAAATCTATGTTTTGGGTAACTTTAATAATATAGAGAAAACATACTTGTTTTATTATTACTTTTTTAGGTATTTGTGGTTGTGGTGTTAGTAATAGAACAAAGGAAATCATAGAGTGACCAGATACAGACTTTACTAAAGAAATGAAAGTTTTGTTTGGAGAAGGGTGGCCATGTAACGTGTAAAAGCCTAGTGTCTTAAAATTATAAAAGCCGTCATGTGGCAGAATAATTACATATATGGTTCCAAGAGTTTAAGACTGGGACTGTTTGACTCCAGATTAAAAACCAGCTTTTAGTAATTATCCAAAGATGAAATGTAATTGCTTCAGAAAGAAACCAGATGTCCTATTGCTGGAGATATTCTAGAGAAAGTGGAAGATTACCTGATAAGCCTTTTGGCTAAGGTAATAATTGACCAAACATTTCTATCCAAAGGTGTTTTGTTTTTCGCTTAAAAATTTTTGGACCATTGTAGTTAACCAGTTTTTTATCTGGTTTAGCAAGAACATTGATAAGATTATGCGAAAGTATCTCATGACACCAAAAAGGATACAGTGGAAATTAAGAACGATTGGTTTAGCTTTATGGAAAAAATTGCTATTTGAGCTTTTTTCTTTTTCACTTTGCACATCATCACAGACCAATGTTTGGAAGGTAGTATAGGAAATTAAATTACTGGGTCCTTGGTTAGATGAGAAAATTAAAGGTCCTTCAGGTCTTCGTCTGTGTTGTAACTTTTTCTCAATTTTGAACTAAAGGAAATAAAAAATGAACCACAAGAAATCTATTCAGTTAATTATAGGAATTAAAAAATAGGTTATATTACTGCATGGTGCCTTTACATGCTATTGATACTTTCTGATTGCCAGCCAGATATTTCTTTTTCCCAACCCAACCAAAGTTTGGCAATAAGTAATTATTAATCTTCCAGGCATAATTTGGTATGTTTTAGAATATTAGTGAAAGATACACAGGAGACAATCATTTCTTAGCACATGTCACAAAATGTTTCAAGATAATTGTAGAATTTTTTAAAAAGTTTGTTTGTTTTGAGAGTGAAACACTGTGAGCTGGGAAGGGGAGAGGGAGAGAATCCCAAGCAGGCTCTGCGTGATCAGTGTGCAAAGCTCAATGCAAGGCTCAAACCGACAAACTGAGATTATGACCTGAGCTGAAATCAAGAGTCGGACACTTAACCAACTGAGCCACCCAGGTACCCCAATTGTATAATTTTTTAGGTTGAAGGAAATTTTTTTAATGTTTATTTTTTAGAGAGAGCACACAAGCAGGGGAGGGGCAAAGAGAGCGGGGGACAGAGGGTCTGAAGCAGGAGGTTCTGTGCTTACAGCAGCAGTTCGAACTCCACACCGTGAGATCGTGACCTGAGCCAAAGTTGGGCACTCAGCCGATTGAGCCACCAGGATCCCCTAGGTTGAAAGAAATTTTGACAGACTGATAACTGATTCCCAGAGAGGTTACAACAATGACTTTGCAGTCAGTTTTGGGATCTAGGATTTGGGAAAACTGAAATTAGAGACTACAAAGTGAACTTAAATGTAATTTCTGGCACGCATTTTGAGCTCAAAATTATTTACTAAGTGATTAAAAGACCGTCAGCAAATTTTTTAGGAATTTGCTTGCTACTATCTAATGGCATATAGTTAATAAGCTAATTTTGTTTACAAGTAGTTTGTGTTGCCAAGCACAGGATGTGTGGGATTCCTTTGGACCCTTTCCCACAATACCCCCATAGGTGACCACTATCTGAAGACATAATAACCAAACCCAACTTATAGCAGGTATCATGATAGAAATCTCAGTGCACATAGCCTTTTGATTTTTTTTTTAACCTACACCATCCATATAACTTGGAATAGTTAGTGACAAGATTAAGTATTAGCCATTTGCTGTAAAATATTTGTTTTATAATGACTGGCATAGCCCCCACTAACATCTTAAAGTATCTAATATTCTGTGTATGTGAGGAAGATGTGAAAACCTGTGTATGTGAGGAAGATGTGAAAAACCCTATTAGAGTTTATACTTTGATGTAGAGTGCAGCAATGCATCAATAAAGATCATTTAGATCTAATGCTTTTGTTGCTGATGATGAGTTTTATATTTGTAAAGAGACATGTTGTGTAGGAATTTATATTTTGCCATATGAAAGATTGTGTTCATGTGGAAGATGGAGATTAGCAGTTTTGTCACCTTCTCCCCTGTTGATGAGCCATCATCCACTTGGATTATGGTAAGACCTAGATTCCTAAACTGGGATGTTGTCATTTTCATGGACACATGGGTAATTCTCCAAAGTATTTTTGTTAATTTTTACTATGTTAATTTTTAAAGTAATTGCCACCTAAAGGATTAGATCAAATAATTAACTCATTCCAAAGAATCACAATTCTAGGAACGGAATCCATGTCCAAGAGCTCTAGTCCAAGGAATTATCCTCACTTGTGGCAAGGGAGATTTGAACAACAGCTTTATATATGTTGATGTGGATTTTCTTTTATTGGTAGTCTTAAATTTACCTTCTTTTAGGATTTTGTTACTTCATAGGTCTAAAGATGTTTATTAGAATCCTACATTAGATTTCCGGCAGTTTTTTGGAGTCTTTCATTCTAAACTTCTGCCCTTTGTGGGTCTTCTGAAGGTAGGTGACTTACTGGCATCCAGTCTGTTTTCTGGCCCTTCTTTCTTTGTTGCTACTGGTGACTTATACTATATTCAAAAATGTGAGCTCCCATTTTAGCCTATGGACTCTTCTTTAGTTATATAGATATATATTGAATACCCAGTTGTGAGAAAATGGTTACCTGTGATGGATGAGATCACACTATATTCTGTTCTCAATTACTCTTTTTTTTTTTTTTTTCTTAAAAAAAATTTTTTTTAACGTTTATTTATTTTTGAGACAGACACAGAGCATGAATGGGGGAGGGTCAGAGAGAGGGAGACACAGAATCTGAAACAGGCTCCCGGCTCTGAGCTGTCATCACAGAGCCTGACGCGGGACTTGAACTCATGGACCACGAGATCATGACCTGAGCTGAAGTCGGCCACTTAACCGACTGAGCCACCCAGGCGCCCCTGTTCTCAATTATTCTACTACAAGCCATTTGCAAAGGGAAAAGATTCAAAATTAAGCAGGGAACAAAAAGTCCCTTCACATCAGTGGTTTTAAAAAGCAGGAATGATTGGGAGTTGTGAATAGGTAGGATAACTAAATCTATAAAATGGAGCAGATTAAGTTAAGAAAATGCATACATGGCACTTTTTTTAAAAAATGTTTATTATTTTTGAGAGAGAGACAGAGTGAGCGGGAGAGGGCAGAGAGAGAGGGAGACACAGAATCCCAAGCAGGCCCCAGGCTCTGAGCTGTCAGCACAGAGCTCGACGCAAGGCTCAAACTCTTGAACCGTGAAATCATGACCTGAGCTGAAGTTAGACGTTTAACCCACTGAGCCACCCAGGCACCCCAGAAAATGCATACATGGCACTTTGTATTGTCTCCTTTCATAATAAGGAGAAAGAAAACTTTCTCCTTGAAAATATATCTTAAGGTTACTGCAGAAAAAAAAGATGTTTCCTGTATAATTTTTGAATGAACTTTAATTTTTTGTCTTAAGTGGCAAACAAAAATGTTTATGTCCGCTATTTATCTTTTTCTGGGATAGGAATGGTTACTCTTTAGGTGTCTCCTAGTTCTATAGGACAAGAAGTATACTGGACAAGTCTATAGGATTAGACAAGCTCTTCTTCAGAAGGTCCATTTATGTACTCCGGGAAACTGAGACCTTAACAGTCTACCTCCTATTTGGGGAAAGGAGGGGATGATGAAGTCTTTGACCTAGAGGAGTTTTCTCTTCTAGTAAAGCAGTTCAGTACACTTGCACACACTTAGGGTTAATGTTCAGTCCACTTATTTTTGGCATAGGGAAAGAACATCACCTTTTCTCAAAGGATGAAACTGCAAGCTTATATACTTCTTTCCACTCCCTACTTTCCTTATTCTTAAGGAAAGTATCCTTATTCAATTTTGATGTGCTCTGTTTTTAGCATAGTATATTTAAATGTCACTAAAATTAATCTCAATATCAAATATCTGATCAGTGTTCAAAATTCCAAGCTTCTGTCACGTGTGCGCTTATGTATTTTACAGTTTGTTTTTTGGCCAGGATTCTAAATTGTAGGAGCCCGCAAGCCTTTTCTGTATATGGCCAGATAGTGAGTATTTTTGACCTTGTGGGCCATAAGGTGTTCAGTCCAACTAGTCAGCTTTGCTGTTGTATCATGAAAGCAGCCATAGACCACATGTAAATGAATAGTGTGGCTGTGTTCTGATAAAGCTTTACTTAACAAAATTAGGGTGCAGTTTGCCGACCCTTGATCTATAAATTCTCCACATCTATCTTCTCTCTCTTCTTTGTCCTTGCAGTACATACACTGAAGAATCATGTGCCTTCTAAATAGCAATGAATTATTTTCTTTTCAGAATTGCAGACCTGGAGCAGCAACAAGATTTAATGTCCTGGTGGCACCATTTTAGCTGAGAAGGATAAAAACCTTATCATCTTAGCTCTGATTAGACAGTAAGACCTTAATAGGAACAAGAATACATCCAACTCAGAAATACATTCAGAGTTTTAAGAGAGGAGACTTACTGGCTGATTAAGGTATATACTTTTTTTTTTTTTTTAATTTTTTTCAACGTTTATTTATTTTTGGGACAGAGAGAGACAGAGCATGAACGGGGGAGGGGCAGAGAGAGAGGGAGACACAGAATCGGAAACAGGCTCCAGGCTCTGAGCCATCAGCCCAGAGCCTGATGCGGGGCTCGAACTCACGGACCGCGAGATCGTGACCTGGCTGAAGTCGGACGCTTAACCGACTGCGCCACCCAGGCGCCCCCTTTTTATTTTTTTTTTAAATTCTTTTTCATTTATTTATTTTTGAGAGACAGAGCACAAGTAGGGAGGGGCAGAGAGAGACACACACACAGAATCTGAAGCAGGCTCCCGGCTCTGAGCTGTCAGCACAGAGCCCGACATGGGGCTCAAACCCACAAACTGAGATCATGACCTGAGCCGAAGTCGGATGCTTAACTGACTTAGCCACCCAGGCGCCCCAAAATACATACTTTTTAATCTAGGCCCTTTCATTGCCACTTTATCCCATATTAAAAGATTGTTTTTACATCAGCCTCAGCCTTAATCAAGTTACGTACTTGAACATACTATGTACAAAGTACTATGACATTTATTTTCCACGGCCTTGAGAATGTAAACTATTTGGGAGTCTTTCATTAACATCTGCATTCATAAAAGATTATGATTAAATTAGACTTGTCAGTCATCTTGGATATAGGTTGAAAATGCTAAGCTTGTGAGTAAATGAGCCAAAGTATCTGAACTGAAAAATACTTTCCTTCAAATCCCTTAGGAAATATTCCCAAGACTAAAGACTCACACTGAATCAGAAGACTAAAGACTACCAAATTGAACCAGAAATCTGCCATTGTTTCAAACCTACGAATTCCCCATTGTAAGCCCTACTGAGGCCCTTGTGGTCTTGTGTTTCTCAGTCTCTTGCAATAGTAGGCTATTACTAAATACATGTCAGATGAACCAAGTACTGAATATAATTCTTCATAGTCAGAACTTCCATTTAAAACGCAGTTTCGGGGCGCCTGGGTGGCACAGTCGGTTAAGCGTCCGACTTCAGCCAGGTCACGATCTCGCGGTCCGTGAGTTTGAGCCCCGCGTCAGGCTCTGGGCTGATGGCTCAGAGCCTGGAGCCTGTTTCCGATTCTGTGTCTCCCTCTCTCTCTGCCCCTCCCCCGTTCATGCTCTGTCTCTCTCTGTCCCAAAAATAAATAAACGTTGAAAAAAAAAAAATTAAAACGCAGTTTCAACATCTAAAATAGTTCTACGAGTTTTTTCTTATTAAGGCTAAAATTAATCAGAACAGAGGTTTGATTCTAACGAATTTAGAAAAAGTTCTGTTGCTCTTCTAATAAGATACACTCCCCCTTCATGGGGCACCTGGGTGGCTCAGTCAATTGAGTGTCCGGCTTCGGCTCAGGTCACAATCTCAGTTTGTGGGCTTGAGCCCCATATCGGGGTCTGCTATAGCTCAGAGCCTGGAACCTGCTTAGGATTCTGTGTCTCCCTCTTTCTGTGCCCCTCCCCCACTTGTGTTCTCTCTAAAAAATAAACATTAAATTTTAAAAATACTGTGCCTTCAGGAGCATGAAATCTATTCAGAAAGGACATATGTAGAAAGTCTGAGAAGAACATAGCCACAGAATTCAGCAGGGGTTGCACTATTCAGTGCACTGCAATCTGGATTGCAAGTTAAATATTTGAATGAAACTATTTTCATAAAGGCCGCTAATGACTAGTTGCTAGATCCTTACCTCTGCAGCATTTGATTCTGTTAATGACTAATTTCCCTCATACAGCTCTCCTCTTACTTGACCCAATAAGTATTGGTATTCCCTTAATTCTGTGCCGGGCACTCTCCCCATCTTCTTTCACTTGGTGTTCTTCAGTCCCAGATGATCACAATGACAAGCCTGGGTGACTCTCCTCACTGACCTCTCTTTCGAGTTTACAAATAATTAGTTTAAATGACACCACGCATTGTTGTTGGAAACCAAGGATTTTCAATCACGATCCTAATTTGGGTCACAGTTCTTTCATTTCTCTTGAAAGTCTTTACACTGACATTTCACTGTATGGGGTCTCACCATCAGCTGATAGTACATAGCAAAGTCACCATTAGAAAAACTATAATCTTGGTTTTCCAGAGACATTTAATGCATCCAACCATGTTAACGCTATTTGATGAGGTGGTGTCTAGCTGGCTATCATATCAACATGTATATACCTCTGTTAACTAGACAGACCAATAGAATCTTTGAACTGAAAGAATCTTAGACACAATTACACTTGTTTACCCAGCCTCTGATTGATTTCATTCCATAAATAACTCCTCTCCAGCTCATCACCTCATATTGCAGTTCATATTAGCTTGAGATGCTTTTCTATTCTCTGAACTGAGCCGAATTGAAATCCACTTCTTCCATCTCTTAATGCCGCACAGAAACTCATCCTTCCATGTAACAGTCTATGTAACAGTGGAAATTGGAAGTGGGGGAGTATACTATATTTTAAGAGTGCTTAGGAACTTAGATTTTTCCATCGCTAGAAAACAGAACTGTATGGTTTCATTCCTGTATAACATCAGAAACCCATGTTGTTCATCCTTTTCCCATTTAATGTTTCCCTCTTAAGGCTAAGAATTAAATATTTAATATAAAAAACCAATGCCCAAAAAGATGTTTTAAAGAAAAGCATCCAGAAATATTTCTTAGAAAGTAGAATATTAATTTACTGGCACTTGTGTAGAACACTTAACATAAGATTAAACATGATTCTCCCAAGATAAGATTAAGTTTGCAGCTTGATATAAAAATTTAAATGTTGGGGCGCCTGGGTGGCGCAGTCGGTTAAGCGTCCGACTTCAGCCAGGTCACGATCTCGCGGTCCACGAGTTCGAGCCCCGCGTCAGGCTCTGGGCTGATGGCTCAGAGCCTGGAGCCTGTTTCCGATTCTGTGTCTCCCTCTCTCTCTGCCCCTCCCCCGTTCATGCTCTGTCTCTCTCTGTCCCAAAAATAAATAAACGTTAAAAAAAAAAATTTAAAAAAAAAAAAAAAAAAAAAAAAATTTAAATGTTGCTTAATCCTAGGCACTCAAGAATTTCACAATCAACTGATTTTTAAATGCAGTATAATTTTAACATGTATAAATTTAATGATTCAACTCCCTTAAAATGTATTACAAGGAAGATGAGAGTTATTTCCTTGGATTGCACTTTAGATCATATTCTTAAGTGAGAAATATTTCATTTTTATTAAATTCTTATAAATCTTTAGGTCCTGCAGGCCCAAACTATTCCTCTCCTTAAGCAGCAGGGCAGATTTATAATTATGGCTGCTTTTATTTTTATACTTATTTTGAAAAAGACTATGGTTACTGTCCTAGTGCATTTATGTCAGTAAGATGGAAAAATGGGAATATTGTCCTAATTGGGTAGCCATTAAGTCTTGAAAATTAAGAAATGCTCCTTAGCATAATGTTTTCTCAATGCTTGAATGTTAAAAATAGGAATCAGGAAATTCCATAAAAATAGTTACCAAAAACACATTTTGTAAATTTTATCACATGGCTGTTGAGAGTTACCATCCTATCCTTCATCTTTGTCTCAGCAAAAATCCAGGAATAGGAGATATCTAAGAATCCTAGGACATTTTGCCTGTGTAGGTGATGAATGTCACTGCCATTTTCAGCCATTTATGGATATGAGAGAAAAAGGGGATGTTTTTACTCTTCTAAGCATTTATCACTCACATGCCAATTTGTTAAAACTTTGGTTTAACGTAAGCAGTTTCTCTATAATATTATTGTGATTCTAGACCTCAGAACTGCCATTTTTGGGAAACCAGGCATAAATGATGCAGATGTAATATTTTCTGCAAGCAGAAAATAAATTTGAATTAGCTTGCTTGCCACTGTAAAAGTGTTTTCAGCATATTATAAAGGAATTGACTTGAAAAATCTGACTTGAGAATTTTCCTGATATATCATACTGTCATTAATGTCCTTTTTAATAGAATCTTTTTTCTTATATTAGCACCTTTATTAACAGTCATTGTTGGGGATGATTAATGAGACAGTTGCATTTTGTATATCTTTTTTTTTTGAGAGAGAGAGAGAGACAGACAGACAGACAGGATCCAAAGCAGGTTCTGCATTGACAGCACAGAGTCTGATGCAAGGCTCGAACTCCCAAACCATGAGATCATGACCTGAGCTAAAGTTGGACACTTAACTGTGTCACCCCTGTATTTTGTATATCTTAAAAAAACAGTTAGTATATTTTTTTTTAGCCACAGGTACACAGAAGCCAAACTTAAGCATGACAGTAAAGTAAAATCCTAAGCAACTGAAACTGAAGATTAATGTACTATATAATTGAATTCCATTGTAATAATTTAAGTATGTTTAGAATATTTTCATTGTGGGATTAGTAATCAGAATATGGTATATATTTAATCCCTTTAGTTTCAGAGTTGAAAGTTTTCCAATGCTTGTAAAAAGTAAAGCTATAACTCATTTATGTGGCTCTCATTCATGGACATTGGAGAAAGGATTTCCATAAGCCTCATGAGGTACACTCCATTGCAAAGAGGATTCCTCGAGAAAAAGTTTTCATGATTTGTAGATGTGATTTAGAAAGCTTTCAGAATAAACTATGGAGTGTCATGGATTTTACATGTTTGAACAGGTAAATTTGGTAATTAAAGAATGTTTTTCTTTAATGTGTTCATTTGGTATATGGGATCATTATTATTATTCAGATCATGTATATTTCTTTAGCTCTATTAGAGACCCTTTGTTTTTTCTTTAGTAAACAGTAATCAAAGTTACCATACATGCTGTTGTATTCTACAGTGACTAAGCAGAAACCCCTCAAACTTGCCAAGGCATTTCTATTTTAAAATCCAACCTTGGGGCACCTGGGTTAAGCGTCTGACTTCAGCTCAGGTCATGATCTCATGGTTGGTGATTTGGGGCCCCGCATAGGGCTCTGTGCTGACAGCTCAGAGCCTGGAACCTGCTTCGGATTCCATCTCCCTCTCTCTCTGCCCCTCCCCTGCTTGCACTCTGTCTCTTTAAAAAGTAAATAAACATTTAAAAAAATTTTTTTTAATAAATAAATCCATCCTTAAAGAGAAAATAAACTTTGTAGGATAATTGCTAGTAACAATATTCATTTTTAAATAATCTAGTAAAATTATGTGAAATTGTAAAGGAGAGCATTGTTTAAACATTTTATTTTCCCTTTCTGCATTCATGCTTGACAGGTATTCACACATTGTTTACCTTCATCTCTTTGAGTTCCCTACTTTAGCAGCTCCTTGTTTACTTTTATCTGATCTTTGGCTAATTCGTTCAACTACATCTATCTTTGTTTTAGATATAAATACAAAGCTAAGGATCCACTTCATGCCCAAGCTAACCTGAAGGGAATTTTAATCCTATTTTATTTGCAAAAATAATGTCAATTAAAAATTTTTTTATTATAATGGTAACCATCTAAATTTACTGCCTGATTTCCAGTACCTAACTTCCAGGAAAAGTTTCTTCATAATGTATTTCTCTGTACCATAAATTTGACCATTTTGCCCTGACTATGACCTTTCTTATTTAAGCCTAACTGGCTAACAAATGCAGCGCAAACCTCAAAAGAGGAGCATTGTTTTCACTTCTAAATAACCTTCTTCAGGGATTTTTCAAACTGTGCTGTAGGATTGTAGGGGTTCTTTGAAGATGCCTCTCTGGGTATGGGGTTAGCTGGTGCAGAGTAGGTGGGGCCCTGGGCCTTCAGCCAAACCTCTACAACAGCTTCACTTTTGTCTTATTCCTTAGGCTTTCATGGCCTAGTGTTTTTTAAAAAATTTTTAACTGCCAACTTAATCTTAAAGTATTAATGGACGATCATAGTTAATAATAGCTTTTATTTATAGAGTGCTTATATGCCAGACCCTGCTTTAAATATTTTCTTTCATGCATTAATCCTTTAAAAACTTGTAAGATGAAGCATTTTTATTATCCTTATTTTACAAATGAGGAAACTGAGGCTTAAGGGAATTAGCCCAAGGGGTTATGGCTACTAGGTGACAGACTTTGGACTCAATCTTGGTGTGCTGATTAATGCCTTAGTTTAAGTCAGGAATGGTAGATACAAGGTCAGTGTGCCACCACCCCACTCTCCCACATTTGAGGGAGACAGAGCCAATGGCTAAAAACTATTTCTCACAGATCACCAACATAGCCTTAGAATCCTCCATGAGGTGCTATGGGGCAGTCATTCCTGATCCTTTGGTGTTGGCATTCAAGATAAGACTTATTTACTTCTCCCCGCTTTAAGGTGAGATATCTGTGACCTCACACTTGTGATTAGGAGGTCTCCCCCAAGTCTAAAAGTGTTGCCAATTGCAGTTTGAATATTGATAGTCAAAAAACAAATTATCTTTGATCCAGATGTAATTTTTCATGATGAAGCTATTCTATGAATAAATCCCTCACTATATCATCCTCATTCTCACCAGCTTCTAAAAGAGGATTTTTGTTTCTGTATTTATATATTTGTAATCTAAGTTGATCATTATAAACACTATACAATCCTCATAATTACAATAGTTGGGATTTTTAAGCTTCCCTTTGAGTGCCTACTAGAATAAAGACCTAACGTAATTAATATTCTGAGACCTAATGTTTTAGATGTGGGGTGGAGGTGGACGGAGAGGGTGGAGAACTTATGCTTGGGGTAGGTCTGCCAGTTTCCATATTGTAGAGAATTTAGTGGTTTGAATGACCTTCACTATTTCCACTACCAGCATGCCCTGCCCAGGAATGCCATAGCCACAGGACTGGGCGAATGCCCAAACATTTAAAAAAGCGTGCACACACATACACACCCAACCCCTAGCGGATTTTCCCTTGCTCAAGCCAGGAGGTAACCAGAGTTCCTGTGCTGTGCCCATTCTTACCAGGGAAAGCTGGGTGCAATTAAAGTTTTTCCTGTTATGTGCAAGACTTTTTAAATGACTCATAGTAGTTCCTGTGCTCAAGACGGGGTCAAAAAGGCCCAAGCCTATATTTAGGAACTTTCTGAAATTCCCTGTCGGCTTCAACCAATTTTTTCAATACAGTATGTATGGAGACTTAGTGGCAAGTGATTTATTACTTTCAATACATGAAGAAATCTTAAGTCACTTTTTTGTTGTTGTAAACAGGTATTGAAATCCAGATTTTCTTAAATGGATGGAAATTCCTTTTGTGAAATTATTTAACATTCATTCAGCAAACACATTAGTATATTGGAATGATCTTCATATGACCAATATCATGGAACCCATTAAATCCTTGTTCATAAAAATGTTTGAATATGTCTTAAATGTTCTCTATACAAATAAAAAGTTTCTAAGAGCTATTTCTTACGCATTCTCTTTCCAATTGTTTGTAAAATTAGAAATCGCTGACCAGTGTTAAGGGTAACGAATCGTACTAAGTCCAATGACACTTAGTGCTATCTAGTGAATTTCTTTGAAGAGAGTTGAAAGAACCACCTTCTACTGGTGAAGGTGTTGCGAAGTTCTATGTTTGCAGTGTATGGTCCACATGCCTCTTTTCTCCAGGTTTTTGCTTTTGTCAAATGAGAAAATAGAACAGCCAATTGTAAGTTGTCCTGTTGGTAGCTGATCAGGACCTCCCAAAAAAGTCAACCAAAGCCAGTGATTCAGTTATATGAAAGAATACTAATTAGGATTGGTAGCACACATGAAGTAGAGATAGAAATGCCCACTAAAGAACTATGTGATGCTAGATAAGATTCTAGAAATGTAACATAAATTAAGATGAGATGGTATCGGGATTATATTAAATGGTGTTTGGTAGCACTTAAGGTTTGGTGAGAAAGGTTTAGTTATGTGTTTCAAAAGCTTGCTCCACTTGATAGTTCTAAGTCATTTCATTAAAGCATCTAAGCCTAAACATTAAGTTTTGGTATTTACTTTTTAAGTAAACAACCATGCCACTGCAGGTTTCTGATGCTACCACATACTAAGTGCATGAAAAATACTCCACAGAACTAAAAAAGTCCTTTTGAATGTTAATTTACAAACATACATATCAATGGCAAATATCATGCTATAAATAGAACATAGTTTTTGTTTTTTTTTTTCCCTTGACGGTTTAGTAGAATGATTATGATCTAGGTCTAATATAAATGCTATAAGTTCTTTATCACTAACAACTGAAATTAAAATACTGTAAGATCAGAGTAGTCCCATGTGGTGGATTAAGAGAAGGCCATCACTTTTTTGGAAAAGAAAAATCTACAGAAATAAGAGTTACAGATAAAGTTCTTCCTTAAAAACCTATTGTTAAAAATTTTTTTTAAACCTTTCAATAAAATTTCAGGTCCATGATTTATTGTACAACTGTCATCAGGATAGTGCTACCATAATAGCACTTGCCATCAAAATACCATTTACCTGGCAAATATACGAAAGTAATTCAACTAGTTTTCAATGTTTTTTCTAGAAAACGGACGCCATTATTTTTAAAAACTGTAATGTTCTAAATTGGCAAGTATGAGGTTAATTGAAATTTTCGGGACTCCTAGAAGAGGCTCTCTGGAAAGCAATTTAGTAATAATTTTGGTTTCAAGAGTTATTAAAAAATGTGTATCCCCCCAAATGCACTTCTAGAAAAATGTACCACAGGAGAGGTGATTTTTATACAAGGATATTTTTCAAAGTGTTATTTATAAGAAAGAAAATAGGGGCGCCTGGCTGGCTCAGTCAGTAGAGCATGCAATTCTTGATCTTGGGATTGTGAGTTTGAGCCCCACATTGGGTTTAGAAATTGCTGAAAAATAAAATCATAAAAAGAAAAATAACATTTCCAGTCATGTAGGGATAAATAAACTGGTAGGTTATCATTATATTAGGTACCCATTAATATTTTCAAAGAACGTTTGATAATTTAGTGTATTATCTTGTCTCAATATTAAGACGAGATGGTACCGGGATATAAATTAATATACAAATTAAGATAAAAAAATGAAACCTAAATAAATACACAAAAATGTTAACTTTTAGGATAATTTATTATTTTTTTACCCTGTACTGTATTTTCCAAATTTTCTTCAATGAACATTTATTTTAATCAGAATATTAAATGAGGGTTGCCTAGGTGGCTCAGTAAGTTAAGCGTCCAACTCTTGATTTTGGCTCAGGTCACGATCTCATGGTTTGTGGGATCAAGCCCTGCATGGGGCTCTACATGGACAGCAGGGAGTCTGCTTGGGATTCTCTTCCTCTCTCTCTGCCCCTCCTCACCCTCAAAGTAAATAAACATTAAAAAGAAACAAAACTATATGATAAATATAAATCAAGGCATTTCTTATTATTTTAGGAAACATCATTTCCATTTCACAGTTTTTGGAAATTATGCTATTTGATAAGTTGGTTGCTTTATTGCATTTTCCAAACAGACATAGCTTTTTTTCCCCCGACTGTAAGGATAATGGTGCTGTTAGTTTAAAAAAAAAAAAAAAAAGACATGAAATACAGAAAAGCATGAATAAATTAAAGACATGAAAAATTACCCATAATCTCACCACCCAGAAACAGTCATTGTTAGCATTTATTGTATATTCTTCCAAATAATGTTTATGCATATGTATCTATTTCCAGGACTGGTTTTCAGGGATGTACAGTGATAAATAAGCATATCAGTTATTTACAAACAGCAGCTGTTCTGGTGGTTTGGTGTCCATGCCAACTGGTGGCAAAATACATTATCACCCTTTCACAATCTATCAATTCGTCGATCGAGCAATTGTTTGATCTATTTTTATATTTTAATTTTTTTTTAACATTTGTTTATTTTTGAGACAGAGAGAGAGCATGAACAGGGGAGGGTCAGAGAAAGAGGGAGACACAGAATCTGAAACAGGCTCCAGGCTCTGAGCTGTCAGCACAGAGCCCGACACGGGGCTCGAACCCACAGACCGCGAGATCATGACCTGAGCCGAAGTTGGACGCTTAACCGACTGAGCCACCCAGGCGCTCCAATTTTTATATTTTAAACAATGTAATCATATTATATGCTCTGTTCTATAATCTGCACTTTTTTTTTCCCATTGAATCACATCGTAACATCTTTTTACGTTAACGAACAGTATGGGTCTACTTCATCATTTTAACAACTGCACTATATTTGTGTGTTTAGAAAGACCTTCTCCAGTTCAAAATTATTAAAATAGCCATCTATATTACTATCCAGCTAAGCTTATGTCAAGCCCAGCAGTCAGCAAACTTTTTCTAGAAAAGGGTCAGGTAGTAAATATTTTTGGCTTTGCGGGCCATATGGTGTCTATCAGAACTGGTCAACTCTGCCACGGTACTGGGAATACAGACACAGACACTACTTAAGCAAGTGGATGTGGCTGTGTTCCTTTAAAATTTTACTTAGGCACACCGAAATTTGATTTCATGTAATTTTCACATGCCATGAAAAATTTTTTTCCACCATTTAAAAATATAAAACCATTCTCCCTCTTCTTAGTTTGCCAGTCATTCAAAAATGACTGGCAGGTCGGATTTGGGCCGGAGCTTGCTGACTCCTTCTCTAGCTGAATGCTTCCCTTCAAATATTTCATCTTCTGCCATGAAGTATATCAGTGTCACATGTAAGTTTCCTTCAGTTAGATGCAAACCTTACAGGAAAATGTTCTTTTGATGGTACAGAGGATCCCTAAAGATGTCCCACATTTCCATCCAAATCCTAAAACCGTAAAATTTAGAGGCAGGGTGAACATCTTCATTTCAGGTCTAGAATCACAATGACTTCACTTTTTCAGAAACCAAACATGTTCATGGAATGCACTAGTAGATTTTATAAATTCCATTTCTTTCTTTACTTGTAAATTTTTCCCATTGCTTTTATAACTTTACTGAGACAAAATTGACTTGTTATTGAAGACCTTACCTTAGTGTTGTCCTGTGGAAACTCCTCAAACTTCATTATACATGCTTCTTTTTTATAATCTGTCCTGCTTAAGTATTGCTGGTTTTTTTCTTAAATGACTGCCACAAAGGAATATTGAGCATTAATAGTGGCCACGTATTCAGAAATGTTTTGCTTGCCAAGTACTCTCTCAAAGGCCTAATATACATTATGTCATTTAATCATCATCACTTAAACTTTGTATGGTAGGTATTTAGGTCCATTTCATATATTAAAAAACTGTGGGTCATAAAGGTAATAAACTGCCAGCTAGCAAGTATAGGATTGGAATTTAAACCTAGATTTGAGAGTCTTTCAAAGGCTCTGAGTGCTCTTGAGCAGTGCTAACCTGCATCCTTGTAATTTACCTGCCACCCCAATTAAGTATAATTCTTGGTATTCAATAAAAACTTTGTTAGAAGTTATTTTGATGTAATTACAAAAGCCTGTTTCTGCAAGATCCATATCCCACCCAAAACAGATTACAAATTGGCCAGCACAGTCAGAGGCATAGAATGAATTAAGCCCAACAAATTAATTACATTAAAAAAAAAAAAAATCCCACAGGGGCACCTGGGTGGTTCAGTCTGTTGAGCATCTGATTTAGGTCATGATCTTGCAGTTCTGCAGGTCTTGAGTTGGAGCCCCATGTCAGGCTCTGTCCTGACAGCTCAGAGCCTGGAGCCTGCTTCAGATTCTGTGTCTCCCTCTCTCTGCCTCTCCCCTGCTTGCACTCTGTCCCTCTCTGTCTCAATAAATAAACATAAAAACAAAACAAAACCCTTTTAAACATTGTGTTATTTATCTGTTATCTTACCTTTTTGCCGTATAGATTTTTAATATAAAGGCACAGACCAGTTTTTTAACATTTTCACATTTTTATTCTCTTTATGGTGTCTGCCTTTGGTGTCTTATATAGAAAGCCCTTCCCCAACTCAAAATGATTAAAATAGCCATGTATTTTCCTTTCAGTATTTCTCTTAAAGTAAGCATATCCCCAAACTGTAAGATTGCTTGGTGATTTATTTAGAAGAATTCCATGTCAGAGGATCCAAGTTTAGTACGCTTTCACCTTGTTTTCAGTCCCAACGAGTTAAATAATGATTTTACTATCACATTCTCTTCTCCATTACAAGTCTTGATATCTGAATTTATCATGTTGAAATTTAACTTTCCTTTTCAACAGATTCAGTTACCATTGAAACTGTGCTTCATGTTTATGAACTGCAGAGGAACCCATGAGCTGTGGGAAAGACAGTTCCTAGAGATTAATCTCATATTACTCTAAGTAATCTTAAATGATTTCTTAGTCTCTTATTAACTTCCCATGAGAGATAAAATGTAATTCATAAAGTGCCTATTGTATAGCTTATGTGTGTACTTGTGACACTTTGTGGAGAAACTAGCTAAAATGTCAATCTCCTTAAAGCTCCAGTGGGTTCTTTATCTGGTTTTATAATTGAGACTTACAGTCCCCTAAATGAGATCTATGGGTTTGCAGCTAGGAGTTGGCCATTATAAAATTTTGTTTTGTTTGGTGTTGTTTTCTGATTCCACAGACATGCTCTAGTTCTACAGCCCTCCTCTTCTGCTCGAGGTGAAACCAAAAGGTTTCTGTATTTATGATTTAGAAGACTGTATTAACTCTTTGAATACAAGCACTGTGATTGTATTTCCAAATATAATCCAAATTACCATTTGGAGATATTTATGTATTGAGTGAGCATATTTAGAAAACTGGCCTAAAAGGATCTCAAATGAAGCCAGTCAAGACCTAAGAAAACTTTTTAAAAATTCAAATGTTATGTTTCATTTCTTGATCTTGGTGATAGTTGTATGGGTGTTTTCACTTTGTAAACATTTCATCAAGCTCTATACTTAAAATGTGTGTACTTTTCTGTATGCATTACATTTTAATTAAAAAAAAAAAACTTTACTTGAAAAAAATCTCACCACAGTTCTGCTTCTTTCTGCAATGCATCATGGTAACTCTGGTGTTTGGTTCCCCAGAATATTACTTTTTATCCCTCCAACTCAGGACTTGGCCCATCAGTGTCCTTCCTTGGTCCCCTCTCTGCGTGTTATGAGGGAGGGTGGAGAGCAGAAATCTAGGTGGTTGAATTGGTGTTAGTGTGCTAATCCTGTATGTAATTAAGAAATATAGTCCATGTGAATATAATATCTGGTCTGTTTGCTCTCATGAGCTTCATCCTGCCTCTAACTTGGAACAAAGCTAGATTGTTCTTAAAGTTTGGTGATAGGGTTTGTGTATTTTAGTATTTCTCTAGTTTTTTGTTTGTCAGACCACCTGTTTTCATGTTCTCAGGTTTCCAAAAGCTGCCTCCTTTTTTATTATCTTTCATAAGTTTCACTCTTTTTTGTTTCATCTGGATTTTTAACTAGTTTCCCTCTGCATAATAGGTTGAGCTGCAATTTTTCCAGTTTCCTCAGCCTTGTCACATCTTCCATGGAGAGCATTTTCTCTTTTGTGTTGGAAATCTAACACAGTGTTAGCTAACATTACTGAACCCTTACTTTTTTTTTCACTTTTTCTCTAAAAGTTACTTTTTTAAAAAAAATTTTAAACATATTTTATAGTTTATTTACTTAGAGAAAGAGAGAGAGAGAGAGAGAGAGAGAGAGAATCCCAAGCACCCTCCACACTGGCAGAGCAGTACCCTATGTGGGACTCGAACTCACAAACTGTGAGATCATGACCCAAGCCAAAATCTAGAGTTGGATGCTTAACTGACTGAGCCACCCAATGTTTTAGTTGAAGTATAGCTGACATATATTACTATATTTTAGGTTTCAGGTGTACAGCCAAGTGATTTGACAATTATATGTAATACAAAATGCTCACCATAAAAACTGCAGTTACCATTTGTCACCAAAGTTATTACAGTATTATTGACTTTATTCCCTATGCTTTACTTTTCATCCCTGTGATTTTTATAAGTTTGTACCTCTTAATCCTCTTCTATTTCATGCATCCCCAACCCCTTCTCTCGTCTGGCAACCACCATTGTTCTTTGTATTTATAGTCTGTTTCTGTTTCGCTGTTTTTTTGTTTTTTTGTTTTTGGGTTTTTTTTTTTTTTTTAGATTCCACATATAAGTGAAATCATATGGTATCTGTTTTTCTCTGCCTGACTTATTTCAGTTAGCATAACACTCTCTAGGTCCATCATGTTATTGTGAATGGTAAGATTTCATTCTTTTAAAAAAATTCGTTTATGTTTATTCATTTTTGAGAGACAGAGACAGAGTGTGAGCAGGGGAGGGGCAGAGAGAGAGGGAGACACAGAATCTGCAGCAGGCTCCAGGTTCTGAGCTGTCAGTACAAAGGCCGATGTGGGGCTCCAACCCACAAACCATGAGATCATGACCTGAGCCAAAGTCAGACACTTAAACTGACTGAGCCACCCAGACGCCCCTAGATTTCATCGCTTTTTATGGCCGAGTAATATTCCATTGTGTATCTATACCACATCTTTATCCACTCATCTACTGATGGACACTTGGGCTGCTTCCATGTCTTGGTTACTGCAAATAATGCTGTAATGAGCATAGGGGTGCATATATCTTTTCAAATTAGTGTCTTCATTTTCTTTGAATAAATATCCAGAAATAGAAATATCTTTTTAATTTTTTGAGGAACCTCCATACTGTTTTCCATAGTGGCTGCACTAATTTACATTCCCATTATCCACTTATTTAATAAATACGTATTGAGTATCTATGATATGCCAAACACTGTTCTGGGTAATTACAAAATAGAAGAGACAAAAACTTCTGCTATGTGTCTGGCTCTGGACTGGATGTTTTCTACGTATATCATCTTATCAAGTCACATGTTGTGACACTTCCCAAGTGTCATGGTGCACGTTAACCTAGAGAACTGGGAAAAGGTCCTAATTTATATTAATCTCCTTTAATCTATTCTGAGTGACACAAGAGACCATGAAATTATCACTAACTGTGCCACATCCCTTTACATATAAAATTTACCAAGTTCCTTTCCTGGCTCATAGCTCTTCATTATTTACCATTGAGTAGGCACTCATGAAAATTATATCCTAGCCCATGGGCTACATCCAGCTTTGAGTGTTTACTGGGTAAGGTGACTAATAATACTTTGCACCCAGGCAGCAGCTTGGATAAGACCATGAAAGCTCATGTGGGCCCAGGTTCTTATAACTATTATTTTTTGGATGACAACCACATGGCATAGAACTTTGAAATACCTGACTTGATTTGTAATCCCTTGTTGAGTCTAGGGCTACTGCAGAATAATGAAGAGATCATTTATCTAATTTTCCTACTTAAATAGTATTTTAAGAAACACACATAATGAGGGGCACTTGTGTGGCTCAGTCAGTTAAATGTCTGACTCCTGATTTCGACTCAGGTCATGATCCCAGAGTCATGAGATTGAGCCCCATGTCAGGTTCCATGCTGGGCGTAGAACCTGCTTAAGATTCTCCCTCTCCCTCTACTGCTCAAGCTCTCTCAAGCTCTCTATCTCTCTCACACTAAAAAAAAAAAGAGGAAAAAAAGAAAAGAAACACACATGATGAAGCATAGGTTTACTATGGTAAAAAAGACAACATAAAATTTACCATCTTAATCATTCTTAAGTATTTAGTTCAGTAGTGTTAAATATACTTGTATTGTTGTGAAACAGATCTCCAGAACTTTCTTATCTTGCAAATCTGAAACTCTGTGCCTATTAAACTCCCCTTTTCCCCCTCCCTGAAGTATATTTATAGGGCTTTCACATACAAAGCTTATAGTGTTCAATCTTTTTCTTGTATAGGTCTCTAAAAGCACAATAGAAAATAGTAAAGGCAAAAAAAATTGCTGTCTGGTTCCCTGTCATTTTATCCATCTGTAAAAATCAGTGGCTGTCAGAGAGCTCCCTGAGTGGCTTCAGGCCTTCACAGATGACTCAGGCCCTGGATGATGCCAGGGAGTTGGAACACCTTTTGCTTGTTTGTGTGATTTGGGAGAACTTCTAGAGACATGTTCGAGGAGATAAAATGGCCTCAGAGCTGTGGGTTCACCAACCCTCTCCACCCCCAGTACTGGCGTTCCTTCCCTCACATCTCAGACAATAATCACATGGCCTATATCAAATAATTCCAATGACAGAAATCTCACCACACCTGAAGTCAATGTTCCTTCATTGTCTTCGCTTTACGATTACAATAGGTTTTGAGAAAACAGCAAAAAACTGCTCTCTTATGTACCTGAAAGGAAAGTGTTCGGAGTTACCAGTCTGGTCTGGTTCTGTGTCTGACTGCTTCAGGTTTTCTTTCTTCCTAAATGCAATCTGGATGTAGGAGATCTCAAAAGAAAATGTTTTTAATAAACAGAACATGTGAGCACTGAGCCTTCCACCTCAGTACAGTTAGTTCATTCATGCATTCCACACTCAGCAGCCTAGAGAGCCGCTTGGTGTGCGACGGAGCCTGGAAGCTGGGAGACCTCCTAGGGGGATACATTTGTTTGTTTTGTTCAGTCTTTTGTCTTTCAAGATCTCTGATGTCATCCTTCCTCCGATTCTCAGTCCATGTGATGCAGGTAGCGCTAACCCAGCCCTGTCTCTGCGGGCAAGCATGCCATCCCGACCTGCTTTCTCAACACCACATTCCATGTGATGATGGAAGCCTCCGCATGACCCCTTATCTCTGTCTTGGGCTCTGAGAATTGCCTCCTGTCAGACACGGGTGTCCAGAGCAACTACAGAGTAACATGGTCAGAGAGAGTCAAAGTGAACAGGCCACAGTGAAGGTCACCAGCTCAATCTGATTGGAAGGATAGCAAAGAAATTAGATATATTAAATGAAAGGAAAATGAGATTTCATTAAGAAACTGCTGATGAATTAAAACGTAAAGGCAGACCTGATCCTGAGAATATTTTTAGAGAATTGAGAATCAAGGAAAAATATTCCTAAACTATGTTAAATGACATATAAGTATCTGAAAGAAACTGAAACTATTTTCTTGGCAAAGAAAAAAAGTCGTGCATGCTATCTTCACTCTGAGCCCTGTAGAGTGTGTTGTTTGTGCCATTGGTACATTAATATATTCTATACAGATAGTTGATTTCTCTATCTCCTGTTTCAAGAAGTTTTTCTGGACATTTTGAAGTGAACTGTGCCTTTGAGTTGAAGATTAACTTGTTTAAAAGACTTTGTGCTGCCAAAAATACCAAAAGATAACACAAAATAATAAAGAAATAAGCAGCTCAAACTTTGCTGATCTTTATGATAACCTAATTTCTCTCATGGCTGTCCACCTTTTGAAGTTCCATTAACTCTATCTTGCACGGACTACTAAGGCAGTAGCTTTCCGGTTTTTGACCCTGACATTCATAAAAAATATTTTAAATTGAAATCTACAACAGGCATTTACATGCATATGTACAACTGAGAAATATCAAATATTTCCTTCCTTCACCACCTGCAATTTACTGATATTTTATTTTGTATTCCATTCCATCTTATTCTGTTCCTCTATTAGTTCTATTAGTTCCTCTATTTGTTCTATCCTATTCTAATTAATTTTAAAATGTCAATTGTGACTCACAAAGTTGATTTCACAACTTAATAATTGATCTTAATGAGTAGTTTGAAAAATATTGCTCTGGTTTAGGGTGCAGCAAAGAATGAAAACTGGAAATGTCTTATCTATGTACCAGCTCCAAAAATGTTGCCAATCCACTTCAGATTCACCTTCCACACTTCTTTTTCATTCATTCACTTATTCCTTCATTTCATGTATTAGTGGAAGACCTATGAAGCCTCTGCCATGAGTTAGGCACTTGGCCATTTATTGAGAATATGGTGGTGGGCAGGATAGACCCCAGAGCTTACAGGAGTAACCAACTCTAAGAGAGCCTGAGTCAAAAGAGATCTAGATCCCAAAGGAGGGACAATGGTGGAGTGAGGAAGGAGGTGGAATGTGCTCTTATATCATGGCACTAGGGGGGTCATTTATTCAAGAGTTTCCTGGTGGTAACAACGAATGCAGTGTTCAGAAAGGAAGATACTGTACTTGGTTCTGCTAATATGGTGATGAACAAGTAGGATGGTCTCTTCACTGCTGTTAGTGTGATAGTGTGGGGGTGGGCAATACATAATTATAGTATAATATATTAATGCATCAGACCAACATAACAACATTTAGTTGCATGGAGTTAACAGATAGTTAAAAACAGAGGAAATGAAGACGGCAAGCAGGGGAGGAAATGACAAGGGACGAGAGCAAACAATGGGAAAGAAGCCTGGTTGTTGGGAGATCTTCTCCAGGATTGGAAGAGATTTGAATATTTTTACAGGTTGAAGGTAAGGCACTAGTGCAAAGGCCAAGACCGAGCATGATTAATTGATGTAGTTAAGGTATTGGTGGGTTTGGGGGGTGGGGAATCAAGTCCAGAGGTGGAGGGATTCACCTGGGAAAGATTAACTAGCACAGTGACCACTTTAGGAGTAAGACAAACAAGTAATAGCCAAGGCCTGCAATATTGTTAAATTTTCTATGGAAAGCAAAAATATTATTGATACGGTGGAAATTTTGTCATTGGCTACCTTTACTTATTATCGTAAATGACATACAGATAACATTTTATCCTGAAACTACTCAAATTACAAGTCCTTTTGCCTCATCCCTTTATTTCATTGATTTCTTTGATTTCATCATCTTTCACTCCAGGGCCCTTTATTTTTTAAACTTGGACTTAAAGAATAACATAATATAGAAAAGCGAAGGCAAAAATGGTATAGAGCTTCACGAATTTTCACAAAGTAAGCACATCTGTGTGAAACTTGCACCCCTTTTAAGAAACAACATTACCAGCACCCAGAAGCCTGTCATCCCCAGGCACTCCTAACAATTATTCTGTCTCCATCCCAGGGTAATCACTGTCCTAAGTTCTAACAAGGAGTACACTTTGAAACAAGAAAACAATCCAAGCTCTTCAACAGAGAAATCCACATGCAAGAAGGTTATTTCTTTAAAAGTCCAAATATGGGGCACCTGGGTGGCTCAGTCAGTTGGGCGTCCAACTTTGGCTCAAGTCAGGATCTCATCGTTGTGAGTCCGAGCCCTGTGTCGAGCTCTGTGCTGACAGCTCAGAGCCTGGAGCCTGCTTTGAATTCTGTGTCTCCCTCTCTCTCTGCCCTTCCCCCGCTCGTGCTCTGTCTCTCTCTCTCTCTCTCTCTCTCTCTCTCTCTCTCAAAATTAAACATTAAAAAAAAATTTTTTTTAAGTTGTCCAAATAAGGATCCTATTTCCAACCTGTTCTCAACTGTTTACCCAAAATGTTTCCCTCACTCCTATACTGTTTGCCTAGCTGGAGTAAAAGTAGGGTGAATAAAAAGCCAATCAGAAGGCTTTTTTCTGGAAGACTCCCCTTAGAAACAAACAATTTTGAAATGAAATGGGGAGCAGAATTAAAACCAAGTGTGAACAACCTACTTACATAATAAGTAACCTATCCCTGGCTATCTTATTCATCCGATGCATTGGTATCTTTTTAAAAACCAAATTATATTTTTCATGTTACTTACAAATGAAATTTTAGAAAATACAGCAAAGTCAAAACAATCCACAGTCCATCATCCGGAGATACCATTGTTTGTAGTGAAACACTAGAAACATTTTAATGTCCATAAGCAGGGAATGGTTAGATTATGGCACATACATCCTAAAACACCTTATTAGGTAGGTTAAAAAGAATGAGGTGGAACTATATGAACGGACATGGGAAATATCCCCATCAATTTATAAGTGAAAATGTCTCAGAATTACATGCATAAAATGACCTCATTTATGCCAAAAATGCATAGATGAAAAATGATTTGGTATTATTTTTTATACAAAACCATCTTCTTTGATCTCACATAGACATGACTTAAGTTTAAGAGTAATTAAGGAACACAGTGGGACGCCTGGATGGCTCAGTCAATTAAGCGTCTGGCTTCGGCTCAGGTCACTATCTCACAACTCGTGGGTTTGAGCCCCGAGTTGGGCTCTGTGCTGACAGCTTGGAGCCTGGAGACTGCTTCAGATTCTGTCTTCCTCTCTCTCTCTGCCTCTCCCCCCTTGCGCTCTTCTCTCTCTCTCAAAAAAATAAACATTAAAAAAAAAAAGGAACATATTATACTTGAGAGTGCTATTTGAGAACAATGACAAATGGCTATTTACTCATTGTTTCAATGCATATTTATTGGTAAATAATGGTTTGGAAACCAATACTCTAGTGTCTTGTGGAAATGTGAGGTATTTAGAGGTATTACATTCATAACATTTCCTATTATGTACTAATTCCTGATTTGTAGTGTGTCATTCTCTTTTGTGAAATATTAAAGTGTCACTAAGTCAATTATGACCTATTCAGATAAATTACATGAGAAATTAAACTTAAGATGCAACCAGAATAAACTGAGTACAAGATCATCTATTTCCAATAGGCTTAAATTTGGTGTCCTCATTAGAAATATAGCTTATGAAGTATCCTGTTTTCACTACTATAAATAATCCCTTCCCCTCCTTTTTTATGACCACACTTTTTAGGAGCCAGCATAAAAAGGTCCTCCTGTGTGAAGGCATCTATGTTTCACTAGGGGTTAGAGGCAGTTTTCCTTTCATATACATATTAATATATATGTTGTTTGCATTTATCACATATAATTGCAAATGTTTAAGAGATTATACAATCCTTAAAGGCAAGGATAATGCCTTATTCCTCTTTAGAACCCTAGTCCCTAGTACAGTGCTAACATATACCAATACTCTCCCTGAGACAGTGCCAATGTTTAGACAATTGTACTTAGATATCAATGGTAATACCTAAATATTTTCAAAAACAGGTCTGTTTAAACAATGAGTATTTCCATCTGACTGATTCATTTAACAACTCTGGAAGATTTTATTGCCCAGAGATGGCCACCACAATATACCCTACCCCACATGCTTATGCAGTGAGACCTGACACTCCTCCCATCAAGTAGGGTGGCCTAGATCTCCTCCTTTTGAACCTGGCTGGACCTCTGTGACTGCTTTGATCAATACAATATAGTTATAAGTGATTCCATATGATTTCCAAAGGTAGGTCATAAAAATGCCATGGAGGGGCACCTGGGTGGCTCAGTCGGTTAAGCATCGACTTCAGCTCAGGTCATGATCTCGTGGTCCGTGAGTTTGAGCCCCGCGTCAGGCTCTGTGCTGACAGCTCAGAGCCTGGAGCCTGTTTCAGATTCTGTGTCTCTCTCTCTCTCTGACCTTCCCCCCGTTCATGCTGTCTCTCTCTGTCTCAAAAATAAATAAACGTTAAAAAAAATTGCCATGGAATTTTTTTCATCCTTTCAGGACACTTGCTCTTAGAACCCAACCAGTATGTGAAGAAGCCAAGCAGGCTTATGAAGAGGCCACATGCAGGTATTCCAGCCAGCAGCCCAGCTAAAGTCCCAGATTCTAGCTGGCATCAATTGCTAGATGTGTGGGTCTTGGATGATGGTTCCAGCCCATAGCTGTTGTCACCAGCTGATGCTGTGCAAAGAAAAAGGCTGTTCCTGCTGAAGCCCGTCAAAATTGCAGATTCATGAGCAAAATAAATGATTGTTGTTTTAAGCCACTAAGCACAGGTAGCTTGTTATGCAGTAGTAGATGACCAGAACAGTTACCACTAGTTCACATGACAATGGAAATGGAGGGAAGGCCTGGGGCCCCGGAGCTCTGTCTTCTATTTCTGTGCTTAATCCAGGTATAGTGAGAAGCAGCATGGTCAAATGCAGGTAAGAAAGATCAGAACCAAGAAGATGACCCAAACTTGGACAAACAGTCCTAGGAAATGAACTAGAGCCATGAAAGTTCAAACAGACACACTAAAAATGCATTTGTGATGTCTGGATTTTTTTTTTTTTTTTTTTTTTTTTTTGAGGAGACAGAACAGAATATTTTAAGCAATTATGAACAACAACTCTACTATTACCTTACTGAATTGTTAAGAATCATGTTATAGGTGTGGGAAATTTAATTATCTAATGCTGGTGTTTTGTGATGTTGGGATGAAGGACCTGTTACTTGCTGCAGGATGCTTCAAGATTTGCCTACAGTTACTGAATAGTCAGTTTGAGCAAAATGTGGTTCCTGACCTCATCAATGCTTTTGTCACAGTAAATCATATCGTGGTGAAAAAATTACACAGGACTTAAATGCTTGATGCAAGTGCAGATGAGTTAACTGGCTGGTTCATGGACATAGGCTGCTTTCTTTCCTGGGAAATTATGTGTGACAGTTAAATTAACCTGAAGGGACTTGGAGGTTGGCAAAGATTTGCATACTTTTTCCCCTATTCTTTTATTTATGAACTGCCAAGTTCTTTTGAGAGTACAACAGTGCACTTTTATATTAACAATGAAATACACTATTTGGGAGGAAGCAATGAAGAATGAGACTGAAGAAACCAACTTGGAGTTTATCAACCATTTCAATCTATGAAAATACCGCAGCATGTAATCTTGGGTAGCACTGCCTTCGTTTTTTAATAAAAATAAAATGTAAACTATTTTTTCAAAGGTTTGTTTTGTTTTATTTATTTATTTATTTATTTATTCATTTTTAAGTAATCTCTGCACCCAACATGGGGCTCAAACTCATGATCCCAAGATCAAGAGTCTCATGCCCTACCAGATAAACCAGCCGGGCACCCCATGAAAACTATTTGTTATTAAGAACAAAAGGTTATTAGATTCTAATTTTCCTTTTGTTCCCATTTAAGTCAAAGTACCTATTTTCGACCTTGGAAGTAGCAGATGTCAAGTCCACAGGAGTCTGATATTAGCTAACAAAGGTTCATTCCTTTGGATATCTCCTTGAACAAATGTGAACATTTCTACTTGCTCTCTGGTCATAGGATACCCTCCCTGATAAACTTGGAAGAAATGAATTTCAAGGCCCTCTGCTCCTCCCTTTGATGTTTTTGTTTTCATCTTTTCTCTTTTGTATGTAATTCTGAGTGGTTGCTGACTTAAACAAACTACAAATCTGATTCCTTAAAAAAAATTTTTTTTTTTTTTTTTAATTTGAGAGATTGAGAGAGAGAGAGAGAGCTCGCAAGCAGGGGAGAGAGGCAGAGGGAGACAGAGAAAGAATCTCAAGCAGGCTCCACATTCAGTGTGGAGCCTGACACAGGGCTTGATCCCATGACCCTGGGATGATGACCTGAGCCGAAATCAAGAGTTGGATGCTCCACCAACCGAGCCAAGCAAGCACCCCCAAATCTGATTCTTAATCCCATTAAAATTTTTTTCTTAAATCAGCGCAAATTTCTAGGAGAAAGTTGGCGTCCATCGTCACTATGGACTTCCTCCTGGAGTGCCATTCTGCTGTACTGCTTGAGTCTTGGAGGGCTTGAGTCTTTAAGATTCATTAAAGATAATTATTAAACCCCAAATATTGATAGAGTATATGCAGAAAAATGCTCATCACAGTATTGTCTGTGATTTTTTAAATGTCAAAAAATCCAAGATCATCAAGTATATTGTATTATGCAGAGCACTAGGATTATGAAGAACATTTAGTAACCAGAATCTTATTATATAGAACAGAACCCCAAACTTTAAGTAGATTGTGATTATAACTCTGCAAAAAAGAGCCGATAGAAAAAGGAAGGAAACATATTAAAATGCTAACAGAGGTTGCATTAGGGTAGTAGAACAAAGCATGATTACTTTTCTCATTTTTCTCTACATTCTGTGAAGGTGATTACATAATTGTTACTAAAATTATTTAAAACAATTGTTAAGTACTTAATGCTTGGATCCAGCAGGTGAGAATAAAGATCGTTTTAAGCTAATGAAGTGACACCTTCGTTTTAAGCTAATGAAGCTAATAAATATGGACAAAGTCTTGATAGGGGTCCTGCTTTTGTCATAGTACCCAGATTCAAGAGGCACACATAGAGGTGACTTCTATCAGGGGACAGAGTACCCTTACAAATAAGTTCTATCCCATCCTTTAAAGGAAAAAGTGTTAGCCGGACTTCTCCATCTAGCTCTGTCACATCCTCAACTCTTCACACAACCTGGGGTTAACTTAAGGCATTCTGTTTATAAGTAGGAGTGAAAAATATTTTACTCTTTAATTCAGAAAACAGCAAACGCACATCAGAAATTGCAAAACTGTTTTTGAGAAAACAAGATGCAGTCAACATAAAGAGGTATGAAGAATATATGATGATGTGATACCATCAGAGGAAAGCCTGGTTTTGAGGGGAAAGCCTTAAAACTTGCATTAAAAAAGCCAGTAAGGCGTGGAAGTAGAGGGGCTCCTGGGTGGTTCAGTCGGTTAAGCGTCCGACTTCAGCTCAGGTCACGATCTCACGGTCCGTGAGTCCGAGCCCCGAGTCGGGCTCTGGGCTGATGGCTCAGAGCCTGGAGCCTGCTTCCGATTCTGTGTCTCCCTCTCTCTCTGCCCCTCCCCCGTTCATGCTCTGTCTCTCTCTGTCTCAAAAATAAATAAACGTTAAAAAAAAATTAAAAAAAAGAAGTGGAAGTAGAATTTGCAACATAGAGTTGAAACCCAAACTTTATAGACAAGTGTTGGTATCAACAAAAGTGAAATTACAGACAAAAATTAGATTGACCTGGATGGGGATGGATGGGAGAAAGGGGGTATTTTGGCTTTCCAAAGTGGACTGGGGTTCCTACCTGCAGGCTTTTTGGCTTGTTCTTCTGTCATAAGCATGTTATTTAGCTGTAGTTTGCATGTGTACTTGGAACACAAATTCAGATTTCAGAGATCATCAAAAAGTTCTTGCCTTCTCCCCTTGTGTTAACAAGGGGAGTTTTCTCCTCTTGCTTAAACAAGTTTAATCTTGGATGATTTTCGTTTTCTAGTTCAATACAAACTTTTGTTTAAAAGAATATTCTAGTTACAAGTGACTATGAATAGATTAATGCAAAATTTATATAAAATGGTGTTTAAAAATGTTTTTTTTTTTTTGGCCTTCTAGCTGTCATGCCCCTAAAATAATTCCATCAAAAGTTTATATTCACTTTCCAAAAGTGAAAACCAACACTTCTGAAATTCCAGCTGGTATCTTTTGGGCTCATTAATATTATCTGCATATATTTGGAACAAAGACAAAGGACAAATAACATTCCCTGTTCCATTTCATAATCCAATGGTGTTCCATATAGATATATGGTTGTAGTAGTTCTTTGTTAATATGGTTATAAGATATTCTTCACAAAGTAGCCAACTGGATATAATAAATCCTTTATCCATTTCTCATTCCCACAATCATTTCTCTCTTTGACAAAAAGTACCAAATACTTATTTGCAGAGTATATCTTGTTAATGCTTCTTTTAAAAACTCCTCTTCGGGGCGCCTGGGTGGCTCAGTCGGTTGAGCGTCTGACTTCAGCTCAGGTCATGATCTCACAGTCCGTGAGTTCGAGCCCCGCATCGGGCTCTGTGCTGACAGCTCAGAGCCTGGAGCCTGCTTCAGATTCTGTGTCTCCCTCTCTCTCTGCCCCTCCCCTGCTCATGCTCTGTCTCTGTCTCAAAAATAAATAAAAACATTAAAAAAAAATTGTAAAAAAAAACTCCTCTTCTCCTTCCTTATATAAACAATTCTAACCAAATTTTCATCACCTCAAAAGTATCCCTCGTTCTCATTTGTCATTACTTTGAATTCCCACCTCCAACCCTAGGCAACCACTAATTTATTTTCTGCCTTTATAGATTTGTCTCTTCTGGAAATTGTACATAAATGGACTCATACAATATTTGTTTTTTGTGTCTAGCTTCTTTCAGTAAGCATAATGTTTTTGAGGCTCATCCATTTTGCAGCATATGCTAGTACTTCATTTCTTTTTATTGACAAGTAGTGTTTCATATGGATATACCTCAATTTTTTTTATCCATTCATAAGTTTATGGGCATTTGGATTGTTTCCATTATGAATTTTGGCTACTGTGAATAATGCTACTGACCATTCATGTACAAGACTTGGTGTGGACATATATTTTTATATGTTTACTTACTGGGTGTATACTTAGGGTTGAAGTTGTGAATGACATGGTAAGTTTAACTTTTTAAGAACCCCCCAAACTGTTTTTGCAAAGTGGCTGTACTATTTTGCATTCCCGCCTGCAGTGCATGAGTTCCAATTTCCACACATCTTCACCAACTAGTCATCGTAGTGGTACATGGTGGTATCTCAGCCGTAGTTTTGATTTGATTTCCTGATGGTGAATAATACTGAGTAGCTTTTCATGTGTTCATTGGCCATTCATATATCTTCTTTGCTTAAGTGTTTATTGGAATGTTTTGCCCATTTTAAAAATGGGTTATTTCCTTTTATTATTGTGTTGCAAGGATTCCTTATAGTCTGGATACAAGACCTTAATCCAATATGGTTTGCAAATATCTTCTCCTTCTTGTGGCATATCTTTTCACTTTCTTAATGGTGTCTTTGTAAGCACAAATATCTTTCATTTAAAAAACTTTTTAGTGTTTATTTTTGAAAGAGAGAGACAGAATGCAAGCAGGGGAGGGACAGAGACAGAGGGAGACACAGAAGCCAAAGCCGGCTCCAGGCTCTGAGCTGTCAGCACAGAGCCTGACACCGGGCTCGAACTCAGGAACAGCGAGATCACGATCTGAGTTGAAGTCAGACGCTCAACCCAGGTGCCCCAAATATTCTTAATTTTGATAAAGTTCAATTTGTCAATTTTTGTCTTTTATTGCTGTGCTTTTTTGTCATATTTATTAAAGTCATGACGATTTTGTCCTATGTTTCTTCTAAGAGTTTTATAATTTATCTCTTACATTTAGATGAATGATTCATTTTGGGTTAAATTTTGAGTGTGATGGGAGGTAGGAGTTTAAATATATCTTTCTGCATGTGGATATCCAATTGTCCCAGCACCATTTGTTGAAATCACTATCCTTTCCCTATTGAATTGCCTTGGCACCTTTGTTGAAAATCAATTGAGCATAAATGTAAGAGTCTTTAATATGTTAATGTATGTTGTGAATCTCCAACAGGGAGGATATAAAATGTTTCCCAAATGTTTTTAACAAGGAATCCTACCTCCTCCCCCTACTCTTTGAAACAGGCTTCACACAGGTCTCACTGCTGTCCACAGAAGGAACTTTAAGGAATGCTTCTCTAAGGGGCTCAGGGCTCTAACTGTTACTTGCAATTTTACTGCTCGTTGTTAGAGGCTGCGAGGCCGAGAGTTGTATTTGAAGCTGCAAAACCAAGACATAATTTCTAGTAATATGCATAATTTCTAGTTATAGTAAGTACATTAAGACATCTCATTATGCAGAAATGTATGTAAAGGCTGCAGAAAATACTTGTTACTGAATTAGCTCCGTATTTTACACATACACAGTAATAAAGGGGAGTTTTCTTATAGGCATAAAAGATGGAAGTATCAGAATTTTGCAACTGTGTGTTCAAATTTTTAGGGCAATGCATCTTGCTTGACCATGATATCTGATAGGAATAAACATAAGTATTAAGGTGTTAAAGTAAAGACCAATTTGTATACACTTTAGCATATATATACACATACACACATATATTATGCACACGCATATATACATACACACACACACATATGTTGGAGGTATATCTTTTCCTTTATACAACCAGTAGGTTTTGTCTTAATGTTCTGTTTTAACCAAATATAATGCAAAATGTTGGATAATTGCTTAAGTAATCTTCTTAAAATTACAATACAATCACTTTGGCATGGTATCACTACAACAAACAAAAAACCTTAGTACAAAAATAAAAGGTGAAATTAAAATTAGTATCTTTTGGGGCGCCTGGGTGGCGCAGTCGGTTAAGCGTCCAACTTCAGCCAGGTCACGATCTTGTGGTCCGTGAGTTCGAGCCCCGCGTCGGGCTCTGGGCTGATGGCTCAGAGCCTGGAGCCTGTTTCCGATTCTGTGTCTCCCTCTCTCTCTGCCCCTCCCCCGTTCATGCTCTGTCTCTCTCTGTCCCAAAAATAAATAAACGTTGAAAAAAAAATTAAAAAAAAAATTAGTATCTTTTAACCACTTTGTATTTATCTGCAGAACAAGAAAAAAAACAGATAAAGGTCAATCAATGATGAGAGGGAAAAATGTACAAGCACTTTGATAGGGGAGGAGGTGTCATCAAATCTAGAAAAGCAGATCAAAAAAGCTTCCTCAGTGCTTTGCTCACAGAACTTGGAGAATGTTGCATACCTACTAATAGGCAGCTGATTCCAGTGAATGCTCAGGGTTCCAGAATCCCCAGAAAACGACAGCATAAGCCAAACATATAGGTATTCTACCAATGCACACTAAACTGCATTCAATTACCTTAAACTGACATGTTGACTTTCTAATCATGCCTCCTTCTGCTAGAGCTTTATTGGTTCTTTTTTTTTTTTTTTAATGTTTATTTACTATTTCTGAAAGATAGAGTGTAAGCAGGGGAGGGGCAGAGAGAGAGATATACACACACAGAATCCGAAGCAGGCTCCAGGCTCTGAGCTGTCAGCACAGAGCCCAATGTGGGGCTCAAACCCACAAACCAGGAGATCATGACCCAAGTCGGATGCTTAACGGACTGAGCCACCCAGGGGTGCCTATCAGTTCTTTTTAAAAGCATAAATCTGTTTCTGAATATTTAAGATGGTTTTATCGTGCCTTATACATTAAGAAGTGATTGTATACAGAAGTTTCCAAATATGTAACAATAATATGTTGGGTTTTTTAAAATATTCTATTATGCCAAACAAAATTTATAGAAAAGTATATTTTCTTGGAAAACTTTAGCCATGTTTAGGGCAGAATTTAGAATGTAAAGCACCTCCTCCCTCCATTGGTCAGTGTTTACGACCATCTAGTTTTGCTTGTTTTTAACGTTTATTCATTTTTGAGAGACAGAGACAGAGCGTGAGCGGGGGAGGGGCAGCGAGAGGAGGAGACACAGAGTCTGAAGCCGGCTCCAAGCTCTGAGCTGTCAGCACAGAGCCTGCTTGACACAGAGCTTGAACTCATGAACCTCGAGATCATGACCTGAGGCAAAGTGGGAGGCTTAACCGACTGGGCCACCCAGATGCCCCTCGACCATCTAGTTTTGAGGCTTAACAGCCCTAGTCCACTTTTATTCTCACTTTATTTTTTAAGTAACTTGAGTGTTCATCTTAGTTTAAATCTCAGATTTTTTTTTCACAAATGGATTTCAGTAATTTAGCAACTAATTTAGGAAAATTTACTAGTATTTTATTCTTTGATTTGTCACTTAAAACCATGCTGGATGTTTGCTCCGTATTTTAAG
This sequence comes from Leopardus geoffroyi, assembly GCF_018350155.1. Classification (NCBI taxonomy): domain Eukaryota; kingdom Metazoa; phylum Chordata; class Mammalia; order Carnivora; family Felidae; genus Leopardus; species Leopardus geoffroyi. The sequence continues at coordinate 124,748,314 of NC_059338.1, read as the reverse complement.
ATTTTTTTTTCTATGATATTTGGAAACTTCCAAGCTACTCCTCTCTAAGGAGGCGATTTACAGATTTTGTGTTTAACTGTTTTCGCTTTGGCCTGTGTGTGTCATTTTTTTCTCCTAGGATATGTTATGCTTACCTATGAAGCCCTGTCGTCGAAGGAGAAGTGCTGTGCGAGGACTGTACCAAGTTAAACACTTACAGCTCTGCCCCCATAACCTTGTCAACCTCCAGCGCGCGGTGGGCGGATGTTGATGACGTCACGGCCCATTTGCTCTTGCCTGTCTGGTGGTTAAATCCTTACCTCCAGGCTTTGCGGCTGTGGGTGGATCGCGGATGGAGAAAGTAAGGGTTTCAAACAAATATCCCGCATCCTCTTTCTGCTCGTGGAGGAAATCTCTTTTCAGCCCGGCCCCCAATTGTGCTACAGGAGAAAAATAAAACTTCCCTCTCATCTGTGCAGCTGGACAGTTTCAGAACGAGTGGGGGAAGAAGGCTGATTAGAGCTTGGTGCAAACAGGAAGCCAATTCCCCTGGAGCTAGAAATGAGGGGCAGGAATTCACATCTTTTCCCATGAGTATCAAAGTCTTGGACATTTGCCTCCCCAAAATAAGCTTCCCTAAATTGAATTCCTAAAGCTGCTTCCCAAGAACTACCCTGGAGGCGGCTCCCCTGTAGAGGACAGGAGAATTTGGATAATATGGGAAGACGAATCCACCCACTGATGGGATTATTCCGTTGTATAATTGGATAAGATTTTTATGGGAGTGAAGTAATTTTACTGAAAATTAATATCTTTGTAGTCACATGTAAGCCAGGTATTGTAAAATGCATGTACTTCTTTTTCTGCCCTGTCTGTTCAATCATTACCACACAGTTACTCTTTTTGTTATCTTCATAAAGCTCTGAGGTAAAGAACTCCTACTGTGTTGTTATAGATAAATGTCTGGGCTGGTGAAACTCCCACATCCCTGTAAGTAACCAGTAGGCTGTTTTCCGTCTGTTTACTTCAGTACAACATTTTGCACATGCAATAACAAATACAGTCAATGAGTGGTGACATGGGTAGAAAATGACCACCAAGTCTGTAAAGTAAATTCCAGTAAATTGACAATCTATTCCTACTTAATTACTTGCACTCTTCACATCTCCACTCCTTCTATTTGCTTTTCAAAGAGAAAAGCCCTTTGAACCCAAACATTTGTCAAGCCCAGTCCTAGACAAGTCACAGAAGAGGCCAAAGGGAAAGGCAATTCTCTCAGCATCTACTTCTATCATAAGTAGAATTGCAGGGAGTAACCACTCAGGAGCAGTGGAGCAAAATTGGCAGTTTTCCCCATACAGCTAAAAGATTTGACTCGAAAAACATCTTCATACAGCCATTCAAAATATAAGTACAGTCTATTTACCAAATTGAATGTGAGCGATTTTTAAATTGTTCACACACCTGCTTCCCTCTTGTAGAGTCTCTTTAATTACCTTAAATAAATGCATACATTTTGATTAAATAAAAAGGAGAAAAGAAGAGGGAGATTGTGAAATAAACAGAAATAGAGGCACCTATTCTGAAAGTGTCTTAATACTCTGGGAAAATGTTTCAGAGGTACAGGAGATTAAATTAAAGGAGGAAAGGTTCCCAGGTAGGTTAATTTAAAATTTTTTTAATGTTTATTTTTGACAGAGAGAGAGAGAGAGAGAAAGAGACTGTACGAGCGGGGGAGGGGCAGAGAGAGAGGGAGACACAGAATCCGAAGCAGGTTCCAGGCTCTGAGCTGTCAGCACAGAGCCCAACGTGGGGCTCGAACTCACAGACCACGAGATCATGACCTAAACGGAAGTCTGACACTCAACCGACTGAGCCACCCAGACGACCCTCCCATGGTAGGTTAATTTAAACTGTGCTCTTTATTTGCTTAGATGCATTTGGGATGGGAAAAAAAAAAAAATCTCATTTGTAACCAATTTATTGATACTTCTTATAAATTATAGCTTGTTTTTTAAATTTTTTAAATGTTTTATTTATTTTTTTGAGACAGAGAGAGACGAGGAGAGAGAGACAGAGAGACAGATCACAAGTGGGGTAGGGACAGAGAGAGAGGGAGACATAGAATCTGAAGCAGGCTCCAGGCTCTGAGCTGTCAGCATAGAGCCCAACAAGGGGCTTGAACTCACAAACCCTGAGATCACGACCTGAGCGGAAGTCAGACACTTAACCAACTGAGCCACCCAGGCACCCAATTATAGTCTGTTTTTTAACTTAAAAGTGTGGACAGAAATGTCTTTACTCACCAGAAAATGAATTTTAATATCTAAGAAAGTAGAGACTGTGAGCACATCTATGGGCTCTATGGTTTATGATTGTTAAACTTGATTTCAGCGTGTTTTTTGAAAGGCAAGTAGTGTATGTTATGTGTATATCACTTTATAATCACTTACTGTCTGTCTGAACCAGCTCTTAACCTCAGTGTTTCCCTGCTTTGGGGAAATAGCCTACTTTTTATACCCAAGGAATTAAAGTTTATTCCAAAGGATAGTGAATAGGTTTTGAAAGCTCAAAGCACTTGTTCTACATAGAAACGAAAAGGAACTCTCTTGTTTGAGAAATTGTTGCGAATTAAAGATGTCTGCAAATTCTTTGTCACCACCTCCCCTGCCTCAGAGGTGGAATTTATTTCCCCTCACTTTGATTATGGGCTGGTTCTGGGACTACTTAAGTAATAGAAGATGGAACAGGGGTGGTATGCCAGCTCTCAGATTAAGCCTTAAGCAGGCCTGGAGGTTTCCATTTTCTGTCTCTTTTGGGAGCCCCAAACTGCGTACATGTGCCCTGCATGGAGAGGAAGGATGCTCAGCTTGCTGGCCTCCTGGGGGGAGGGAGGGGCCCAGATGCCTCCAGCTACAGCCATCCTTTGGAAGATGCCAAGGGAGACCAACAGAACTGCTGGTTGAGCTGTCAACCCACAGAAGCTAGAAGGCAAACAGAGTGGTTGTCATTTTAAGCCACTAAGTTTGGGGTAATTTGTTCTATAGCAAAAAATCACCGAAATAGAAAGCAAGCCCTTTACTGTCACCTTTAACTCTTGGTTAACAGGGAATGGCTTTGCTTTATGAGACAGACAGCTAGACTTGCTTCTCTAGATTGGGTTTGGATGATTTACTGTGAGTTGCAGAGGGCTCAGGTAAGGGTTCCTGCGGTTAGGGAGGACGGGGAGATGGGGTCAGAAAAGACAATGCAGAGCTGAGTGGGGAAAAGGAAGATGACCTTCCGAGCCTGGGATGCTGGTGGCAAACATGAGGAGCCAAATAAATTCTTTTTTTTCTTTTTTTTCTTTAATTTTTAAAAATATTTATTTATGTTTGAGTAAAAACAGAGTACAAGTGGGGGAGGGGCAGAGAGCGAGAGGGAGACACAGAATCTGAAGCAGGCTCCAGGCTTCGAGTTGTCAGCACAGAGCCTGATGCGGGGCTCAAACCCACAAACCACGAGATCATGACCTGAGCTGAAATCAGCTGCTCAACTGACTGAGCCACCCAGGTGCCCCTAGGAGCCAAATAAATTCTGTGAGTAAAACGAGTGATCCCAAGGCAGAGTGTTTGGGGGGTGAGGCAGTAAAAAATGCATAGTTATTCAAATACAAATGTTTATTCATATGCACTATGAAATTATCTACCATACTACACTTTTGGAAATGCTGCCTGAAGTAACACACTTTTTATGTCTCATGGCTCCTTCAAAAGTCCTTCAGGAGGAAGTAAGTACATAGGGATATTCCCATTTTTTAAAACTGACCGGACCATGTTTTCTTATATAAGAATGCCAAATCTTTCTTCATTGCTTTCTGTGGCAGTTACACTTAGCCCCATCAAGACAATTAGACGGACACACTCACACACAGGGAAACATGACACACACGCAAGCACACATTCTTAAATAGAATTTTTTTAATTGCCAAATATGAAGAAAAATTTTCAGCTTTTAAAATTAGGTGAGTCTCTGGGGTACCTGGGTGGCCCAGTCGGTTAAGCGTCTTGACTTTGGCTCAGGTCATGATCTCACAGTTCGTGGGTTCGAGTGCCGTGTCAGGCGCTGTGCTGACAGCTCGGAGCCTGGAGCCTGCTTCAGATTCTGTCTCCCTCTCTCTCTGCCCCTCCCCCACTCATACTGTCTCTCAAAAATAAATACATGTTAAAAAAATTTTTTTTTTTCTTTTTTCAACATTTATTTATTTTTGGGACAGAGAGAGACAGAGCATGAACAGGGGAGGGGCAGAGAGTGAGGGAGACACAGAATCGGAAGCAGGCTCCAGGCTCCGAGCCGTCAGCCCAGAGCCCGACGCGGGGCTCGAACTCACGGACCGCGAGATCGTGACCTGGCTGAAGTCGGGCGCTTAACCGACTGCGCCACCCAGGCGCCCCCAAAAAAATTTTTTTAATAAAAAATAAAATTAGGTGAATCTATTTGATATCAGTTTTGGTGGGAAATAAATTTATTCATATTTTTAAATATGTAAGCATAAAACTGCATAATTTAATAGTTGTATATCATTTTTGATTTGCAAAATTATTTTAGCATTTAATTTTTTTTTTAATTTAAATTTTTTAAAAGTAATCTCCACATTCAATGTGGGGCTTGAACTCACAACCCCAAGATCATGAGTCACATGTTATACTAACTGAGCCAGTCAGGATCCCCTTTTAAAAAAAAAAAAAAGATTTTTATTTTTAAGCAATCTCTACACCCGACATGGGGCTTGAACTTACAACCCAGAGATCAAGAATCACATGCTCCACTGACTGAGCTAGCCAAACACTCCTGTCTTATCATTTGTTAAATGGAGATTAGCCTTTTTAAAAAGAATAAAAATGAGGGTATGGTCATTAGACAAAATAAAGCTTCTCTTGATATCAGAAAATTCCATTTCTGTCCACCTATTGAAGCCTTGGATTATAATCTCATGAGCATGCTATTATTATTTTTTTAATCCAAGTTAGTTAACATGTAGTATAATATTGGTTTCAGGAGTAGAATTTAGTGATTTGTCACTTACATGTAACACCCAGTGCTCATGCCAACAAGTGACCTCCTTAATGCCATCACCCATTTAGCCCATTCCTCCCAACCTATACCCCACCAGCAATCTTGTTTGTTCTCTGTATTTAAGAGCCTCTTATGCTTTGCCTCCCTCTCTGTTTTTATCTTATGTTTCCTTCCTTTCCGCTATGTTCATCTGTTTTGTTTCTTAAATTCCACACGAGTTAAATCATATGATATTTCCTTCTTTGACTGACTTAGTTTGCTTAGCATAATACATTCTAGTTCTATCCGTGTTGTTGCAAGTGGCAAGATTTCATTCTTTTTGATCGCCGAGTAATATTCCATTGTATGTGTACCACATCTTCTTTATCCTTTCATCAGTTGATGGACATTTGGGTAAGCATGTTATTTTGCCTGAGTCCCATTCCTTTGAATTCCAGTGTCCTCATTTATAAAATGGTTATAAATATTTTATCGTTGCCATGAGGTAATCTATGTTTAAGAGCTTCATAAGCTGCCGAGAAGAACAGCTTGCCTGTGTTTTAAAGATTTAAAATGTGGAATTTTATTTCACAATTTTAAAAACAATTTATTGTTGAGACTGTTTCTTCCCTTCCACAGTGATTACAAGAGCATTTCCTCAAACTTCTTAAGCAGTTGATTATTTGGGCTATTTTTAAAAATGCCCAGATTTTTAAAAAATTACATTTAGTCTGAGGGCTTCCTATCGATCCCTTTTGTGTTTTGATATCTGATGAATTTCTCCTGTTCTTATATATTTGTCCTAGAATTTTAGAGCATCAAGCAGTCATGGAAGTCACTTAGTTCTTATCCAACCATTTAATTTGGTAATGGTGGCCCAGAGAGAGTTATTTGTGCATGTGATTTCTCTAGAAGATCCCATTTCTCTAAAAGAGTTGATGTAGCAGCTCTTTCAGCCTACGAGGTTTCATTGTGCAATAAAGGTGGGCAGTATCCCAAACAGGATCACTGGCCTTTCTTGTGAGTAAAACCTCTCGAGAATTCAGAAAGACTTCAACTAAGACTACAGCTAAGACCTGGTCATCCAAAATTCTGCCTCTCAAAACATCTGTATGATGGCATGGCATGCATGTGCCAGAGGGACCCCATCAGTAAAGGTTGCCCACTCTGAGCTAAGACATAGGCTGGTGAGGTTCCTGCTGTTCCTTTTCTTATTCTGTGCCTTGGACCCTGATATACTAGGGTGAGAGGCAGTGTGTTAAAACCAAAAATCCTGTGCAGAGAATTCAGCCACAAATGAGACAAGGAACTTAACATCGTTACTTCTTAATGGGCAGGATCAGCTGACCTCTAAAATTAAAGAAACAAATATTTAATGTAATCCTAAAAAGGAGATTAATTGTTTTCACTTCTGTCTTTAAAAGAATATACTGTACTTGATTATATTGCAACAATTCAAGCGTCCTTCCTGCCTCTTAATCCAGAGGCAAGAAGACTGGAGTGGGGGTTCACAGAAGAGCAATGTTCTCTTTGTGTTGTGCCTCTTTGAGTTGTGAAGTTGGGCTGGGAAAAGCAGAGGACACGTTAATTAATATTCTTAAAGTAATGGAAGTAAGTAGCAGTTAACATGGAAAAAGGGAAAAAGTGTATTTTAGAGAATCTAGAAGTCATGATATGAGAAGTTAAACCATGATGTAGAAAGCCGCAGGGAGGGGCGCCTGGGTGGATCAGTCGGTTAAGCGTCCGACTTCGGCTCAGGTCATGATCTCACGGTCTGTGAGTTCGAGCCCCTGAGTTCGAGCCCCGCGTCGGGCTCTGTGCTGACCGCTCACAGCCTGGAGCCTGTTTCAAATTTTGTGTCTCCCTCTCTCTCTGACCCTCCCCCGTTCATGCTCTGTCTCTCTCTGTCTCAAAAATAAATAAACGTTTAAAAAAATTAAAAAAAAAAAGAAAACAAAAAAAAAAAGAAAGCCACAGGGAGTCTGTAGGAGACTGCCTGCCTAGCTCATATCAAACTTCGTTCTCAGAGAGGGAACTCTCTTCCTATTCAAAATCAACATTCTCAGTCATGATGATTGGCTCAAAGACGAACACCTGACGAATTGGATCAGTCACATTTTTGCTCTCATGTTTGGAAATGAGATACAGTGGGTAGTATTCCTGGAACTGAGGTGATGGAAACCGAGCTTTTCTGTGATCTCATTGATCACATGTTCATGGGAGCAGTAAAGTAGGTCTGCAGAGGTGAAAAGTTCAGAGGTGTGATGAAAGAAATAGAGACAAAAGGCAGAAATGGTGAGGGTGTTCTGCCTAACTCCTGATGACTTTCAAGTTTGGGACCAAGTCCCTGCTGGGGCCTGAGAGCACTTGCCTTTGGGCACCATGAAGTCTGCCTATGTCCCTGAATCCCTACAACAAATTCCTAAGGGTAAATATTGGGAAGGCAATGTATAAAAAGGGGCAGGAACATTGTCTACTTTAGGCTAATGGGGAAAATCAGTGCAGATAAAACATGTCCTTGGTCTGGAAGTTTGGTTCTTAGACAAAAGACGAAAGGGTGAATACCAGCAAAATCGAATCTGTCAGCTTCACAGACTCTTTGCACACCTCCACCCCAACCTCTCCTCCTCCTCCTCAGTGCTCCCCAAGGTTGGGTCCTTCTTAACCATCAAGCTACTATGAGCACTGGGTGTTGTATGGAAACCAATTTGACAATAAATTTCATATATTGAAAAAAAAAAAAAATCAAGCTACTGCAAAGTCACCACTGGGGGACATCTCTTCTCCCCAATTTCAGTCTCTCTATTCCTGATTTCCCCCCAGGCCATAAAGAAATAGGCTAATGACTTACAAATTAGCAAATTCCACAAAACAAGGTTTCTTCAATTGGCTTTAACAGTAAAAGTATTAACATGATGTCCTCCATCTTTATTTCAAGTTCCAGCTAACGAATCAACTAAGAATTTTTCTCTTCCATTCTGTCAGTTCTCCTCCTAAGCAGTGAACCTCCCCTCAGTTCTATTAGGCCAAAACTTTTAGTTCAAAACTGAAAACTGTGGTCAGTCCTCTGGAGATTTCTAAGCATGCCTGGATGCTGGGAGATGGCCTCTACTTTCCATCTGATTCTAGGTGAAAGAGATGACATTATCTAAATCTGCCCTCCGCAAGGAAAGCCAGCAACACCTTGCTGCTCTGAGGTTTCTTCTGGTCACATGAGTAATAGAAAGTAGCCGATGGGGGGGGCCCTTGCTGGCTGAAATGTGCTTGTCCAAGTGCACTTTTTGGGGGGAGTCTGGGAGGGGTTTCCCTCTACCCCCCACTCACTGATCACTGTGATGGAAGGATGAAGAGAGAGAATCCAGATGGAATGCCACCTTTGCCATTTAGGACGTGGGTGATCTTGGGTCAGTTATCTGGTCTCTCCAGTCCTCCATCTTCTTACCGGTATAATCAGCACAATATTAATACAGTAGGTAGCTGGGCCTTCTAGGTTAAATAAGAGGATTGCAGATAATGTCTGTAACTTTATTGCCCAGCATTATGCCATTATGCGCGCGCGCGCACACACACACACACACACACACACACACACACACACACACACTTCAGATGTTCTTTTTATTTAGGCAGAAAGCCCAGAAGGAAACTTCAGGCTGTTACTCTTGTCCTCACTCAGACTTCTTTGCTAGCACAGCTCTCCTCCCAAATCTTCTTTTTTATCCCTGGACATTATTACAGTTTCTGCTAAATAAAGTGTCCTGCCCAATAATGTTTTCTAATGTGGCAGTGCCATGAATTGCACTGTATCAGACCTTTTTTCTTTACCTCATGCTAATGAGGTCCAGATACAGTGCTGTTGCTTTTATTTTTCTAAGAAAATATATTGCTTCCTTTCTATGTGAATAGCACATATGCTTAGAATTATTTGGTGATCAATACTAATTAGGTATTCTGTTCAGTGGATGCTTAATGTTTTCATTGCAGACTTGCAACTAGTCACTTTGAATTGGTTGGCCCAAACTCTATATTGTTTCAATTGCCTTCGTTTTGTTTGACTTCCTTAGTGAGGAAAAAAACTGTATTCAGTTGTATTCTTTTAACATTTTTATGCTTTTATTTATTTTGAGAGAAAAGAAAGAGAGAGAGCGAGCAGGGGAGGGGCAGAGAGAGAGAGTGAGAGTGAGAGTCCCAAGCAGGCTCCCTGCTGTGAGCACAGAGCCTGATGTGAGGCTTGAACTCACGAATTGTGAGATCATGACCTGAGCCAAAACCAAGAGTTGGGTGCTTAGCCGACTGAGCTACCCAGGCACCCTTAAATTTTTTTAAAAAATATTTATTTACTTTTGAGAGAGAGAGAGAGAGAGAGAGAGAGAGAGACAGAATCCAAAGCAGGCTCCAGGCTCTGAGTGGTCAGAACAGAGCCCAGTGCAGGGCTTGAACTCACAAACTTGGAGATCATTACCTGAGCTGAAGTCGGATGTTTAACTGACTGAGCCACCAGACACCCCTCGGTTGTATTCCTTTAAGTTTCAAATCTAAACATAAGTCTGTGGATATAAACAGAAAAATGAGGCATGCAATAACATTATGGAAAAATGCTCCTTATGAATTCAATGAAAATTTAATTGAATTTAAAGAAATTAAATTTTTCTTATTGAGACAAAAACTAGAATCCTGTGAAAAATTCTTATAGTCTCCCTCTCTCTCTCCTTCTCTGTTTTCTTCATTCTTATTTTCTAATAAATCTTATTTAGACTTGAGACCCTACTGGGAAATTTCACTTTTAGTTTTGGGAAATGTCAGTTACCAGTGGTGGGAATATCAGAATATGTAAGCAAGAGAAAATAATCTTTTCTCTCTCACATGTGTTAAAAATAGTCACAGGGTATTCCACCCCTGCCCCCCATCCTGTAAAAGGGGGAAAAAAAATCACCTTTGGACTAAAGTTTATGAGGGAGTGTTTTCCTAAGGGGGAAACATTTTTTTTAAAAGAAAATTAAAAGAAACAAAACGATTCGAAATTGTAGTAAGTCAAGGAAGAAGGACAGAGTTGGCCAGTGGCATCTGCTCAGGCAGAACACGGTGCCCCCCCCCCCACCATCCCCCGCCTTCTTCCCTTGCTCTCCAGGCCTTTGGACAGGCACAGGGGCCATCAGGGAAAAAGGCTCTGGCCATGAGAACCACCCTTTTTTTTCCCCTTCAGCTTTTCAGTGGGAGGAAGAGAGAAGAGTAAATCCATACTCTGAAATTTCCTGGAGGCCTGGCCTCTTAGGCAAGGGTCTCATCCCACCCCCAGTGAGTCAGCTGAAATTCAAACTTGACCCCTAAGCCAAGCCTGCAAAGAAGCACTTCCCTCTAGTTCTCAGCCTAAAAAAATGGGCCTGAACCACCTTACTGGTCCTCACTCCATTTCCCCATCTCTCCCCCAACCTGAGCCCTGCCCATTTTCAGCTTCTAGCATTGCTGACCCTGCACAGGGAAAAGTTAGTTCTTTGCTTGCTTTTGTCCCAAATGCTCCACTTTTGTTTCTTTCTAACTCCTTTCCTCCACCACCCACATCTGCGTTCTTCCCCTAGCTGAGTCAAGTGAAGGACTGACTGTAGGACTGATTCAGACAGAAGACAAAAGATGCAAAGGCAAAAGATTTTAGCGACAGGTATATTCTTGTTACCCATTTATAGAAGCTGAATTCAGCAGAGAACTTTCAAGCCCCACTTGACTCTGAATGCACAAACATCAAGTAGTGCTTAGTGTTTTCCTCCTCAATTGTAGGTGCCTAAGGATTTAAGATTAATCCTAAGATTAAGATTAATGTGGCCAGACATTAGATAGAAAATAAGGAGGTCTAAATTATAAGCAATAAGACAATCCCAAACCTGGGGAAACTTATTTCCAAGCTCTGTACAAAGAAAAGGACCCAAGGCAAAGGTAACTAAAATAAAACCACTCATGTGGTCTACAGACCCTTACGTTTTACTGACCTCCATGGTTGCCACCTTTTTGGTCTTGAGCCACAGACTCTAATGGAAATTACCAGGAGGTATTCATGATCCCAAATATACTTCCTTTGGCAGATCCCTAATCCCCCAAGTAGAAATAAGTGTAAATGAGGCTATGATCAGGAACCTTTCCTTGACTCTTGAAGATATTGCAGAATCTGCTGCTAAAGCAATAGTTGCCCAAGACTCTGGCCAAAGTTGTTCTCGATGATAGGATAGCCCTTGCTCACCCTTTAGCTGAGCAAGGAGGTGTCTGTGCCGTGGCCAGCACTACTCGCTGCACTTAGACTAACTCCTCTGGGGAAGTTGACACTTGGCTACATGACATCACTGAACAAGCCACTTGGCTTAAGAAAGTGACTCCTTCAGGGGCGCCTGGGTGGCGCAGTCGGTTAAGCGTCCGACTTCAGCCAGGTCACGATCTCGCGGTCCGTGAGTTCGAGCCCCGCGTCGGGCTCTGGGCTGATGGCTCAGAGCCTGGAGCCTGTTTCCGGTTCTGTGTCTCCCTCTCTCTCTGCCCCTCCCCCGTTCATGCTCTGTCTCTCTCTGTCCCAAAAAAAATAAATAAACGTTGAAAAAAAAAAATTAAAAAAGAAAGTGACTCCTTCAATGGGAGTCAATCTATTTGACATAAGTTGGTCTGGGTAATGGGGACTGTGGCTTCAGAGTCCCCTCCAAACTTTGGATATTATTCTGTTTACAGTCGTTCTAATAGTTTCCCTGCTTCACTGTGTTCCCTCAAAAGCTTTAAATGCCTGTGTGCAGCCACTGGTGAACAGACGAATGATCTCCCTTTGCCTAGAACACACAAAACGGGGTGATGAACATAGCCAACTAAGGGAACAAGGCTTCAGTATCCTAACCTATGTCTTCCGCTCTGAGATCCAACCTGACTCCAACATCAACAAGACGCGGTGGATCCAAATGGTGCTAGTACCTTTTTTTTTGATGAACGTTCTCAGTACGACTGACTGGAGTGCTGAAGGACTACTGTGACTTCTTCTGGCAAATAGTGAACAATTGTGTTTGCGAGCAAAGAGTTAAATACAAAGTCAAGGGCTTGATGATGCTGGGCTCTGAAGACTGTCTTCCCATTCTACTTCTTAGGACTGAAGGAAGGAATTGTTCAGTTTACAGAAAGCCAATTACCAAATTCAAAACCTATTTTAACTGAATAGGCTAATGAGATACGTGAAATTCCTTGTTAACCTGTTACTTTGGGGGGAAAGGCATTTAGCATGGCATGCAGGTGTCTTTGCTATTTTTCTCTACTTCTATGCGGCTCCTGGTTCGTTTTCCACTTTTGTTCAGAACAAGTTTGCACGTAGTCTTAAATGCAATATTTGTTTATTCCAAAAGAACATATTCATGATAAAAATCATTATAAAAGGAAAAACAAACCCCAGAATATTGATCAAGAGAGGGGATTGCCCCAGTGGCCTGGGCCGCATCACAAATCTTAAACCTAATTCAGATAGATAGATAGATAGATAGATAAGTAAATAAATAAATAAGAATAAACCTAAGTCAGCTTGCACTTATAGGAAACACCTGTCAAGGAAACCTAACATGCACCAGTTACAATCTTCTGTCTCAGCTTTAGTTATCTAGCTTATCCCAGAAAATAGGACCTACTAGCCTTACAAGGAAATCCTCAGTCTCCCAGTCAGTCCTGCCCTGTTTCTGATTTGCTTCTTCTAATGCTCTATAAAACTCACTTTTGCCCCAAATCTCTCAGGAGCAACATGGCACCGCTTGCGAGACACTGTACTCCCCCAAGCCGTGTATTGTTTTCACTTGAATAAAGCACACCAAACTGGTTACTTAAAAAAAATATATACGCAACAGGATATAAGCAAGTTAAAAAAATATGGTTTATTACTGAATTCAGAATATGTATTTTTAAATATTGCCACAATCCTAAATATTTATGTGAAACTCCATTAACAATTTGTGCCTGGTAGATTTAGCCCTGGAAGTTTGTTGCTTTTTATATTTTTGAAGTTTATGATATGTACACAAACTTATTAGAGGAACACTTTAAAAAATAAGAAAACAGGGGCACCTGACTGGCTTCCTCAGTAGAGCCAGTGAGTTCAAGCCCTAGCTTGGACATAGAGATTACTTTGAAAAAACAAAACAAAACAAAACAAAACAAAACCAATGAATTGTGAATTTTGAGAACTTACATGTTTACCTAATGCCAGAAAAAACAGGTAAAACTGAAAAATTCAATTGATCCATAAATCTATTTGACCCTATATTCAGTATAATTCTAGATGAGATGTGAGGAAAGTCCCTCTCTTACAGAGCATGTGGTCAGGGAGCAAACAAACTGCTCAGTGATGACTTGAGGACTTCATCCCAATCCTGCCCACCATGGCTGTGTGAATCTGGGCAGGTTATATAACCTAAGCCTCAGTTTCTTTATCTGTAAAATGGGATAGTATTAATACTGCCTTTTCAGTTTAAGAAGATTAAATCGAATGTTAATATCTATGAATTGCTGAGAACAATGCGAGCCCTCAAAAACGTTATGTATCAACTACGTTGAAGCAAAGACTAGAAGTTATTCATTTTATGTCAAAATAAGTGAATATTTAGAGTTTTATATATATAGCTGGATGTTTGCCTACATTTTTCATCTTTTCTTTTTGGTCAAAGATAGATCTGAAACCGGATGGGATAGCACATATTATAGACCTACAAATTTCCTGTTTCTTTTAGATTGGTACCCAATCTTGGATTATGGGGGTAGAAGAAACCAAAACATACTCCTTAGAGTAATACCTGAGAGCAGGAGTTATAGATTAAGACCTTCAGAACAAACAACAAAAGCCCTGACTATATACACAGAAGCAGTGTTCTTTAAAGCTTGAGAGGATTTTTTGACCTTTGCTTTATGAAACATGGACAATCTTACATTTGATTGGTGAATTTTCTCCGAGTTGCTTTTTTTTTTAACCACGTTCCCTGCCTGAAAGCTAAACCTATTTATGGTGAGCACTGTTTTTTCAATTAAGTTTATTTTCATTTTCCCATAGGCCATGTTAGCTGAGAACGTCCCAAAGTTTTTCTTTCCTTTACTTTTCATAAAGGTTTTAAAATAAATTATACAACACGTTTATCTATTGGTCTCTTGAAATACTGTGAATTTTTTTCTCTCACACATTTAACGCCAGGTAAGAAGAACTATTCTAAAACTTTTCAGAGAGTACTAGTAATCCATTTTTGTGGCAAACTCTCGGAGAGCAAGGATCGCAGCCGTTTCGCCAACTTTGTGAAATGTCTTATGCAAGTTGGTGTTCAGCACATAGTACTTAAGAATGATGTGTTTAAGATTTGGCTTTTTCCAAACATTTTCAGCTGGGTATCAGAAAATACTATTTCAAGCTCCGAGCTCGATATTGGTAATAAGTTCTCTCCCCGAGGCCGCTCGTGATGGGGGCGGGGGCAGGGGTGGGGGAAGGGAGTGAACTCAGAACAAATCTCAAATCACCTTTCTAACAGTTTTGCAACAGAAAATATTGTCGGCTGCAAACACTTGGAGACAGCGAGTCTTAGCTAAGAACTCTCCACGGCCGGAGCGCGTCCCCCCCCCCCCCCCCGAGCCTAGCTTGCGGAGCCTGGCTTGCCGCCCCTGGGGACGTCTGCGCCTCCCGGGAGGACTTCGGGCTGCTCCGGGTCTGGGGAGCCGGCCCTGGGGGTTGGGAAGGTCGACGCAGCTGGAGTGAGGTCCTCCAGCCGAGGGCGGGGCGGGGAGAAGGGAGGCCTCGGCCGGCTCCCGGGGCGCTCCACCCGGGCCGGGGTGGGCGGCGAGTCGCGGCGAACCAGCCCTCTCCCCGTCGCCCCGCGCGCCCGCGGCTCCGCCCCGAGCGCGGTCTCCCCTCCGCCAGCCGTCGTCCCACTCCGCCGCTGGCTCGCGCTCCCCCTCCCTCCAGTAGGCGTGGGGGCAGGAATTCCGCCGGAGAACGCGGCCGGGGCTCAGTGCCCTGGAGGGCGGGGCGGGGCCGGGCGGCCGGGGGCCGCGCCCTCCCCCGGGCCGCCGCCTTGCTCTTCCCCCTCCGGGGCTCCAGCTCTCCTCCACCCTCCCTCCCCCCCCCCCCCCCCCCCCCCCCGATCCTCCCGCGCAGCTCCTAGCTCCTCCGGTTCTCCGCCTCCCCTGCACTCCTGCTCCCTGCCCCCTACCCACGCTCCGGCTCCCGTGCTTCTTTCCCCAGGCTCCTCCCCTGCGCTCCTCCCTACTCCCCTCTAATGTTTCCCTCCTCTCCTGCCCTGGTGCCCCTTCTTGCTCTCCCTTCGCCCTTACTCCCCCTTCCTCCCCGGTTCTGTTCCCTTCCTTTCGTCCTTACCACCTCCTCCAGATCCCCTCCTCTCCACCACCCCTCTCTCCAGCTCGCCTCTCGTTTTCCCACTCAGCTCCTCCCGCGCGCCCCTTCTCCCTTCTCCCACCACCTCTCCTGCTTGGCTCCCTCTTTCCTCCAGTGTTCCTCCTCCGGACCCCTCCTCCTTCCTCTCCCTCGCCCCTCTCTCCAGCTCCCCTCCCCTCTTTCCTCCCCTGCTCCTCTTCCCGGTCTGCGGAGCTCCCACGCGGTTGCTATGGAGGCGCCAGAGGCTGCCTGCGGCCGGGCGGGAGCTGCCCTGAGGCCCCGGGGACGGAGCTGTGACTCTGCCCTGGGCTCTGGCGCCTCGCCCCCTCGGGGCCCCGGAACAAAGAGCGCCCTCCCCCATCTCGGGAGTGCACTGAGACCTCCGGGCGCCCCCGGCCCGGAGGCTTAAGACCACCGCGGATCTTCTCTCCCCCAACCTCTGTTGACTGGACCCCTGGGGTCGGAGTGACAGCTGTGCGCTACCGAGCTACCTTCCTGGTCCCCCGAAGATCACTCCCGCTCTCCCCATCCCCACCCCCGTGCTGGAGGTGTCAGTGAGGCTGGGGGACGGCCAGATGGCCCCATTTAACAGGACTGTCCCCTTTTGTTGGGGGCCGAAGCAGCGTCCAGGCCAATTTACATAGGAAAATGGGGTTTGTGTCCCCAATTCAGTGCAGTGCCCCGACAGCTGGTGGCTCTGTCATCATGTCAGGACCCCACAGCTTGATGTTTAAAGTGGCTTTATGTGTGCAGATGTGTGAGTGTGAATAGCAATTGATTGGGAACCGGTAGCTATTAGTCTGCCTTGGAGAAACTCAGCGTTCATAGAGAAATTTTATCAGCCTGGTCACCGCATAAGATCATGGAATGGAAAAGTCTTCCGAAGACTTCTGATGCTCTCTTATAGAACTAAGGCTTATTTTATCCAGAAATCTAAGAAGCCAAACAATTGGGATCTGAGGAGGATTTTTAAATCGTTACCATTTACGCTTTCCTGCTTGTAAAAGTTGTAAGGCTGAACATGAAAGGCATAAGAAAAACTGCCAGGACTTAAAAAAAATTGATGAAAAGATCTCATCTAATTCATTTGATTAAACTACTTTAACTCTGCTAGCTTGTGTCCAGGGCCATAGCCTGCAACAGGCTGAACATTACCATTAGTTTGTAATCAGTAGTTTAAACCTGTGCACTTAAGTGATAGAATGTTAGGGACTTTAATTCTTATTTTACTAGGGAGGAATTTGAATCTCAGAGAGGTTAAGTGATTTGCCCAAAGTCATACAATTCTGGAATATGATCTGTTGTTAGAATCCAGAAAAGATAATGGAAAGGGAAGATTTAAGACAGGAGATTAGAAGCCCCTGAAAATACCTTAATCAGGAAGCTCTCAAACCTTTCCACCAGTCCACTGGAGCCACCAACAGGTAACTCCCCAGAAGACAAGGGATTGAAAAATTTTTCCCCTCTGCCTTTATACATTCAGCTTTAGCTCAAGACTGTACCAGAGCCAATTCTAGCCACTAGAATCTTCCAGAACTCTGAACTGGAACTGTTGACTTTGTTTCTGTCAGTGTAACCATTTTGTGATAAGATGAAAATTGCATGGTTAAAATGGAATGAAATGGGAAATCAAAGCTGGCCTGGAACCCTCTGGTTATGTTTTCAGGTGAGTGGACAAGATGACTACAATGGAACCTGCATTCACCTTGCTAGAAGGTAGGGTGGCTAATTTGGAAAGGCTTTGATCTCCACAGAACAACAACACTAGCTACATTTATAACAATTGGAAAGAATCCTTGAACCCTCTCCTTACTTCAGGGACTGTGTTGGAAGAATTCTATTGGCTAAACTTACAAATAGACTCCTATTCCCTACCTCCGCCTTTAAACCCTAAGTGAATTTGTGATAAATTTGGAGAGTGCCTCTGGGGAAGATTTTAGTAGAGCCATAGTGAACCACAGGGTGCCACATTAAAAGAGAAGATGAAAACTGTAGTTCTTCCTAATACTATCCTCACCTGTGGAGGTTTCTGATTACCAAGAAGATAACACATCTAGTTACAGGAGCCACATTTCTGAACATTGTCCAAAGCGGCGACTTTGGGTCTGAATTTCAATCCCAGCGCTGCCAACTGATTCTTACTCTGAGCTTTAGTTTCCTCATCTGGGGACAAGACAGTTCCTGGCTATTTTTGTGAGGATTAAATAAGCCATTGCTTGCGAATGCTTAGAATAGCCCCTGGCACATGGGAGAGAATGGGTAGCTTCATAATTATTATTTTAAATAACAATTTACTCTCAGTTCCAATTCTAAACGTATTTTAAACATATTTTAAAGCATGGGTAATTTGATTATCCAGGTCCCAGTGCAAAAAAAGAAAAAAAAGAAAACAGTTCATACACTGCGTTTCAAACATGAGAAAGAGCAAGAGTGTAGAACTGGATTGAAACCAGAAATGGGGGTTAATTTCTGCTCTGCTTCTTATACCAGAACAAGTTAGCCAGTTTTTCCTGCCTCTCATTTGCTGGGCTCACATAGTAAGTACTAGGATGAGAGTGCCTAATATGTGATAAGGATTTTAGGTAAGAAACATAGGAACCTCTTAATTCTTAAAAACAGACAAAACAAAAAAACCTGTCAATTCTTGAAAAGAGAATGTTTTAAGAATCACTAATAATGTGTTATATTTAAAAACTATACAAGGAAATTATTTGAATTTGACTCCCCTCTCACCACTACGCACAGTCTCTTAGCCTTTTTTACTGCTTTATTTTGACTGCTTTTTAGCATTTGCATTGGTTAGGTATGGAGGTATAACAAACATCCTCAAAACTCAACACCAAAATGACATTCATTTATTATTCTAGCTCCTGCATCTGTGTGTTAGCAGGAGGTCAGCTGGCCTAGGTTGAGCACATTGGGTGGTCCTGCTGAAGTTGGCTCAGCTTATACATGCATCTAAGGGTCTCCAGGGGCTCTGCTTTTGACTGAATTTGGTGGGGGAAGCTTAGTCTGAGTGGCTCTGCTCCACACCCTTTACCTTTCTCCTGTGACCAGCAGACTAGCTTGGGCATATTCTTACGGCAATGGCAGAGGAGCGAGAAGGGCATTGGAATCATGAAAGCCTCTTAAGGTCTATGTTTTTCTGGAGTCAGGAGGTGGCCTATTGTTGCTTCTACCTTATTCTGTTGGCCAAAACAGGTCACATGGTCAGGCCCAAAGTCAAGGAGAAGGGAAGAAGTCCAGTTCACCACAGAGTACATGACAAAGGAAATGAACAGAGGGAGGGTAAAAAAAATTGGGGGCCATTGATGCAGTCAAACACGGCACTTGTCAACATCTGGCATATTGTATATTTTACTATATAGACTTTTGTGACTCTTTCTGCTAGAATGTAAGCTCCATATGGGCAGGGATTTTTGTCTGCTTTGTTTATTGCTACGTTCTCAAGATCCAGAACAGTGGCACATTATAGATGTTGAATAAATATTGGCTGAATCAATTCGGAGGATTACATTAATTGTTTTGGCTTATGTATAAAACCCAAATTGTCTAGAGAGAATGTAATTTAGTAACTTTATCTTCATTAAAACAATTTTTTGTAATGTTCACTTATGTTTGAGAGAGAAAGAGTATGCTCAGGGGAGGGGCAGAGAGGGGGAGACACACAATCTGAAACAGGCTCCAAGCCCTGAGCTGTCAGCACAGAGGCCCACGTGGGGCTGGAACCATGGATCTGGAGATCATGACCTGAGCCGAAGTCGGTTGCTTAACCGACTGAACCACCCAGGCGCCCCCGTTACTTTATCTTCTGATTTAAGGATCATTGTTCATGTTTGCTGGCTAATGAAACTGCCGGCTGCTTAGAATAAACATTATTTCTTAAACTTTAAAAAAATGTCTAAATTGTGGGGCACCTGAAGTAGTTCAGTCGGTTGAGCATCCAACTCTTGATTTCAGTTCAGGTCATGATCTCACTGTTGTGGGATTGAGACCTGTGTTGGGCTCCATGTGAGCATGGAACCTGTTTGGGATTCTCTTTCTCCCTCTGCCCCTCTCCCTCACTCGCATTCTCTCTCTCTGTCTCTGTCTCTCTCTCTCTCTCTCTCTCTCTCTCCCTCTCAACTTAAACAAAATAATTTCTAAATTTCAAAATAGTGTAAAATTTCTCGAGGACATATAAACAGGTACTATATAAAGGTAGATTATTGGGCAGAAGATTAGCAGTAGGGAGAGGAAGAACTTTACATATATTTTGGCAGAGAATATGTTGCTTCTTCCTATGTGGGAATAATGCTAATATAAGTCTCCAACTTCCAGAGTCTGAATCTGAGAAACTCTCAAGACTGTTGTATTTAAACTGTTCCAAGAGGCATGGGATACAAGACAGTACCTACGCAGATTACTTTTGATGGGCTTTTGGGTTCACGGAAATTCAGTCATTTTTCTCTCTACCCTACTTTACCTAATCCAGAAGACGTTGAGCAAAATAAATTTTTTAAAAATTTATTTTTAAGTTAGTTAACATACAGTGTAGTCTTGTCTTGAGGAGTAGAACCCAGTGATTCATCCGTTACATATGATACGCAGTGCTCATCCCAAAAAGTGCCCTCCTCAATGCCCACCACCCATTTAATCCACCTCCCCCCACGGCCCTCCAGCAACCCTCAGTTTGTTCTCTGTATTTAAGAGTCTCTTAGGGTTTGCCTCCCTCTCTGTTTTTATTTTATTCTTGCAGAGGAATCTTCTTAAGGTCACGCTTTAAAAAGGAATTCCTGTGCAATATATTTTTTTATTCCCTTGAAATTTGAATTTGTGCTGTCAGTTTTTGACCGTGACAGATGATGAGGTAGGAGATAAAGTAGGCGTTAATGCTTAGTTACATAAAGGGGAGCTTTATGTATGTCCATTCCTAGCAGTAGGCGAATTTGGGACTCCCACAAGAAATCCAGGTCTTGAACACTGGAGTGAGTATCTGAAGTTTCATCATGCCAAGTGACTAACTTCTCAGATGGGCAGCTTGTAGACCTGAAAGCTTGATTATGTGTGGATGTATTATTTTGGATAAGAGGCAGAGTTAGGCCCAGAGGCATCCTGAATTGTAGTCATTTCTCTCTCTTTCTCTTTTTCTCTCTCTCTGCATGTCACTCAGTAGAGTCCCCGCACCAGACAGTTGCAGTTTATAAATTTAAAATGCTATAAACATTTCTCAGAAAGGTTTCATGTATAAATTTATATGAATATGTTTGCTTTATTATTAGTGAGACCCTACAAGCATTCAATTCATTTAGTTTAGTTTAGGTCTTTTGGGTTGGGACCTTAGATATTTAGAGGTTCATTCATTCAGCAAACATCCATCAAGGGTCTACGGGTGCACCAAATGCAATTAGACAAAGCCCTTGGCCCCAGGGAGCTCACAGTCTTGGGTAAGATAAGAGTGTCCATGGGCAGTGTCAACACAGTGGAAGAAAGCCTATGATTGGGGAGAAGGTGAGGTGGGAAGTCAGAGGAGAGGTGCCAGGGACTCCAGGGGAGACAAAGAAAGCAAACCAACTTTGGCAATTGTGTAATGCTTCTGATCTGCAGACTCTCTTTTGTCTGTATTGTCTCTTCTCATTCTCCAATTTCCCTACCTGCAGGCTAAGGCAGGGTGCTATTCTAAGGATGCTGAGGAGAGGTGATGGCTTAAGGATGTGCAATCTCGAGGTCTTATACTTTGTAAGGGGTGGATCCTGCATCCACACTTGGGTCTCCAGGTGCTCTCTAGGAGGCTGTTTCCTTCTTGGTCTTACCCCCTCTTCCTCTCTTGGCCAGGCTTGGGTGGTCTCTAGCTGTGTGGCCTGGTCCTGGTCTTCCCAGGCCTTCCATCCCTCAAATATAAAAGGAGGATATTGTCCAGGATGATTTGAATACCTTATGCCTCTAATGGTCTGTGATTCCAAGAACCTTTGCTTTTCTGGTAAATCTGAGAAACCTTGATGTGAAAGTAGTGTTAGTTTTTTATTCACGTGTTACAGAACCCTTGTGATAGGTTGATCTTCATAAAAAAAAAAAAAATCTGTTTCAAGATGAAGATATTGAGGAACTAGGATCCTGCCACTTCTCTGTGGTCCCGCAGTACCCTGGCAGGGTTCTCATTCACGCTTCTGGCTCCTGAGTTTCTGATCTCTTATTCCTCTGTGTGAAATGTTTTTCCTAGGACCTCTTCATTTTTATTTTACTTCCATTTGTAGTGAGTGATGCTTAAAACTATGTTCTACTTCTTGCCCTAGAGGTTTTAAGGTGTGTGTGTGTGTGCCTGTGTGCACGAATGTATTCTGTAATTTGCCTGTTGTTGGAAAGAGGTGGCAGACTGAAACCTGGAGGGCCAAATGTTTACCTGCAGACATATTTTTAAATTTATTTTGAAAAAAAAATTATTTTGAATGAGTAGCACTTGAAAATGGTACAAATTCCAAAAAGATCTTCACAGGACTTTTAAAAGTTTGAGCCAATATTTAATGATTGGAAGATTTCATATCTAAAAATCTGGGTTTATGACTTAAAAAAAAGTTTATGTATTTAGTTTGAGAGTGAGCGAGCATGCATGCACAAACAGGGGAAGGGTGGGGCGGGGAGAGAGAGAGAGAGAGAGAGAGAGAGAGAGAGAGAGAGAATCTTAAGTAGGCTTCACACTTAGCCCAAATGCAGGGCTTGATCCCACAACCCTGGATCATGACCTGAGCAGAAATCAAAAGTCAGATGTTTAACCAACTGAGCCACCCAGGTGCCCCTCAGCTTTATGACTTTTCATGAAAATCAGATCTGGTAACATTAACCCAGATTTCCTATAATGCCACCAGTCAGCCTTACCTTCTTTTGGCAGACTGTGGGCTCACCAGCCCTCTCCCTGACCTCCATTTCCAAGTCTTCACCACTGACAGCCTCCAGCAGTCATTTAATCACCGGGTGGTCCCTCTAGACATTTGTGTTTGCACCTGCTTGCCTCAAGTATTTGTACTTTTTTTTTTTTTTAAAGTAGGTTTTATGCCCATTGTGGGACTCAAGCTCACAATCCCTAGACCAAGAGTCACATGCTGTACCGACTGAGCCAGCCAGGCACCCCAAGTATTTGTAGTTTAGATGCCCCACCAACACGGGCGGGAGGCTGGTGGATCTGGGGCAGAACTGCCCCTAGACAGCTGGTGCAGGAAGGTGACTTCCTCTGACAGTGTTAGGATGTGGATGGGCAGAGTCATACAGGAAATACCTCAGGCCTGAGACGAAAATGCCAATCAGGAGAGAGGTTTAGGATTGGCTGGGATGTTTGTCTTCTGGACAGCAAACAAACAGTAACAGCAACAAATAAAGCAGGGAGACCGAAGGAGAAAGAAAAGAAGAGAATAGGACTTATTGAAGGACAAAATATGCCAGTGAGGGTAAACTGAAGAAATACACAAAATGACAACCATGAGCAAATTATTACTCTCCTTAATTCTCACCCACAAAATGGGGATATGTTTCTTAGAGAACAGTCATGAGTGTAAGAGGCAATATAATTAAAGACTGTACCATAATGCCTGGTTTTTGATAGATTATAGAGGATGGTGCCATAACTCCTAAATGGAGGTGTGGCCGCTTCACTTCATGCCCTAGGAAGCAACAACAACAACAACAACAACAACAACAAACAAACAAAAAACAAAACATAATTTTTTTCTGGATAAAGGTCTACTTTTTAATTTATTTTAATTCATTAATTATTTTTTTGAAAGACAGAGAGCAAGCTGGGGAGAGAGGCAGGGGGAGACAGAGAATCTTAAGCAGGCTCCACACCTAGCCCAGAGCCTGACTTGGAACTTGATCTCACAATCATGAAAGAGGCACTTAACCCACTGAGCCATCTAGGTACCCCAATATTTTACTTTTGTTTTTTTTAATGTTCATTTGTTTTTCAGAGAGGAGAGAGAGTGAGAGAGACAGAGTGTGAGCAGGAGAGGGGCAGAGAGAGAGACACACAGAATCCAAAGCAGTCTCCAGGCTCTGAGCTCTGAGCTGTCAGCACAGAGCCTGACGTGGGGCTAGAACTCATGAATCGCAGGATCATGACCTGCACCCAAGTCTGACTCTTAATCAACTGAGCCACCCAGATGCCCCTCAAAATTCCACCTTTTAATAAAACATCTGTACTCGTTGGGCATTGAAAACGGGTTTTTGAATATGACAGTGTTTTTCTTCCCAGTTACATGTGGGCCACCTGGTCCCTCAGTGGTGTTATATATGGCCTATAGAAGAGGCACCTGCACAGTTAGGGTGATAGCTTGAATTTCCAGAGTAAGTGATTTTACCATTCTCATAATTATAATAAGGGCTCTGGCTAAGCCCCAACTGGGTTCAGAGTTAGGCTGTGTGTACACCTAGCAGGAAGGTGAACATCTATTTCAATGGGTTTATTTGATGTCATTAGGCTGTTAACATCTGTTCTCATTCTCTTTCAGCTAAGCATATGATAAAATTGTGCTTTCCTGTTGCCTTGCGTTCAGGCATGCCCATGGGACTTTCTTTAGCTGAAGAAATGCATTTAGAGGTGATTTGTGTCACATCAAACAGCTGCCTGACCACAGAAACCATAGAGGCATGTCAAGATGCTCCATGAGCTTGGTTTCCTAGGTGACTCAGATGAGCAGAGACCCGGTGACAACCTGCACTGAACACACAGGAGGCACGAGGAACAAACTTGCTATGCTACGTCACCGTTGGTGTTGTTTGTCACTGCTGCATGACTTGGTCTCTCCCGATTGGCAGGTATGATATTTTAGAGTTTCGTTTTGCTTTGTTATTTTTAACTGAAGGAGAGAGTTTTTATTTGCTTCTCTTGCTTGTGTTGTGGAGAGAAGATGGGGGAGTGAAGGGACAAGGACAGTGGAAGGAGATGGCATGTATCTGTTCTCCATCTAGGCCCTTAGTTTAGCTGGCGGCTCCCAGTGGCAAAGGAAGTTGAGCTGGAAGCTGAAAAAATTCCTTTCATGGGTGATTTTCAGAGTCTTGCACTGTTTTCAGACCTAAGTGACACAGTGGTGGCCTGAAATCAGGAGAGGGCTATGTTTCCACCTTTTCCCCAAGAGTCAGTAGTGCTATGATGTCTCGGGGACTGGAGGTCTGGGGAGGATCTTGACACGGCTTCTCTTTTTCAGACATCAGTATTTCTACACAGGGGAGCAGCGGAGGCAGGTATGGTGTCCTGAAGTGACAGCAGGAATAATAAAACGTGAGTAGATTGGGGACTGGACGTGCCTGAGGTATCACCTGGAGATACTCAGAAATAACTGGGCGAGGCGTGGGAGGCATCTTAAGGTCCTCATGTTATGCTGTCGATGCTAAGAGCTGTTGTCATTTGGAATTAATATTTATGGGCCCTCCTATGTATATCCAGGCTCAGGAGGTGCCGAGACAGTGAGTCAGAGAATTAGTCGGCTGCTTTGGTTCAGCTGGGTCTGAGGCAGGGCTGCAAACTGGTGACAATATGCACCCATTGATCTTTCTGATTGACTGTCAGCTTGACGCTGTCATTTTTCCATGTATGCTATCTGGCGGCATGGGTCCCTGTGTATTTTGTCTAGCAGTCAAACTGAATATATGACATATCCATTTCTTGAGGAAGAAAGCCACAGTGTTTAATATTATTTTATAAACCGCCATAATTTCTGGACTTTATTGTAGGACCAGGTTTCCTTTTCCTTTTCCTTTTTTTTTTTTTTTTTTATTTTTTTTGATGGATGCTTAACCAACTAAGCCACCCAGGCACCCCTCCTTTTTCTTTCTTTTATGTCAACATGGAAAACAGCATTTATTCTCTTTATAATCAATGGCAAATTTATTTTGGGGAGAGAATTTGGGAGGCGGTTTGTCAAACTACATTGACCGTGTCTCTGAAATGACTTTAAAATGCCATCATATATTCCCATACAGACAAAGTGGTATAGAAGCACAGGTATCTTTGTGAGTCTACATGATGCAGAAAAAGTAGAGAGGGAGACTATTTTGTTGTAATTAAACTTAAATTGGGTTGGGAGGGTTCCACTTTGACACCCTTCGCACACCCACCAATTCATTCACACTACTGTGGGGAAGTTACCAACATCTTACATTCATCTTAGGTATTCTGACCCCAGCAGGTGACCTCAGAGGATTGATTCCTCATCTCTCTTCTCTATTTTATGATCTTTCTTTCTGTCTTTAGGCAGCAGTGTGGGCTTTCCTGGTGACACCTGCAGTTATGACCCTGGCTTGAGAATCCATTAATTCTTCTCCATCTGCTTGGATCAATACCTTAGGCAACTCTGGGCACTATGGTTCTGTGAAGGGCAGAGCCACGTTCCTGTTGAAATGTCGTGTAAAAACCTGGGACAATGTCAACATGGAAAATAGTGCTTATTCTCTGTACAGTTAATGGAAAATTGTTATATTTGTTAATAATGTCACATCTCTTTGACATTAATATTAACATAAGACCTTTCCAATAAATTAACACAATTTCTCACCCCAAAGTGGAGAAGTCCTGAATCTTGCTCAAGGTCACCAATTAGCAGCAGAGATGGAACTCAAACTCAGGACTTCATGCTCCTTGACTATGCCCAGCGCCCTTCCCTTGGGGAGCATTGTAAAGTAATTAAAGGGTGACATTTTCTACAATACTTTTAAGCTTCAACACTGTTATTTTGCTTCTATAGAAAGGATTACAGAAAAAATGTTTCTGTGTTGATGTAAAGTATGATGGCATGTTGCTAATGCCATGAATGTTGCATTTTCCTTAGAATAAAAAATATACAAAGAACAGTAAATAGTTTCCTGGATATCACTTCATCCAAACCCTTCCTTCTTATCTCTGAAGAGAATAATCATAATAGATTACTAGCACAACCATTACTGAGTGACTATTCTGGGGCCAAGCACAGTGTGCAGCCTGATGTCTAGCTGCTGACATTTAATGCTCACAATGACCTGTGATGTCAGTACTAGGTTAGACCCGTTTTACTGATGAGGAACTGAGGCTTACAGAGCTTATGTAATTTGTCTAAGTTTTACAGCAGGCAAGCATCTTAGTAGTGCTCACAATCACACCATTTATTTTACCCTTGTACCTGAGGAAGTCTCATATCTGGGAAAAAAAATAATTTCCACAAATGAAAAAAAAATAATTAAACCAACTCAGAAAGGAGTTGAAGTAACAGATTTAAGCTTTGCTTTTTGGAAGCTGGCTTCAATGGAGACATGTTAATCTTGTCAATTTCCCTAGAAAATTAATTTGCTTTGCAGCAAAGTCTTGGGATGGTGTATATTAAACATTACAAATAAGCTAGACCCAGTCTGCCTTTAGCCAGGCACAAATTGCACACTTTAGAGGGGGAAAAAAAAAGCAGTAAATTAAGACAAAGCAATGTGACACATTTTTCATTTAAAGAAAAGCTAGCCGCTTAATATATTTTCTAGCTACAGGGTCTTGACCCTTCGAGGATGTTGAAAGGGAAGGAATAACAGGATTGATTACGGAAGGGGAAAAACATCAACTTTAGAAAGGTTTTGGCAGATTAGATGACATGATGATGCCTGTCATGACTTCCTCCTGCCAAAATGAGATTCATTAAAGAAAACTCTTCGCTAAATTAAAACTCTCCTCACCAATCTCCTCCCCTCCAGATGTTAACAACCCACTGCAGCCTGTTGGACAGCATGGCTGTGGGTGATCAGTGGAGATGCTTCGTAACATTCTTTATTTTTTTTTAATTTTTAAAAATTTACATCCAAATTAGTATATAGTGCAAAAATGATTTCAGGAGTAGATTCCTTAGTGCCCCTTACCCATTTAGCCCATCCCCCCCTCCCATAACCCCTCCAGCAGCCCTCCGTTTGTTCTCCATATTTATGAGTCTCTTATGCCTTGTCCCCCTACCTGTTTTTATTATTTTTGTTTCCCTTCCCTTATGTTCATCTGTTTTGTCTCTTAAAGTCCTCATATGAGTGAAGTCATATGATTTTTGTCTCTCTCTGACTGACTCGTTTCACTTAGCATAATACCCTCCAGTTCCATCCACGTAGTTGCAAATGGCAAGATGTCATTCTTTTTGATTGCCAAGTAATACTCCATTGTATATATATACCACATCTTCTTTATCCAGTCATCCATTGATGGACATTTGGGCTCTTTCCATACTTTGGCTATTGTTGATAGTGCTGCTATAAACATGGGGGTGTATGTGTCCCTTCGAAACAGCACACCTGTATCCCTTGGATAAATACGAGTAGTGCAATTGCTGGGTTGTGGGGTAGTTCTATTTTTAGTTTTTTGAGGAACCTCCATACTGTTTTCCAGAGTGGCTGCACCAGCTTGCATTCCCACCAACCATGCAAAAGAGATCCTCTTTCTCCACATCGTCGCCAACATCTGTTGTTGCCTGAGTCGTTAATGTTAGCCATTCTGACAGGTGTAAGGTGGTATCTCATGGTGGTTTTGATTTGAATTTCCCTGATGATGAGTGATGTTGAGCATTTTTTCATGTGTCAGTTGGCCATCTGGATGTCTTCTTCGGAGAAGTGTCTATTCATGTCTTTGCCCATTTCTTCACTGGATTATTTGTTTTTTGGGTGTTGAGTTTGATAAGTTCTTTATGGATTTTGGATACTAACCCTTTATCTGATATGTCATTTGCAAATATCTTCTCCCATTCTGTCAGTTGCCCTTTAGTTTTGCTGATTGTTTCCTTCACTGTGCAGAAACTTTTTATCTTGATGAGGTCCCAGTAGTTCATTTTTGCTTTTGTTTCCCTTGCCTCCGGAGATGTGTTGAGTAAGAAGTTGCTGCGGGCAAGATCAAAGAGATTTTTTCCTGCTTTCTTCTCGAGGATTTTGATGGCTTCCTGTCTTACATTTAGGCCTTTCATCCATTTTGAGTTTATTTTTGTGGATGGTGTAAGAAAGTGGTCCAGGTTCATTCTTCTGCATGTCACTGTCCAATTTTCTCAGCACCACTTGCTGAAGAGACTGTCTTTATTCCATTGGATATTCTTTCCTGCTTTGTCAAAGATTAGTTGGCCATACGTTTGTGGGTCCATTTCTGGGTTCTCTATTCTGTTCCATTGATCTGAGCGTCTGTTCTTATGCCAGAATCATACTGTCTTGATGATTACAGCTTTGTAGTATAGCTTGAAGTCTGGGATTGTGATGCCTCCTGCTTTGGTTTTCTTTTCCAAGATTGCTTTGGCTATTTGGGGTCTTTTCTGGTTCCATACACATTTTAGGATTATTTGTTCTAGCTCTGTGAAGAATGCTGGTGTTACTTTGATAGGGATTGCATTGGATATGTAGATTGCTTTGGGTAGTATCGACATTTTAACAATATTTGCTCTTTCTATCCAGGAGCATGGAATCTTTTTCCATTTTTTTTGTGTCTTCTTCAATTTCTTTCATAAGCTTTCTGTAGTTTTCAATGTATAGATTTTTCACCTCTTTGGTTAGATTTATTCCTAGGTATTTTATGGTTTTTGTGCAACTATAAATGGGATCAATTCCTTGATTTCTCTTTCTGTTGCTTCATTGTTGGTGTGTAGGAATGCAACTGATTTCTGTGCATTGATTTTATATCCTGCAAGTTTGCCAAATTCTAATAATTCTAATAAATTCTAAATTCTAATAATTAATTCTAGCAGTTTTTTGGTGGAAGCTTTTGGGTTTTCCATATAGAGTATCATGTCATCTGCGAAGAGTGAAAGTTTGACCTCCTCCTGGCTGATTTGGATGCCTTTTATTTCTTTGTGTTGTCTGATTGCAGAGGCTAAGACGTCCAATACTATGTCGAATAACAGTGGCAAGAGTGGACATCCCTGTCTTGTTCCTGACCTTAGGGAGAAAGCTCTCAGTTTTTCTCCATTGAGGATGATATTAGCGTTGGGTCGTTCATATATGGCTTTTATGATCTTGAGGTATGCTCCTTCTATCCCTACTTTTTGAGGGTTTTTATCAAGAAAGGATGGTATATTTTGTCAAATTCTTTCTCGGCATCTATTGAGAGGATCATATGGTTCTTGTTCTTTCTTTTATTGATGTGATGAATCATGTTAATTGTTTTGTGGATATTAAACCAGCCCTGCATCCCAGGTATAAATCCCACTTGGTTGTGGTGAATAATTTTTTTAATGTATTGTTGGATCCGGTGGGCTAATATCTTGTTGATGATTTTTGCATCCATGTTCATCAGGGAAATCTGTCTATAGTTCTCCTTTTTAGTGGGGTCTCTGTCTGGTTTTGGAATCAAGATAATGTTGGCTTCATAGAAAGAGTTTGAAAGTTTTTCTTCCATTTCTATTTTTTGGAACAGCTTCAAGAGAATAGGTGTTAACTCTTCCTTAAATGTTTGGTAGAATTCCCCTGGAAAGCCATCTGGCCCTGGACTCTTGTTTTTTGGCAGAGTGTTGATTACTAATTTGATTTCCTTACTGGTTATGGGTCTGTTAAGATTTTCTATTTCTTCCTGTTTCAGCTTTGGTAGTGTATATATTTCTAGGAATTTGTCCATTTCTTCCAGATTACCCATTATATTGGCATATAATTGCTCATAATATTCTGTTATTATTGTTTTTATTTCTGTTGTGTTGGTTGTGATCTCTCCTCTTTCATTCTTGATTTTATTTATTTGGGTCCTTTCCTTTTTCTTTTTGATCAAACTGGGTAGTGGTTTATCAATTTTGTTAATTCTTTCAAAGAACCAGCTTCTGGTTTCATTGTTCTACTGGGTTTTTTTTGTTTGTTTGTTTTGATAGCATTAATTTCTGCTCTAATCTTTATTATTTCCTGTGTTGTGCTGTTTTGGGGTTTTATTTGCTGTTCTTTTTCCAGCTCCTTGAGGCGTAAGTTTAGGTTATGTATCTGAGATCTTTCTTCCTTCTTTAGGAAGGCCTGGATTGCTATGTACTTTGCTCTTATGACCACCTTTGCTGTGTCCCAGAGGTTTTGGGTTGTGGTGTTATCATTTTCATTGACTTCCATATACTTTTTAATTTCCTCTTTAACTGCTTGGTTAGCCCATTCATTCTTTAGTAGGATGTTCTTCAGTCTCCAAGTATTTGTTACCTTTCCAATTTTTTTCTTGTGGTTGATTTCGAGTTTCATAGTGTTGTGGTCTGAAAATATGCACGGTATGATCTCGATCTTTTTGTACTTACTTAGGGCTGATTTGTGTCCCAGTATATGGTCTATTCTGGAGAACATTCCATGTGCACTGGGGAAGAATGTATATTCTACTGCTTTAGGATGAAATGTTCTGAATATATCTGTTAAGTCCATCTGATCCAGTGTGTCATTCAAAGCCATTGTTTCCTTGTTGATTTTTTGATTAGATGATCTGTCCATTGCTGTGAGTGGGGTGTTGAAGTCCCCGACTATTATGGTATTATTATCGATGAGTTTCTTTATGTTTCTGATTAATTTATATATTTGGGTTTTCCCACATTTGGTGCATAAATGTTTACAATTGTTAGGTCTTCTTGGTGGATAGACCCCTTGATTATGATATAATGCCCTTCTGCATCTCTTGATACAGTCTTTATTTTAAAGTCCAGATTGTCTGATATAAGTATGGCTACTCTGGCTTTCATTTGTTGACCACTAGCATGATAGTTGGTTCTCCATCCCCTTATTTTCAATCAGAAGGTGTCTTTAGGTCTAAAGTGGGTGTCTTGTAAACAGCATATAGATGGATCTTGTTTTCTTATCCATTCTGTTACTCTATGTCTTTTGATTGGAACATTGAGTCCATTGACATTTAGAGTAAGTACTGAAAGATATGAATTTATTGCCATTATGATGCTTGTAGAGTTGGAGTGTCTGGTGGTGTTCTCTGGTCCTTTCTAATCTTTGCTATATATATATGTTCTCTGGTCCTTTCTAATCTTTGCTATATATATATGTTCTCTGGTCCTTTGCTAATCTTTTGCTATATATATATATATATATATATATAGCAAAAAATATATATATATATGTATATATATATACATATATATGTATATATATATATACATATATATGTATATATATATATACATATATATGTATATATATATATACATATATATGTATATATATATATATATATTTTTTTTTTCCCATCTTTTCTCCCCTCAGAGAGTCCCCCTTAAAATTTCTTGCAGGGCTGGTTTAGTGGTCACAAACTCCTTTAATTTTTGTTTGGGAAATTTTTAATCTCTCCTTCTATTTTGAATGACAGCCTTGCTGGATAAAGAATTCTTGGCTCCATATTTTTCTGATTAAGCACATTGAATATATCCCACCACTCCTTTCTGGCCTGCCAAGTTTCTGTGGATAGGTCTGCTGCAAACCTGATCTGTCTTGCCTTGTAGGTTAGGGCCTTTTTTTTCCCTTGCTGCTTTCATGACTCTCTCCTTGCCTGAGTATTTTGCGAATTTGACTATGATATGCCTTGTTGATGGTCGGTTTTTGTTGAATCTAATTGGTGTCCTCTGTGCTTCCTGGATTTTGATGTCTGTTAGGTTAGGAACGTTTTCTGCTGTGATTTGCTCACATAACCCTTTTACCCCTATTTCTCTCTCTTCCTCTTCTGGGACCCCTGTGATTCTGATGTTGTTCCTTTTTAATGAGTCACTGATTTCTCTAATTCTTAAATTGAGCTCTTTTGCCTTCATCTCCCTCTTTTTTTTCTGCTTCATTATTCTCTATAAGTTTGTCCTCTGTATTGCTGATTCTCTGTTCTGCCTCATCCATCCTTGTCGCCGCTGCATCCATCTGTGATTGCAGCTCAGTTATAGCATTTTTAATTTCATTCTGGCTATTTTTTACTTCTATTATCTCTGCAGAAAGGGATTCTAATCTATTATCGACACCAGCTAGTATTCTTATTATCATGATTCTAAATTCTGGTTCAGACATCTTGCTTGTATCTATGTTGGTTACATCCCTGGCTGTTGTTTCTTCATGCTCTTTCTTTTGGGGTGAATTCCTTCGTTTTGTCACTTTGAAGAGAGAAAAGGAATTAATGAGGTAGAAAAATTGAAATTAAGAAAAATTAAGATTAAAAAAATTAAAATTAAAAATTAAAAACACACACACACACACACACACACAAATCGAATAGATGATGCTAGATCCTAGGTGTGTTTTGGTCTATGTTTTTAAAGTGGTTTGACAGATTAGAGAAAAAAAGGGGGGGGAAGAGAAAAAAAAGGAAATCATTTAAGAATTTGAAAAAATGAATACACTGAAGTAGACTAAAATGAGATGATGGGGGTAAAATAGAATTTGAAAAAATACATACAAAAGTAAAGAATATAGTAGAAAAAAATTAGACAAAAATATTTTTAATAAAAATTAAAAATAAATATTTTTTTCTGTATTTAAGAAAAAAGAAAAGAAACAAAAAAGAAAAAAGATAAAAAAGACAAAAGAGAAAAGAAAAAAATCATTTGAAAATTTGAAAAAATGAATACACTGTAGTAGACTAAAATAAAATAATGGAAGTAAAATAGAATTTGAAAAAATTTACATAAAAACAAAAAATATAGTAATAAAAATTAAATAAAATATTTTTAATAGAAATGGAAAGTAAAAATGAAGTTTTTCTCTTTCTGCATTCAAGAAAAAGAAAAGAAACTAAAAAGAGAAAAAAAGAGAAAGAAAAAAAGGAAATTGTTTGAAAATTTGAAAAGGTGAATGAATACACTGAAGTAGACTAAAATAAAATGATGGAAGAAAAGTACAATTTGAAAAAATTTACACAAAAGTAAAAAATATAGTAATAAAAATTAAAGAAAAAATTTTTTAATAAAAATTGAAAATAAAAATGAATTTTTTCTCTTTCTGTATTCAAGAAAAAGAATTGTAAAAGAGAAAAAGAAAAAAGAAAAAAGTGAATAGATGAACCTGCTAACAGATTGACGTAGGACTGAAATTACTTCGTTTTCCCCTAGAAGTCAGTCTATGTAGCTCTTTATAGTCCATAAATTAAGCGGGCAGTGAGACGTGTTCTTGAAGAGCGAAGTTGGCCCAGTTGGGCGGGGCTCAGTGTAACAGCTCCGCTCTCCACTAGATGGCGCTGCTAGCCTACTGGGGTGGATTGTTGCGGGGCTCGTAGGTGCGTATGCGCATGCGCAGGATTGGTGAAAATGGCGCCAGCCAGCTATCCAGTCTGTTCTCCTGGATTAGCAATCACGCACTCGTCTTCGTCTTCAGCTCTCGTCCACTCCGTGCTTTTTCACTCTCCGTGACCAGGCCCCAGGCAGTATCGCTTTCCCGGGTTTTGTCTCAGATGCGGCTGTTTCCCCGGCCCCTTACTTCCGAAGGACTGAGGCTTTGACCCGTTCTGTGCCTCTGCGGGAGGGTCTCACCGAGCAATGGCTGAATGCCGGCTGCACACAGGAACGCTTGCGGGACCCTGCTGCTGCCGGTGCCCCAAGACTGTGGCCAGGTGCCAGCCGGCCCCAGAAAAAGTTTGTAAGACAGTGTAGCAGCAGCGTTTCAGGGATTATGGAAAATCACAGCATACATCCGGCACCAGGCTTCACCCTTAAGGACCTTGTTCCAGAACCAGCGAATGTGGCTGTCTTCTGGGCTGGGACCAGGTGGCTTCAACAGTCTCTGCCAAATGTCCTTCCAGCAGTGGAACCGCTTTTCCCTGTGTGGCCCGAGAACCTCCCGGACCCCATTCTGCTCCTGGGGATTCGTCGTTCCCACCAGAGCACCGCCAGGTATCGAGCTGTGGAGTTGCAGGCTTTGCCCTCCCCTTGTTTACAGTCTTAATGGAATTTAAACCCTCTCCTTTCTCCTTTCTCATTTCTCCGTTTTTAGTTTAGTCCCTGCGGCTGTTTCCAATTTTCCACTTTCTCTCTAGCTGCTTTTGGGGAGGGGTGCTTTTCCCATATCTCCCGCCCCGCCAGTGTCCGACCTCTCTCAGCTCGCAAAAGGACCTCCCTTCCTGCACCTTCTAGCTCCTCAAGTTCACTTCTCCACGCCGCGTACCTGCTGAATTCTGTGCTTCAGGTAGTGCAGATTGTTGTGTTAATCCTCCAATCAGTTTTCTAGGTGTGTAGGATGGTTTAGTGTTGGTCTGGCTGTATTTCATGGACGCGAGACACACAGAAAGCTTCCAGGCTGTTCTGCCATCTTGGCTCCTCCCCTTTGTAACATTCTAATAGGAGGGATGACAAGAAGCACTGGGAAGTGTTTTATTTACTTTTAACCAAAAATGATGAAAACAGACGGCTGATGACTTCTATCCGGAATCCACAAGGGGATGACAATGCTTTCGTTATGAGGGGTGATTGCTCCTGAGTTCAGATGTGCACCGACGGGTATTATCCCTTCCTGAAGTGATGACAGTGCGACTGAGAGAGTGGTCGCAAGGAGAAGCACCCACTCAGGGAAGGTCAGGACCCCTGGTGAACCGTCATCTTTTCTAGACTGACTGCCAGGGTAGCCTGTGCTTTGGGACACAGCAACAACTCCTCCTGTGGGAATTTCAGTTTCTGGAAAGTGGCAGAAAACAGAATGGTGTGTGTCAAACCAAAATAAGCCTACAGGTGTGCTGTTTTGAGTGCTCTCTCAAAGGGCACATCTGGTTCGTGGAGCTACTAAATGACAAGGCCGCTTCCTGATGTGGTAGGTGGGGGCCCGCGCCTGGAAGAAGACCGTGTAGGTCACAAATCTTGTATTTCATCTCGTTCTGAGGGAGAGTTTAGAGTGTCCCTCTGTCACCTACATCCCAGGGAATAGGAGCGTTGATATGAGTGAAAGTAGCATTGATTTGCGTGAATCCTTTACTAGATCATAAGGTCTTTAAAAGCAGGGGCAGAACTTGCTTAATCATATTCCCCAATTCGAGTTTAGTTCTAGTTTAGAACATTATAAATATTTTGAAGAAATGAATGGGTGGATGAATGAGTTGAAAATGGAGGAGGCCACTTTCTTCACTCTCTCTCCCTGCCCTCCCCCCGACCTCTTTCTTCTTCACTCTCTCTGAGGACGCTTTGGTCAGACGGAGTCAAGGGGGTGCCTCTTGCTAGGGTACAGTCCTCACCCTTAGGAGACTAGGTGTGTCCCATGTGCAAGGGGGAAGGAGGCATAGGGCAAGCTGCTTTGCTCACTCCGGCCCAGGGTTTGTGGGAAAGGGGGCTTTATAGTTTTAAATGTGTCCAGAAGTCAGTCTGGGGCTGAAACTCCCAAGTCAGAGTTCTCAAACTCTTTGGCTTTGAGGTTTGCCTTTCACAGAACAAGCTGGGATGCATGTTAAGGACACAGATTCCTGGATCCTCTCTATATTCACTGAACCAGACCCTCTGACAGAGGGGGCATGGGAATTTGTAGTCTGGAGTAGTTCTCCAGGTGATTCTCATGATTAGGAAACCATTAGGAAAGATTAGGGAATCTTTTCTAGATGGGTGTTTCTCAAAGGGTGGCCCTCAGACCAGCAGTGTCAGTACAACCAGGGAACTTACTAGAAATACAAATTCTGGGGCACCTGGGTGGCTCAGTCAGTTAAGCATCCGACTCTTGACGTGGGCTCAGGTCATGATCTCATAGTTCATGAGTTCGAGCCCCAAGTCGGGCTCTGTGCTGACTGTGTGGAGCCTGCTTGGGATTTTCTCCCTCTCCCTCTCTCTCCTTCTGCCCCTTCCCCCAATTTATCTCTCTATCTCAAAATAAGTAAATAAATAAACATTAAAAAAATTTTTAAAAAGAAATACAAATTCTGGGGCCTCACTGTAGACTTACTCTGGGAGTAAGGCTCAGTGCTTTGTTATTTAACAAGTTCTGCAGGTGAGGCTGATGTCCTCTCAAGCTTCAGAACCACTGCTCTAGTTCCTGGCTTCTCAAAATGTGGAAGCCAGACAAATAGCATTGACCTTGCCTGGGAGCTTGTTAAAAATACAGAGTCTGAGGCCCACCCCAGACCTAATGAGTCAGGATTTACAGTTTAAAAACACCTCCAGGTGATTCATATGTGCACATTAAGGTTTGAGAAAGTCCTGCTTATTACCAAAATAAATATCACTTGGCTGTGGAAATTGAAAAATGTGAATGCCTTTTAATGGGAAACAGAATCCCAAATCAGTAATATGTCTCTACTTAATGAGAGAGTAACTGAAACAGAACACGTGAAACTATGTGAATATAATAAATAAATCCCAGCCCTGTGTTCTTAATTAGGCTTAAGTAATGGATTCAAGTAAGATTAAATATGAAGATCTTCTGTCCTGTATTAGTTTTTCTTTCCACAGTTTTTCCTAATTCAATATAGAGTCTATCAAATTATTTTACTATATTATTTTATATACACGTAAATGTATTAGGAAGAGAGAGAGAGATTGGATTGAGAGAGGCACTTTAAGGAATTGGTTCACACGCTGTCACGAGACTGGCAAGTCACAAATCTGTAGGGCAGGGGCGCTTGGGTGGCTCAGTCGGTTAAGCATCTGACTTTGGCTCAGGTCATGATCTCACGGTTTGTGAGTTCAAGCCCTGCATCAGGCTCTGTGCTGACAGCTTAGAGCCTGGAGCCTGCTTCAGATTCTGTGTCTCCCTCTCTCTCTGCCCCTCCCCCATTCATGCTCTGTCTCTCTCAAAAATAAATAAAACATCAAAAAAAAAAAATTCTGTAGGGCAGCCTGGCAGCCTAAAAATTCCAGCAAGAGCTGATGTTGTGGTCTTGACTCCAAGGCAGTCTGGAGGCACAATTTCTTCCTTTCTAAAGGATGTCAGTCATTTTTCTCTTAAGGCCTTAAACTGATTAGATGAGACCCACCCATATATAGAGGGTAATCTACTCAAAGTCTACTGATTTAAATCTGAATTAAAGAAATAGTTCCTGACAGTTGTAACTGAAAACACTCGTCATTTATGTTGGTCTCCCTTTATCTTCCATGTTGCCCTTTGGGGTTGAAGTAAACTCAGCCTGAACCCGTGTTTCAAGGCCTGGGTCAGTCAAAAGTCCTTTCTGCTCTCTCTTCAAATTGCCAGCCTAACTTCCTCACTACTTCATCGGCTCCACTTCTGTGTCCGAAAGGGCCATGTAGTTGTGGCCCCTGCTATATGGGAAGACAATTTCAGACCAGGCAAAGGCGATGGAACACTGTCTTGAGGATTGACATCTTTTAATTTTGAGGTGTTTCCCTTTAGGGTATTATTTTTAAAACAAGATAAATGACTTCTGAGGATAGTAGGGAGATCATTTTGCATAGGCAAGACTCCGAAGATACTGTGGTTTTGCATGACCCAAAGAGGGAAGAGAGGATTAATTTGTCAGATGATGTCTAAGTGTGGTCCTTGATAGTTCCCTGGGTTTTTGCTTCAGCCAGTCTTAGTTGCTATGTGCGTGAGTCACCTTATACCACCACCATTGAGGCAGCAATCACTGGCTGCAGGAGGTCATGCAAAATACCGAGGAAATGACATTGATTCTGGAGATGCATTTGGGCCACCGTTTGTTTAGGTGGGTGATGCTTTTACATGAGTCTCTGCATCAGAATCTCGACCACTACCAGTATGCTGATACTCAGTTGTCCCAGAAATGGCCCCTTCAAGCTGGCTCCTGTGTCCTTTTGACAGGGCTCTGTCATTCATTCTTGAAGCATTTCCCTGATTTCTGGTCCAACAAGATATTGTAGGCTCCTCTTGTACTTTCTCTGCATCAGCCCTTCGATCAGCTATTTCTGCAAGAAACCCTTGTTTATTTTGAAGGAGAATGGTATTTAAAACAGGATCTGGGTGCTGAGATGGTTATCACTATTGGGCTGTGCTTATTGGGGTTCATTGCCCCCTGGTCCTTTCAGTAGAGCTAGGGAACATACATACACATGTTTCTGTATCTAACTGTATCTATCTATCAAAAACCGTAAGGTCACATAGATATTGACAACACCATAGGGTTTGTGCTGGCTCCCATTATCCTTAATATACTTGCTTATTTGATCAATCACCCTGTGTGTAACCAACCCCCCATCACCTCTGCTGCCTCCCCCTCCGCATGAATACCTCCTGATCCAGCCAGTCTTCCAGCCCTCCATGCTGCCTCCATACCCCTGGTGGGTACCTTCTCCACCCTGCTTGGGCTCCAACACCTGTCTGAAAGCTGCCCTTTCCACCCTCATGCATGGGGGCACTTTTCACCTTTCTCAGACTGTGACACCACTTGCTGAGAAATCCCTCTGCCTGGATGGAAGGTTTCTTTTATGGGAGAAAATATGAGAAGTGGTTTCAGAAAGAATTGCTTCCTGGGCCTTTCTGTCGTAAGTGAAAATCATCATAAAACACAGATAAAGCAGAGCAGTCATTGGAACTGTGAAAGTGGCACGCTAGACCACCATGCAGCTCCTTACCATGCAGCCACAAAAGAGCCAGAACTATTAAGCATTACTTAGCTTTTGATGCAAATGGGCTTCTGGTGACTATTTTGTCCTTGAGTGGGTTGCTCATGTATCATTTCTCCTTTGATTTTGTCCATACGAACACAGACCTCTCTCTCCCAGAAAAGCATTCTGTTATTCTGCTCTGCCTGTCTTATATTCCTAAACTTGTTTCCATTGGCAAGTTGAGCCTTCCTTGCCCTTGAACCCTAATGGAAGGTTGTTAATGAGAACCCCCTCTGTCAATGCCTCTGTGCCTTAAGGAGACAAATTCAGAGATGGTGATTTAGCTGAGCATGGAAAGGCATTGAGAGGAAGCCTTGGACACATCTTCCCCAGCAGATCCCAGATGGCTTCTGTGACTTTCCCAAGCTCACAGAGGCAGTGGGAGGCACAGGCAGGGCCAGCAGCCTGGTTTCTGACCTCCAAGGCTGACACTCTTACTTCAACGTATCTGGTTGTGATGGTTCATTTCATGTGTCAACTTAACTGGGCCACGGGGTGCCCAGAAAACTGCTTCACTCTTATTCTGGGTGTGTCTATGAGGTTGTTTCTAGAAGAAACGTTTGAATTGGTGGACCGAGTGAAGCCGATGGCCTTCCCCGGTGTGGATGGGCATCCTCTACTCTGTTGAGAGCCTGAATAGGATGAAGAGGCAGAGCAAGGTTGAATCTTCTCTCTGTCTGACTGAGCTGGGACACTGACATTGTCTTGCCTTCTGTGCTGCTGGTTCTCAGGCCTTCAGACTTGGACTGGGGCTGCACCATTGGCTCTCAGGCTCTCAGGACTTCACGCTACACGGTCAGCTTTCCTGGGTCTCCAGCTGCAGACAGCAGGTCATAGGTCTTCTCAGCCTTCGGGTCACCTGAGTTAATGTCTTCTAACAATAAAAACAATATCATAATAAACATTATATCATCTCATTTTGGTTCTCTCTCTGGAAAACCCTGAGTAATACATCAGTCATTACAAGTTCAGACTGAGGGTGGTACTCCATGACTGAGTTTTTATTGAATTTGGGAAACCATGAGAGAAGGAAAAGACTAATTTTTTTAAACGTTTATTTATTTTTGAGAGAGGGAGTGTGTGTGTGCGCGCGCGCACGAGTGGGGGAGGGGCAGAGGGAGACACAGAATCCGAGGCAGGCTCCGGGCTCTGAGCGGTCAGCGAAGAGCCCAAGGTGGGGCTTGAACTCACGAACTGTGAGATCATACCTGAGCTGAAGTTGGACGTTTAACCGACTGAGCCACCCAGGTGTCCCAATAAAAGAATAATTAAACAATATTTGGAGGTAAAAATATCATATATGTCTAGGGAGCAGGAATAAAGCAGAAACATGTTAAGGGCAGTCTTTGATTCAGCATGTGGCTATTAGTGGAATTTACTGTCAAACAAGGACTAGGACATCAGGTGAAATGTTATAGAGCAAAAGTTGAGGCTCTTTAACTTTTGGAAAGAAAAGTAGATGTGTCATAAGCCCAAGACAGAATTCAGTGTCTAAAGAGAAAGTTCATTTTTTGGATATATAAAGTTGTCAAAAAAAAAATCCATAAAACACTTTGTTGCCATTCAGAAACAGAGTAGGAAGTAAGTGCAGACCCTAATAGAAGTGAGGATAAGAGAATCAGGCGAAAGGGAGGCCTGGAGTTCTGCACACGCCAGTGACATTCAATCATTTCAGGGGAGATAGGCAGAAAACACAACTGCATGCTATGCTGTGTAGAAAACAAACAGAACAAAGAAATTTAAATGAAATGATAGTAGCGTGATAGTTTAAAGCCTACATAAAAGACAATTAGAAGGTACAACAATCAGGGGCCTATGGCTGGCTCAGCCAGTACAGCATGTGACTTTTGACCTCAGGGTTGTAAGTTTTTTTGTTTTGGTTTTTAAAGAGGTATGACTATCAGACAGCCAGAAACCAGAGTTTAACCTATTCCTTTTTTTTTAAACGTTTATTTTTGAGATAGAGACAGAGAGCCACTGCACGAGGGGGAAAGGGGCAGAGAGAGGGAGACACAAAATCTGAGGCAGGCTCCAGGCTCTGAGCTGTCAGCACAGAGCCCAACATGGGGCTCGAACTCACAGATCAGGAGATTGTTACCTAAGCCAAAGTCAGCGGCTTAAGTGATTGAGCCACCCAGGCGCCCCTAATCTATTCTTTAGCTTTACAAACTTTGTTTTAAAAATTATTAATATTTTTGCTGAAAAAGCACATGGTAAAAATTTTAATTACAGATCACAATCCCTCAGTTCCAGTTTCCAAATCCTCAGACTGTGAAAACTGAAGTTAAGAAAAAACATTTTTTAAGGATTTTTTTAAGTTTATTTATTTATTTTGAGGTGGGGGAGGGATAGAGAGAGAGGGAGAGAGAGAATCTCAAGCAGGCTCTGCACTGTCAGCACGGAACCTGAGCCCTGAGATCACGACCTGAACTGAAACCAAGAGTCAGACACTTAACCAACTGAGCTGCCCCCGCGCTGCCAGAAAAATTTTTTTCTTTTTTTGTTTGTTTAAAAAAATTTTTTTTGGTTTGTTTTTGTTTTAGTTTTTAAGAATTTTTTTTAAAAAAGCAGTTCCCTTAAAAAGGAAAATCCTAAAGTGTGGGTGAAGCAACTAGGTTGTTTTGAACAGCTGACCAGCATGCTAGGCGAATTGTGTAGCCAAATACTGCAGATGAGTCAGAACTATGCAGACTTTGAGAATTTTAGATGTAGATGGGCTCTCTACAAAGTACTTGCAAAACCTGGCCTGAACTGACATGAAGCTGTTTTAGTTCTTATTTTCTCACCTCATGTGATTATTTTTTCTGCTGCAGAAATATTAATGTGTTTGATTATGGGCTGCTTCTTGGCTGTCTTTTCAGATACAATCTGTTGCCTGTGAATTAAGGAACAGCCATTTGAGATATTTCTTAACACTTTCTTTTCCTGATCCTGACTTTTGGCTTAAAGCAGATGTTTCCATTATCCCAGAACTCGTGCCCCAAGATAAGATGGGAATGAACAAATGCCTCGTGGAAAGGAGCAATGAAACACAAGGAATAATTTGCCACGTTCCTGATCTTTCCCCACTTGCCTTCTTTCATGAATCTACTTCTTTAGTTTTCAGAGTTCACTAGAGAACTCCCAAGTGAGAAAAGGAATTCTTTCCCATCCAGAACTTTTTCCTATCCAGAAATAGTAAATCATTTTGTATATGTATTACTAATATGACCTCCGCATCTCATGCCACATGGGCTCCCTGCCCACGCTTTCTAGGACTCTTCCTATTGTACCTGGGAATTGTTACCTGCCTGAGCAGCTTTGAAGTGTTCTTCCTTAAATGACCTTCCTTGTCAGTATTCTGGCACTGAATCTGTCATAGTATTAAAATAATAGAATATATAACACGGGCACGAATGAATTTGTATACAATATATTGAATGAGATCATGTAAATAACATATGTAACTTATTTCCTGGCATTCTACTAAGACTCCATAAGTGTGCATCATCATCGTTATGATGACGTCATTGTCCCGTGTTCATTTCCCTCACTGGTGACCCCGGGCTCATCTCATGCTTGTTGCTTGGGCCAAAGCAAACAGGGCTCCTTCATTGTCTTGCAGCCTCATGAAGCAGACTGATTCCTGGCACCTCTAGGTCTTACCATAGATTGTGTCCTCGATCCAGGTCGGTGACACACTGCCTCCCTGGAACTGACAATTTTGTGTAGCATGCACTTAGAAGGAGAAAAGCGCATCAGATTTATCCCAGAAAGGGGTCATGTTCCTTTTTCATAGATTAGCACTATCACTACCCTTTTTTTCTCTCTTCCAAGAAAGCCCACATTTCCCATTCCACAAAAGAAAAACAAACCTTAACTCTGGGAACACCTCCACATGTTCCAAATTTGGCTGCCTTCTTGACTCCCCAAAGCAAAGTTTAAAAATTATACCTTTATTCTCCCAGGAATTTTTTTTTAATGTTTATTTATTTGAGAGAGAGAGAGCACAAGTGGAGGAGGGGCAGAGACAGAGGGAGACACAGAATTGGAAGCAGCCTCCAGGCTCTGAGCTGTCAGCACAGAGCCCGATGTGGGGCTCAAACCCACAAACCATGAGATTGTGACTTGAGCCAATCGGATGCCTGACTGAGACACCAGGGCGCCCCTCCCAGGAAAATTTATATGACCCGTGAATTATTTAGCCTTCAGGATCTTCATACATTTTATTTTATTATGTTAATAAGTAATGCTTATTGCAGACAACTAGAGAACAAATATGAATTTGCATAAATTAAAAAAGAAATTATGTATAATTTTGATATCTAGGATTTGCTCTGTTAGCATATAAATATGGTGACTTCCATGTTTTCTCATATAGTCCAGTTCTTGGGATGGGATTGTTATGTGCATACCATTTTTTTTTTTTTTTTAAAAGCAGCCTTTATTTTTTAATTTTTTTGAGAAGAAAAAGTGAGCGCATGAGCTGGGAAGGGAGAGAGGGAGAGGGAGAGAGGGAATCTTAATCAGGCTCCACACCCAGTGCAAAGTCCCATGCTGGGGGCTTGATCTCAGGACCCTGAGATCATGACCTGAGCCGAAATCAAGATAGGATGCTTAACCGACTGAGCCACCCAGGTGCCCAGTGTGCACACCATTTTTGACCTGAATTAAAAAAAAATTTTTTTTAAAACATTTACTTATTTTCGAGAGACAAAGCATGGGCGGGCGAGGGGCAGGAAGAGAGGGAGGTACAGAATCTGAAGCAGGCTCTAGACTCTGGGCTGTCAGCACGAGGACCAATGTGGGGCTTGAACCCACAAACCATGAGATCATGACCTGAGCTGAAGTTGGATGCTCCACTGACTGAGCCACTCAGGCGCCCCTGAATTTTAAAATTTTGATTTAATATATTTTGAAAATCTTTGCCTGTTAATAAATAAAAGTCTGATGTAATTCCAACATTGAAGTCCAATCTGGAAGGGAGGGAAGATATGCCGAATAGCAAATAGTCATGCTGTTGGAATCATCAGCATCCACGTGAAACTCACTATGGCAGAGAGGCCCCTGCATCTGTGAAAGCTGAGAATTTGTTTCATTTACTGTTATATCCTAGCACTAGAACTATATCTGGCACAAAACCAGCACTCAATCTAAGTTTATTGA
Organism: Leopardus geoffroyi; assembly: GCF_018350155.1. Classification (NCBI taxonomy): domain Eukaryota; kingdom Metazoa; phylum Chordata; class Mammalia; order Carnivora; family Felidae; genus Leopardus; species Leopardus geoffroyi. The sequence continues at coordinate 124,704,376 of NC_059338.1, read as the reverse complement.
ATTAATTAGTGAAGAATTCACACTACAATCTCAGATGATCTTCTTGTCTATTTATTTAGTATCTTATTTATTGTCTAGCATTCTCCACTAGGATGTAGGTATAGCACCTGACACATAGTAGTAGGTGTTTTTTGCTGACTGAGTGAATAAGTGAATACGTAAATTCATATCCTCACTTGATGTGACCATAACTAAATTGATTGTGTCAGAAATAGTGTTTACCAAATGTCCACGGCCTCCCCTAAGTTTCCCAGCATCCCTTGCAGAGGGGTGGTAGTAGCGATGTGACAAACTCTGGTGGGTGGATTACGGTGGAAATCACTGGTGTTACTCTGGGGATGAGGCAATTATGAACCAGTGTGCTTCCTGAACTCCTCCTTTCACATCAGATTTTAGGTAAGTGAGAAGCAAAGGTTTTTTTGGGTTAGGCCACTGATATTTTATAGTTTGCCTTTTTATAGCTTACTGCAACATTGCCAAGACTATCCTGATTTGTGTGTGTGTGTGTGTGTGTGTGTGTGTGTATAAAACACTATATATAATAAAGATATAATATGCAATTAGAAATGTGCTCTTTGGCCATGGAATTGAACACATTTAATTGCCATAAACTAGGGATGTCGTCTATGACTTTGACCTCATGGTTTTATTTGTTTGTTTTTATGACACCCATCCTGAAGTGCTTGGCCGAAAGCAAAGGATATGAAGCCTTAAAATGCTCTGAATATAAATAAAATTTCTTTAGATGTGTTAGGGGCTTAAAATAAAATATTTTAGTTTAGTATCCTATATAGTTGTGTCTGCTGTAAATTCTCATTTCACCTAACCCATAGGTTGTTTATAATTTCTGAACAGGAGCAATTCCTTTCGAGCTGTAGTAAGAAACAAATTCTTGGACTCTGGGGGTGTCATATTTTCAGGCTGACAGATGCAGAGACGGCAAGTATGAGGAAGAGAGTGCTATGGGCTTGCTGAAGTCCATCGTTTACCTATTGCAGATGTTCCCTAACTTTCTCAGCTCATGGTTATAGTCAACTCAGTAGTTTATTCATATACCCTAGGCCCAAAAATATATAATAACATTTCAGATTACTAAGTACGTGGGCCCAAATGAATTACTAACAGTAATTTGTGCCTGCCAGATGTTGCCACGTTTCCCTCAAAAATTTAAAACCACCTGCAGGGCCCATCTGATTCACTGCAGTGACTTATGGCACCTCAGCACACATAGTTTGGGAACTCTATTTCTTTGATTTAATATTTGTGAGGATTTGAGGAGCCCTATCTTTTGAAAAAACCATAGCCTTTTGTGAACTTCTGTTTTGTTGTAGAGAAATCTGAGTATCTACTGACAACATATCAAAAGGTAGTAACTTGAGCTTCAGGTGAAATTTGGAGCATTGTGGTCATTGTCACCAGAGTAGATGACAACAGGTGAGGTCACTAGACGAAAGAGTGAAGTGGGTGAGCTAGTTCTGAGGCTTCCAGTCTCTGTTCTCTTGGCTTCCAGGAGTCCATGTTCTTGAGCATTTCCTGTGACCTCTCTGGATAGTCCTTCACTGCTTCTTTGATCAGCTAATCCTTGCATTGGAGCTTCTGATTGTTCACATTCTTCAAGTCTTAATCTTAGATTTCAATTATAGTCTATGAGCAGATGGCTTCCCAAGCCTTTAATTTTTTTCTTTATACTGTGTTTCCCTTTTAAAATCACTCGAGTCCTTTAATACGAGAAAGTTGACCTTGACCGCCATGTGTAGAGATCTCGGGGAGACAGAAAGGCAGGGTACTCAAGGAGTGCCTCCTCAACTTTCCCTCCCACAGGTCCCACAAAGGGAACTAGAACCTATGAAGGAAATGCAGATGTTGTAGGTCCAGGTGGTGACCAGCAGTATAGTGAGAGGGACTCACGGTTAAATAGGACCCAATGGAGGAGACATATGGCATCTGCACACAGTGTCTGAGGAGACAACTCCAGAGAAACTTGAGAGGCAAAGCTTCTGCTTTTCATAGTATGCTGGGTCAGGGGTTCTTCACTCTGGATGCACAGGAGAATCACCTGGGGAAATTTTTTTAAATGCCAAAGCCCCACCCTGACCAATAAAATCAGATTTGGGAAGAGAGTTGGTATCATTTTAAAAAGCTCCTGAGAGGATTCTAATGATTAGTTAGGGTTGCGAACTGCTCTGCTAGAGGAAGCTGACCTGAGAAACGAGTGAAGATGAGGGTGGGGAAGATTGAATTTGAACCTCTCCTGGTCTACCAGCAGGTTCAGGGGATAGGGTCCTGGATCGGTAGGCAGACATCTTGCCTTGGAAGCTTAGGAATAAACCCAAGATGGGAGACTGTGGAACTGAGATACGGAAAAGAGCCAAATCTTGATGACATTATTTGAGACATTCCTGAAGCTAGCACTGTGTTTAGAAATTTCAGTTTTGTATCCCGTACCTTCTCTTTTACCTAAGCTACTATTGCTTGGGTTTTATGCCTTTGTAAGGGAAGACAATAGAGGTCTGCTTGCATGGCTTTTACTCCCTATCTCTCGCTTCTTCACCAAAGCCTTCAAGAGCTGTTCATATTTTATGCCTTATCTAAAGGACTTTGGTTTTGCTTTGGTTGGTAGAGGCTACTCACTGTACCCCAATGTTTGTTCTCCCTTTCTTCCATGTAATAGCACTTCTAGCTGAGCTGCCTGGAAAAATAAAGACAATTCTTAGTCTCCATTGCAGCTCTGGCCACAAGACTAAATTTTGGCCAACAGGATGCAAGCAGAAGGATAATGCAGGCAGAGTCCTTAAAGACAGTCAGAATATCCTTCCTCCATTTTGCTCTCTGAAACGTGGATGTCACCATCCTTGGCTTGAGAACGAGGCCATACCTTAGGAATGGGACAAATGCAGAGCTTGGGTCCTGGGAATTCCAGGGAGCAGAGCCACCACATTGACTCTGGCCTGACACTTCCAGAGTTCATTTACGTGAAAGAGAAATACCCTTGTCTCTTATTAAGCCAGTACTATTTTGGGTTTTCTGTCGCTCAAAGCTGAATCTAATCCTAGCTAATATGCCCTATTAAGTTTCATCTTGATAGACTTGGACCATCACTTTGTGTCTTTGGGTACTGATGCCATCATTCAACCTCTCCACCCCATCCAGTTCTCTGTCATCTGTTAATGAGATCAGTGTGCCATCTGTGCCTTCATTTGAGTCATTAATAAAAATAGGATCAGGAGAGGGCTAAGGACAGCAGTCTCCAGCCTACTCCACAGAGCTCTCTCTTGGGTGATCTATCCATCTTGCATGTGACATAGGTGTAAGATGGTGCAAGGGGAAGCCGAGGAGTGTCAGCCAAGGATCTGTGCCTCTTAAGCTTTAGTGAGCATCAGAACCACCCAGAAGGCTTGTTAAAACACAGGTCTAGACCTCAGCCTCAGAGCTTCTGATTCAGTGTTATCTTGGACAGGTCCAAGTCATTGGGTTTCTAATAACTCGCAGGTGATGCTGATACTGATGATTCAGGGACCACACTTTGAGAAACATTAGACTATGATTTTTAGTTGGGAAGGTAAACTACAAAATAATATTTAAAAGTGGTTTGGCTATGGAAGACAAGTCTTTTGAGGAGACAAGCGCGGATAGATTGTAGAGTATCAAGGAAGATTGGACTCTGATAGGACTAGGACACTGAGTTGTGGCTTATAGGAAGAAGGCCAGCAAGGCTGGGTGCAGATGAAGGTAGACTGGTCCATTTGCTTTGAGGAGGCTGTGGGAACTCTTGTCCAATGGCTTCTATTTCCTCAGGGAAGATATGCAAGAGCATTAATTGATGTGAGTGACATTAGCTATGTGAGGAGAAATTATGAAATAGTTTTGGCACATGCAATGTACCAGGGTAGTGAAATACACACTAGGTGTAATACATAGCAGGTGTAATACATACTAAGGAATGATAGATTCAAGCAGGGTTGAGTACCTCTTTTTTTTTTTTTTTTAATGTTTATTTTTGAGAGACAGAGATAGCAAGCATGCAGGCATGGCTTGGGGAGGGGCAGAGAGAGAGAGACAGAGGATTTGAAGTGGGCTGTGCTGACAGCTGAGAGCTCTGATGCAGGGCTCAAACTCACCCATTAGATCATGACCTGGGCCGAAGTCGGATGCTCAACTGACTGAGCCACTCATGGGTTAAGTATCTCTTTAAGGAGTTAACTGACTAATGTTTATATTTTTATGTTACTATGAACATCTAAATATTAAACTTTCAGCACTTCCAGGGAGGATAGGGCACTGCATCCATCAAGATGTCTCCAGGCCCAGAAAAGTGCTTGGTGAATGTTCAGTTCATGTTTAACAGTAAAGGAACATGTGAGGTTCAATTTGTAGTTTACATTGAACCCCTGCAACAAAACGGCCGTTTGTTCATTTTTGCATGGGTATAATTTTCGTTACTGTGTGATTATCTCGAGAGAGATAATGTTTTATACATTGTTGGAATATTACACCTTAATAAAAAAGACTCCCAAGTGGACAACTACCAAATCCTGAAATGCAGTGTCTAAACTTCATTCTTTCTCAAGTAGTTACAAGAAATTCCAACAGGTGCCACTAATGTTTGCACATTTCGTCTTACCTCTGACACATGTGAACAGCCAGAATCATGGTTTAGCAGCCTTCTTTTTTGGGCATATGAAAAGTAGGGGGATAAATCTGGGGGGCATTTGGAATGGCTTCATGCCCCACCAAGGAGGGAGGGGTTGGCCTGAGATCGCTGCTGGTTCTGAGAGGAAGACATTCAAAGCAGTAGAAAAGCAGAGGACAACTCTGTCACTAGACCGTGTCCACACAGAATAGGGTGGTGACCAGCTGTCCCCATATGCCTGGGACTAAGGAGGTGCGAGAGACGTGGGATTTTCAGTGCTAAGCCTCTGATAGTCTAGGACGAAGCAAGACAAGTTGATCCCTCAAGCAGGGGCTGGCCATTGTGGAGGAAAAAAAACCCAAATCATTGACAGCATAGCAACACTGCTGTTTTGACTGGTGGGAGGAAACAGGGCTGGCTTCATAGGTGTGGGACTGGTGTAGTGAAGTCACAGGCAGTCCTGCATGCTGAAGAGCCCTGTGCTGGGTATAAGGCTCTGCTGTCTTCACTGGGAGGTCTTAATAACTTTTGAAGAAGGGGCTTCTCATTTTTCTTTTGTATTACATCCTCCAAGCTACATAGCCAGTCTGCAAGTTCTGTAGAAAGGGAGTTGGGGTTTGTTTTTATTTCTATATGGCCTTATTAAGAGATGAAGACAGGTTCTCCTTCATCCCTCTCCGTTTCTCCTCTTCTCCCCCTTCCCTCTCCCCACTTTCCTCTCTCCCCTCTCTCTCTTCTTCTCCCCCTTTCCTCTCTCCTGCTCCTTCTCTCCCCCTCCTCCCTCCCTCTCCAGCTTCCTCTCTCCCCTTCTCTCTCTCACCTTCTTTCCCCATCTCCTCCCTCCCTCTCTCCCCTCCTCTCTTCTTCTTTCTCCCTGCCTCCTCTCTCCTCCCTTTCTTCTCTCCCTCCCCACTCTCTCCCTCTTTGCCTCCCTGTTTTCCCACCCTCTCTCCCCCTCCTTCTCTGCACCTTTCCCTTCTCCCTCTCTCCTCTTCTATTCCCACTCTCTCCTCCCTGCCTTCCTTGTCCCTCCTTCCTCCTCTCCTCCTGTCCCTTCCTTCTCTCCCTCTTTCCCTCCCTGTCTGCCTTCCCTCTTTCCTCCTCTCCCCCATGCTTTTCTTCCCCCACCTCTCCCCCTTTCCCTCCTCTTCCTTCTCCCTTCTCTCCCCCTCTCCACCCTCTCCCTGTCTCTCACTCCCACTGTCTTCCCTCTCCTGTTTTTGGCTCAGCAAAACCTATGCAAGATATTTCTTTATCCGTTAATTTTTTAAAAGGCCACACCGTCTTAGCACAACTGTTAGTGTATTAAAAAATCAACTTGGCTCAAATGGAACATTTTCACCCTGGATGTGTTTCTCCGGGCAAGGAAAAGTGAGCAGGAGAAGCAACAGATAAGGTATTTAGAAAAGTTTAAGAAAGTGTGGCAAAAATACCAGCTAAGGAATCTGCAGAGAGAAAGAAGCCACAGGGAACTGGGCATCAAAAGGGAAAAGCTCAGGGAAGGTGAAAGGGGTGATAATTGTAAGTTGAGAGAGAGTTTTATAATTGAAGTGATAATAACAGGCACTTAGCGGAACAGAGGGAGCTTAGTTAAAACTGGGGAGGCTGGTGGTGGCCTGAAGGGGGTCCCCTGACTCATTTCTCCTATGGTAATTTATATTCTCTGAAAGCTATTTTACTTTCCTTCTTGGATGTTGACATCAAGGTGTTAGTGGTATTTCCTTATGCTTTTGTCGTTTTAAATATGGACCGCAAGGAGGCCCGGGATGGTTAGTTGGGCAAGGGTAAAGGACGCGGAGTTGGGCCTGTGAAGCCTTCAAGCCGGTGCGGAGCTGGTGCATGGCTGTGGACGTGACCTTCGAGAAGGGGCTGAGCTCAGCCGCATCCTCCCCGGACCGCGCCTCCTAACGGGGATGCAGAGCGAGGCACGCGGCTGTCGGGCGGGGAGGGTGACATGGGTGACCTCCTTGTCCCGGCGCCTGTATGGCCTCCGGGGCCGTGGTATCACCTGGGATGCTCTGGCCCAGGCCTCCGGCAGCAGGGCGCCGCTCCGCAGCTGCGAAGGGTAGGTTGGGGGCGCCTGCCGTGAAGAAGGCTGGCTCTTTGGGATTTCACGTGCATTTTTCTTCCCGTCTTTCCCGGGGAGCTGCCAAAGCCTTTGAGGGCAAGAGGCCGGGGAATGGGGGTCGGAATCAGACAGGGAGTGCGCCCCAGGGGCTGACAGGATGCTCAGGGCTCTGGTGCCTGCAGGTAATGGGATTAAGAGCCTCTCGGGAGGAGGTCTAGGCAAAGCTTTCTGAACTTCTGGGGGTGGGGGAGGGGAGAGTGTACTGTAAACACGAAGCATGATCTGGTCGGAGAAGAATAATTTTTAAAGCTTGGAGAACTTGGCAGCCTGTGTATGTTTGGGTCCCAAGTTATATTAAACTAAGTGATGAATGATTTCCAGGCAATGAAGCAGAAAGGCAAGACAAAAGTTTCCAAGTGTCTGCCGATACCAAAGCAAGGGCATCAAACTCAGGTGCCCTCCTGCTTTCTTGCTAAAATGACCTTACATAGTAAAAGTTGCTCCTCTTTTAAGCTCTGCTTTAACAATATTAAGACTCAGGACAGGATCGCTGATATATGATTTTAAAATTATTATGACTGTCTAGACAGTTATAGAGATAGCTTTTATGAAACTATACATTTAAACAATTTATTGGGGTGCTTGTGAAGTCAACTCAGGTCTGCCTTGGAAAACAGACCACATTTGTGTGTTAAGGTAAATGTTTTCTAGCAAAGTAAATATTTAAAATATTTAAGGAAATGATGACAATGTCAACACTTTATGAAGGGCAAAGTTAACTGAAATTGCAGTCCGATGGTGAAAATTTAATTTCAAAAGATGTGAATCTATTATTAGTGTTCTTTTAAAACATCTTTAGCCTTAATTAAAATCTATTTTTAGAAGGTTTTTCACTGAACAGTCCACTAGAGGGCAGCATTTGATAAGGGTTTGATAGAAATCTACATTATTTTATAGATATCACAAAAGTTTAATTTGTTTTATTAACAATGATAGTAGTAGAAGGTGCTTCTTTTGCATCCATCAGCACAAATGAAGTAACGAAGCTATGCATGCTTGGTTTCTACATGAGGCAAATAGTTCTTAAAGCAGCAGATCCTAAGTTGGAAAGGGTGTGTGTGTTTTGCAGTTTTCAGGATGAAGAAAGCAATCAAAGGAACTAAAAACAATTTAGTTAGTACTTTACAAGCCCTGGATTGATCCCATTGGCTTGCTAAAAAGGAGTTTGGTTGTTTTAACTCAATCTCCAACACACTATTTACCCTCCCTGGGAAACCATCCAAATTTGGCTGCAGTCCATATGCTAGAAAAAGCTCGGAGTCAGAGCCAACTGTGGGTTTGACTGAGGTGGCAGAACAGCATGAGGAGAGGTTTCAGGCTGTTTTCCAGGGGCTAGAAACATCACAGCCACGCCCATGGGGCGGTAAGAGTTGGGAGGTGGCCGAGAGGTATGCCTGGTGCATAGAGGTTAGTCAATAAATGTTAGTTTCTCCTCTGCTCACTGCAGTTGTTTCCTACTTGTGAAATTGCTTCACTTTTGTTTGTTGTATTTACAATTAAAAAAGCCTAAGGGAACACATGCACATGGTAAACAAATAGCGTAAGATAATATATGATTAAAAACATCTTTCTGATTCCACATGCCAGACCTCTCCAGAGGTAACCTCCAGCAATGAATTTTTGTATTATTATTTTTGTATCATTCAGAAAATTTCTATGCAAAAACATGTGTATATAGACATATGTTTGTAATATATACATTTTATACAAATAGGAGCATATTATATTGATGTTAGTCTATCTCTCACTTTAAAAAAAATTTTTTTTCAGTTTACTTATTTATTTTTGAGAGAGAGAATTCCAAGAAGGTTCTGCACTGTCAGCATAGAGCTTGACTTAGGGTCTGAACTCACTAACCATGAGATCATGATCTGAGCTGAAATCCAGAGTCAGATGCTTAACTGACTGAGCCACTCCGGCACCCCTATATCTCTTAAAAATTCCACAATGCATCTTAAGATATCTCTTTATCTTATTGCTTAACTTTTTCCATTTTATTTCTCAATGGCAGGAACTTCATGGCCTGTCCCCTTTGTCTCATAGTGTCAGAGAGTACTATCAACATATTAGGTGTTTAAATAACCATTCTGGGATTGATTGGCTGAAAGGTCAGTCTTCCCCTGATGAGGTAAGACAAGAAAGAAGGGGTATAGTCACATGGAGAAACAAAGCAAATGCTTTGTTCATTTCCAAAAATAAATTAAAAATCAAACTCCTCCCCCTAAGAACTAGAAAAGATACATTGGGTGACCTTGTCTAGTATTTTTCTTAGCCCCTAACACTTGAAATTGACTACAAAAGCCTTGCATTATTTTGGTCTGTGGGCTGTCCCCGCCCCTTTCATTTGTTATTTTATTTGTCCATTTGTCAGGTGTTCATAATTTCATTACTGTGGCTGGATGGTGACAGTGTCCTTAGAAGCCAAAGGTGGCATTCATATGGTCTAGTGGTTCCAGTGCTATGCTAGCACTGGTAATGATCCTCAGTTTTTTCCTCTGTTGGGCCTACTATCACAAGGACCTGGGCCTCTCATCCCTCATGTCAAATATTGTGTATTAGGATAGACAAAATCACAAAAAAAATCTTAGTACTTCTTACAATATATCCTTTGTGTAGCTTTTTGAGCCTTGATTTAAGAAACTCTTTTTTTTTTGTTCCCAAAAGACCTATGTATTTTACCGTTTAGAAATAATCACACCTAGAGACTTGATTGTGGCATAACCTCTTAGTTTTTTTTCAAGTCTTTGCAGAGTTTTCACTGTGAGTTACAGCCACTAACTGATAAAGGCTAAGTCTCTTAGGCTAGGATAGGATCACAATGAATCTGAAATGTCTATTTCCTTCCAAGGACCCAGGTGTCAGCAAACTGGACTGTTGAGCCTCCACTTTCTTGCTTCTGGGCCTTTTTCTCCTTGTTTGTCTTAGAAGCTCTACCAGTTTCTTAAGGCACAGCTTCGGTGCTACTATTTGCAGTGAAGCCAGTAGACCTTGAGGTACTCCATGTGCAAAGATGTATCCATGGCTCTGGAAAGGCAACATGGATAGGGCTTGGCCTTTTCCTTGCAGCAGCTCTGCAGGTGATGGGGACCACAACCCCATGGACAATGCTGCAAGGGAGGCCTCCAGTGTGCTGTGGGAGAACACGGAGGGAATGATAGGTTTGTCCTGGGAATGAATTTGTGTCTTCTTAGAGGTGATGCTTGAATTGGTTTTTCAAGAGTTTGAAGCTCTTGGTTGACCGGTTGTTTGTCAGTAGAAGGCTATTCCAGGTCTGAACAAAGGTTCTAGGCTTTTTCTAAGGATGGCGTATGGGAGGATGACAAATAGTTTCTGTCTAACGGGTAGGGGGCTATGGAAGAGTCTGGAGGCAGACCAAGTCTAGGTTCTGAAGAGCCCTGATTGTCATGCTCTGGACTTTGGAATTGGAAGTCATGGGAAGAATTCCATGCAGAGGATGATTGGATGGATGATGATTGTGTTGGTTAAAACAGGGAACATAAAGTGTCCAAGGAAGGAGAGAGGGGAGAATTATGTGGGTCTTGTATATACTGAGTTTAGGGTACGTCAGAGACCTCTCTCTCATGGCGATTTCCAATAAGGGGTCAAGAATGGGGATTTGTGTCTCACATTCAGGTCCTTTATTCGTTTTGAGTTTATTTCTGTGAATGGTGTAAGAAAATGGTCTAGTTTCATCCTTCTGCATGTTGCTGTCCAGTTCTCCCAGTACCGTTTGTTAAAGAGACTGTCTTTTTTCCATTGGATATTCTTTCCTGCTTTGTCAAAGATTAGTTGGCCATACTTTTGTGGATCCAATTCTGGAGTCTCTATTCTATTCCATTGGTCTGTGTGTCTGTTTTTATGCCAATACCATGCTGTCTTGATGATTACAGCTTTGTAGTAGAGGCTAAAGTCTGGGATTGTGATGCCTCCCGCTTTGGTCTTCTTCAATATTACTTTGGCTATTCGGGGTCTTTTGTGGTTCCATACAAATTTTAGGATTGCTTGTTCTAGCTTTGAGAAGAATGCTGGTGCAATTTTGATTGGGATTGCATTGAATGTGTAGATAGCTTTGGGTAGTATTGACATTTTAACAATATTTATTTTTCTAATCCATGAGCATGGAATGTTTTTCCATTTCTTTATATCTTCTTCAATTCCCTTCATAAGCTTTCTATAGTTTTCAGCATACAGATCTTTTACATCTTTGGTGAGGTTTACTCCTAGGTATTTTATGATTCTTGGTGAAACTGTGAATGGGATCAGTTTCTTTATTTGTCTTTCTGTTGCTTCATTATTAGTGTATAAGAATGCAACTTATTTCTGTGCATTGATTTTGTATCCTGCAACTTTGCTGAATTCTTATTCAAGTATAAGCTCCATAAAATCTTATCATTTCATTCTGGTATTTAGTGTCATGGGGAATGTTAAGATCACCTCAATTTCTGTAAGCTGTAGATAACCTGTTCTTTTATCTGTTTAGATTTTTAAACATTATTTAATCTTAAAAATTTTTAAATGTTTGCATCACATGTCTAAGATATGAGTTATTGTTCTTTTTTTCCAGAAGTAAAAACCTGCTCTCTTTTTAAAAAAAATAAAAAAGAATGGGGATTTGTGAGTGAAAGGTTAACAAAACACTTTCCCCTTCTTTATGAAAAATAAAATGACCTTGGGTTAACTTTCTAGCTCTGTTTGTGTGGAAATGCAACACAGGTGAATGCTAGCTGTGTTATTAGGGAGGTTTGTGATTCGTAAGCGGAGTATGGACTGGGAGGTCCATGAATGAATATACCTGCCTGGTGAGAAGGCTCAGCTTGGGGCTTCCTGAGCATGGTGGGCACGAGCTGATAGGCAAGCTGTGGTTCTGGGACTATTCCAGTAGAAATAGTTCTTGAAGGATGGGGCTTCTAAGCTAGGGAGGCCTCTGCACTCATCTGTGTGTTCCTAGTCTCGCATCTCTGACCTGTGATGTACACCCTTAAAAGCAGCCCGTGGTTGACTGGGGATGCCCCTACAGCTGCACTGTTCCCTCTGCCTCCCAGGGAAGCCAGCCCTAGGAGAGGCTCCTGGGTTCTTTAAGTTCCCCTTATTGAGGGGATTACAAAAAGTGGACACTGTGGGAAGTAAATACCGAATTTATTGGCAAAAAGCCAGTTTCTTCTCTTCCTGCCCATAAAAGACAATAGAATGGCTTTGTGTGATCAACTTCTCCTTTTGCTAAACGCCAACAGTGAGCCAGGTGTGTGTCCTTAGCATCTAGTGTGGTCAGTGTTGGTCATGTGGCAGATGCTTAGTCAATAACTGTTGCATAACTGATATCAATAAATATTTATTAATCACCTTCCATATTTCAAATATTCTTGCTAGTTGTCAGGATATAAATATGTGCCAATGTATCTGTTCCCTCAAGGACTTCATATTTTATTAGAAAACAGAAAGAATTTTGCCACAGTGTGTGGAAAGGGGAATGGGGGATAAACGACTTACAAAGTTGTTACCTTAGAGCAGGAACAGGGAACCCTCAATTAGGACTCATTTTTTAAAGTATGTCTTTGTAACTTGTTTTCAAGGTTATATTTAAAGCCTCAAATTTTCTTATCTCTCTCTTTACTAATCACTCATTATCATCGTTCTCTTCATTATCGTCATTATCACAGTTAGCACTTATTAAGCACATATTATGTTTGCCAGGAATGGTGCTAAGTGATTTATGCGGATTATTTAATTGAATCCTAATAACAGCCTCATTAGGTAATTACTAAAAGTATCCCCATTTTACAGATGAGAAAACTAAGTTGGTGGGACCAGGATTCAAACGTGAAGTCTGACTCCAGAGCCCCCTTGCTTAATCACTCTGCCCTTCTGTTTCTTGCCACTATCAACTCAGTGATATTTAGGTGAAATATACACTAAGCATTTATCTACTTGGGTCACAAAAAGGACAAAGATACATCTTGTGTATGTCTGGAAGTCAATGACAGTGAATTATTCTTCAAATGTCTCATGTACAGTGGATCTAAGACTGATGTACTTACTAAGAATGTCTAGTTCTTATTTACAAATCTACTAAGTGAGGAATCACTTAATGTTCTGTGTAAGACTTTAAAAACACACATGAAGTAGAACAAAAAAAGTAATTTAAAAATTGGCAAGGACCCGAATAGACATTTTGCCAAAGAAGATACACAAATGGCCAACAGGCATTTGAAAAGATGCTTAACATCACTAATCATCAGGGAAATGTAAATAAAAGCACAATGAGAAATCACATCATACCTGTCAGGGTGGCTAGTATCAAAAAGACAAGAGATAACAAGTGTCATTTAGGACGTGTAGAAAGAGGAGCCTGTGTGCACTGTTGGTGCGAGTGTAAACTGGTATAGCCACTATTGGAAACAAAACGGAGTTCCTTAAAAAACTAAAAATAGAATGGCCATAAGAGTCAGTAATTCTACTTCTGAGTATTTATCCAAAGCAAATAAAATAACTATCTTGAAGAGATATTTACACTCTCATGTTCAACATTATTCACAATGGCCAAGATATGGAAATAACATAAGTAGTTTAAAAAAAAAAGCCACACTCCTAGTAACAGAGCAGAATGGTGGTTACCAGGGACTGGTAGGTAGGGGAAATGGGGAGGCAATATTATATTATATGCTTGAAATTTGCTAAGAGAGTAGATCTTAAGCATCCTGACCACACACACACACACACACACACACACGGTAAAAACACACACACACACAAACAAAATGTTGAATCTAAATTTAGAAATCAATGCCGAATCATATATTTTAGTTAAAGCTCAGGCTATAGAACTTTTTTTTTTTTTTTTTTTTTAATTTTTTTTTTCAACGTTTATTTATTTTTGGGACAGAGAGAGACAGAGCATGAACGGGGGAGGGGCAGAGAGAGAGGGAGACACAGAATCAGAAACAGGCTCCAGGCTCTGAGCCATCAGCCCAGAGCCTGATGCGGGGCTCGAACTCACGGACCGCGAGATCGTGACCTGGCTGAAGTCGGACGCTCAACCGACTGCGCCACCCAGGCGCCCCAGGCTATAGAACTTTTGAGTTTACCTTCTATGTGGAAGTTTGGTTTTATTGTATTTTTGTGAAAGTCTCAGATAATTTTACTTTAAACTTTAATTATGCCTGGAAAATTTGTAAGTGTTATTACAGGTTTAACTGTAGTAGAGTGTTCTGCATTCTAATATTGGATTTTACCAAAACAGAAGCGGAAAGACATTTAATCTGTCCAACTTTTTCTTGGGAATACTTGAGAATGCCAGAGAAACTATATTTCTCTTTCCTTTTTGGTAACTGGCTCTCGCCCCCTCCTCTCTCTCCCCACTTTCACCCTCCCCTAGTTTATTTGGGGGAAGGGGGGTTTGGTCTCACTTCTGGCCTGGCCGCCCTGTGGCCTGGTCCGCCATGTTGCTTGGCTCTTCTGCTGCTGATTCTGCCTCCCCCTCCCCCCAGCTCTTGCACAGGGCTGCTAGGGAGAGGTGATGGGGAAGTTGAAGCTTGTCTTTACATTCCTTTCCCAGATCTCTACAACACCACCAATACAAGGCTATGTGCATAAGAAGGGCGTAGATATGATACATTGTCCAAGTGGGACACTTGAGAGTAAAGCAGGACTGTTAGTAATTACATCGGGACATCAGACACAAAGTGGCAGTCCCAGGCAAGCTGAGATGAATGGTCACTTCAGCATAGGAGATGTTTATGAAAGGTTTGTGGATAACAGAAAGGAAACAGAGCAAGCAGCAACTTAAAATTGACTATCACTCACTCATTGCCTTCTTGAAAGTCCTTGAGTGTCCCTACCCTGGGAGATTCTTTCTGGAGCTTTCAGGCCTCTCCTTGCTGTTTGTGCCTCAGGTCTGGGGAGGGTGAGGGGTTGATGTAAATCCTCTTTTCTGCAATATCCAGTAGGATTATCATTAGCCACATGTGGCAATTTAAATTAAAATTAAGTAATTAAAAAAATTTAGATTTCCAGTCATGTTGCCACATTTCAAATGCTCAACAGGCCAATGGCTACCACACTGAGCAAAACATCAACATTTCCATCATCTTAGAAAGTTCCATTGGACAGCACCAAACTCTCCTCAGATCTCCCTGCCTCCTTTCCCAGTCCCAGGTCCTCAATCCTCTACACACACGCACGCACACACACACACACACACACACACACACACACACACGCTGCCCAACTGTCCAAATTCCATTTGTGTATTATGCAGAAAAATTGGCCATTCAGGCTTGCCCAAACAGCCTCCGTTCTTTCTACTAAAGAGAACTGTCAAAGCTCTCTGAAGTGTTTTCCTCCTGTCTACCTAGGGATGAATGGTCCCTCTGTCCTACAAGGCAGAAGTATCTACAGCCAGTTCTGGTCTCTCTAAAGTTATGACACTGATTTTCAAATGTGCCATTTGGAAGCAGTTTTATTACATTATCATCATATGTTGAATAAACATGTACAAGAGGTTCTAAGTCAAATCCTTGGTTTATGTGGCTATAAAAAGCCAAGAGAAGAAAATGAAAAAAGAATTACATCCCAGCCTTAGGCACAACATCAACCTTGAAACAGAAAATATTTGACTCGTGCTGAGGAAGAGTCTGTCTGCATTGTGTTGAATAATCTTGCCAGATGGCCTTCCAAACAAATGAACTGAAGCAAAACAGGCCAGATTTATGGTTTCATTGCAGTAAAAAAAAGCACTTTCCTATTATTAAGAGTAAATAAGTTCTTGTTAAGGTGTTGTGGCTTACATAACAGTTTTGGATTGTGAGACTTGCGTGAAAATAGTGGTGTTGCAGAAGACGGCTGACATTTGCCAGAGAAAAGAGATTGTTCATTCTGTGTAGACAAGGCCAAGGGTGTATGCTCATAATGCAGTTTTTCCAGATTGTCATCAGATTATAAAAGGTCTAGGGCTTGAGCGTTCAGAGACATTTATTGCTTGAGTTTTTTCAGAAAACCATCTTCCTTCCATTGCTACCACCTCAAAAAATGTAGCAGATGCTGCTCTTTGTGTTTTCTATTTTTGGATATCCCCCCTCCCCCACATTTTTTGGGCCGAGAGCAGGGGGAAGACCAGATTCCCTGTAACTGAAGTAGCCTTTCAGTTTTTTGTTTTTTTTTTTTGTAAGTTTATTTATTTAAGTAATCTCTAGACCCAACTTGGGACTCAAACTCACGACCTCAAGATCAAGAGTTGCAGCCTCTTTCGACTGAGTCAGCCAGGCACCCAGTTTTGAGGTTTTTATTCTGTTTGTTCATTTGATAAACTTTCAAGTACATTTTTTTTAATGTTTATTTTTGAGAGAGAGAGTGCGAGCAGGGAGGGCAGAGAGAGGGAGACAGAGAATCCCAAGTGGGATCTGCGCTGTCAGCACAGAGAGCCAGGCAGGGCTTTATTCTACAAACTGAGATCATGACCTGAGCCGAAATTGAGTTGGATGCTTAACAGACAGAGCCACCCAGGTGCCCCTCAAGTGCATTTTGATGTGTGTATCATTCTAGGCCTAATTGCCCTCTTTCCCTCCTACGTTTGTTTAGAATTTACTCTTCCATTTCTGCCTCTGGTAGAATAGGTAAATAGAAGCTGTTGGAATTATGTATAAGGAAAGAAATATGCCCAATTCACTACTGGAAATTCTGATCAACCACAAGCTAAGTGTCATAAACTAGGGTGCATGACTTGGGAAAATAATATTTAAGAAATGATGACTGATACTGAATAGAGACAGATGGGGTGCCTGGTGGCTCAGTCAGTTAAGCATCCAACTCTTGATTTTGGTTCAAGTCACGATTTCACAGTTCATGGAATTGAGTGTGTCAGTTTCTGCGCTGACAGTGTGGAGCCTGCTTGTGATTCTCTCTCCCTCTCTCTCTGCCATCTTGTGCTCTCTCGTGCTCTGAAAATAAATAAATAGACATTAAAAAAAATAGAGGGGCACCTGGGTGGCTCAGTCTGTTAAGCATCTGACTTTGGCTCAGGTCATAATGTTGCAGTTTGTGAGTTCACGCCCCGTGTCGGACTCTGTGCTGACAGCTCAGAGCCTGGAGCCTGCTTCGGATTCTGTGTCTCCCTCTCTCTGCCCCTTCCCTACTCACACTCTGTCTCTCTCTCTCTCTCAAAAATAAATAAACATTAAAAAAATTTTTTTAAATTAAAAAAAACAGAGACAAATGTTTCTATTTGGATCTTCTGCATCCTTGCTTTATATTCATTCATTCATTCATTCATTTCTTCATCCATTAATTCCCCATTGTATACTACATACCAGAGAAGTAGCAAGGAAGATCAATATAGTCCTGTCTTCACAGAGCTCTTGGGCAGTGACTATGAGAGACTTAAGCTCTGATGAGGAGGAAGACTTCCTCTCCAAGGACGTGATGAGTAAGCCAGATGAAGGGTGGGGGTGGAGGTGAGGGCAGGGAAAAAGACAGTAAAACTTCAGGGGAGCTTCCCAGGCAGAGGAAGGAACATGGGTGAAGGCGCTGGAATGGGGGGAGGATGAGTCCGTAAGGACTGAGGCTAGCAGGTAGAGAGAAGGTTCCATTGGACATGGCCAACATGGGCAGGGACTCACATTTGCTGGCCTTGCCAAAGTGCACAAAGTAAGAGTTGTGTGATCAGATTTGCGTTTTAAAGAGCTCAGTGGCTTCTGTGAGGAAAATGCATTGAAAGCATGCAAAAGTACCTGAGGGAGACCTGCTAGGTGCCATCGAAGAAGTACAGGCAGTGAAAGATGGGTTCTTCCACCTGGGTGGGAGGGGAAACCCACTGAGTATATTTATGAGATGTTTAGTAGGTGAAATCCAATAGGCTTGGTAATGGACTTGTCACAAGGAGTGAAGGAGAAGGTAGGGTCAAAGATGACATTGGGCTGGGAGGGGCACAGGATACTGCAAGGTAGAGACTAACTGGTGGAGGGGAGGAGGAAGAAGAGTTTGGAGAGGCAGAAAGGAGAGCCACAGGGCAAACCTCTGGTGTAGTCTCCCCAAAGTTACTGTGGAGTGGCAGGTGTGAGCAATGCCAAATACATTTAGGGAGACTTCAAAGTCGAGTGGGTCTGTGCTCTGCTTTCCAGAGCTTACTGCAGTGACAGGCCATCATGGCACTGGAGAGGCCACATAAGGGAGGTAAGGTGGCATGTCAAGGTCTGGGATGACTTGAGGCAGACTTTCAAGTCTCCCAGGATCCCAGGAGAGAGGCAGAAGTGTTGAGACAAGGCCAGGAGCCTGGAAGGGTCCTGGTGGGAGTAACATGGGGCATTATCAGTAGATGTGGATGGTCTATACCAGCTAGAGGCCACGCAGGATCATGGACATCAAGGGTGAATGATGGGATGGTAGAGACAGAAGTTCAACAACCAGATGGAATGAAGTTCTCAGCAGTCGACACCGGATGACTTTCCTGGACCAGATTCTGTCTGCCTCACTACGTCCATGCCTGATCTTGTGCAAATGCTCAAAGCAAAAGGAGGCAGGAGATAACTTGGGTTGACTGAGTTTAATCAGGAACAAAAGAGCCTTAGCAGATCCTAATATAACAATTCAGTAACTAATGGTAATACAAATCTGGAGAATGGCTGGGTTCATCATAAATGAGACTGGGACAATTGGTCAGCTGTTGGGAAAGAAAAAAATACATTTTGATCTTTAGCTATAACAGAATATTGTTTTTATTAAAAAAACGTTAAGTTTATTTATTTATTTTGAAAGACAGAGCAAGTGGGATGGGGGCAGAGAGAGAGACGGGAGAGAGAGAATCCCAAGCAGGCTCCACACCGCCAGTGCAGAGCCTGATGTGGGGCTCCAACTCATGAACTGTGAGATCATGACCTGAGCTGAAATCAAGATTTGGATGCTTAACTGACTGAGCCACCCAGGTGTCCCACAAAATATTTTAGATAGAAAAAAAACCCACCCTCTTCCCTACAATAGTATTAAAATAAAAGGAAAAAAATGTAAAAGAGGATTTTCTAATAGCTGAATAAAGGAACCTATCTAAGCTACAAGAAAGATGTGAAATTTTAAGGAAAAACATCGACAGATTTCCTGATATAATGATTTAAAAATTTGTCTGCAAAAATGTCTCTGACTGAATTGAAAATGCACATAAATTGGGAAAACTATTATAACAAAACAGAAGTTTACATCCTAACAATATAAAGAATTCCTATTAATACGTATGGAAAGGTTAAGATCTCAACAGATATAAATAGGCAAAGGACATGAATTGGCGTATTGTGAATAGGAATTTTAAATGACTGACATGGAAAAATATTTAATATCATTAGCTAGTTCGGAATAAATACACGTTAAAACAAGAATGACATGTCTTTTAGTACCTATCCATTTAGGAAAGATTTAAAAAATGATAATACTTATTTCGGGTAAGTATGCAGGAAGACACTCATTCATTTTGCTGTTGGGAGACTAAATTGAAGCAAATAATTAAGATAGTAATTTGGTAATCTGTATAAAAAGTATGAGAGTTTAAAATTAGAAGCAACAAGAGGCACCTGGCTGGCTCAGTTGGTAGAGCATGTAACTCTTGATCTTGGAATTGTGAGTTCGAGCCCCATGTTGGATGTAGAGATAACTTAAAAATAAATCTTTAAAAAATTTTTTTTTAATGTTTATTTTTGAGAGAGAGAGAGAAAGAGCATGAGCAGGGGAGGGGCAGAGAGAGGGGGAGACACAGAATCTGAAGCAGGCTCCAGGCTCTGAGCTATCAGCACAGAGTCCGATGCGGGGCTTGAACCCACAAACTGTGAGATCATGACCTGAGCTGAAGTCAGTCGCTTAACCAACTGAGCCATCCAGGTGCCCCTACTTAAAAATAAATCTTAAAAAAACATTGGAAACAACCTGTGTTTTCCAAGTAGGGGAATATTTCAGGAAATCAGTGTATATCTACATGTTGTACTATTACAGAGCCATTAAAGTGGAGGCATTTGAAAATATTTAATGATATAGGAAAAATGCATATGTTATAATGTGAAGTGGCTAAAAGCAACATGCTGAATTATATATACAGTGTGATCACAACTATGCACATAAATATGCACGGAAATAGTTTGAAAAAATGCATCAATCTACCCATGCTTTTTTTTTTTTTTTGAGTGTTGTAATTATCAGTTATTCTTATTTCCTTTTTACTTTTTTTCTTCTATAGTGCAGAAGAGTTCTAAGTTGGAAAAATTAGAAAATAGTTTTTGTTAGAAATAAATACCTACTTTTAGCTTTCTTGCAACTTAATGGCTCCTGCTCTGATGCTTTGAGATGATTTTGTTGGCTAATGCATTTGTCTCAAGCTATTTACATGTATTCACGTGATACAAGTATTTACATGATGACTCACATAATACTTTTATGGCTCTCAGTATGTGTCAGGCACCGTACTGCACACTTTACACATATTAACTCAGTTAGAATGCACAGTACTCACAGGAGGTAGGTCACATTATTATTCACATTTTATGAAGCAGGAAATTGGGGCACAGAGAGGTTAATTAACTTCCCCAAGGTCACATAGCCAGTATATGATGGAGCTAGGATTTGAATTCAGCTAGAATATGAATGCTCCAGTGGCCCTACCCTGTATGTGCTGCATAGTTATGTTTAAGAGAAAAGACAGTTTTGTTTTTCAGAAGACAAGCAAACAAGATAATCTTATGAAAACAAACTAGCATCAAACAACAATAATAAATGCAAAATGACATTCTTGGGTCATGAATCTCATCTATGAATCTCATCTACAAGAGTTAAGTAGGATGATCTTTAATACTCCCTTGGCTGTGAATTCTACAATTGTATTTAATAGCTAGAAAAACTGGCTTTTGTATACTGTAGTAGGAATGCTACTTATTTCCTGCACCCATCATTTCCTTCCCAACTACACACCTTTTTATTGGGAGCCTCTGACATTGATCCCTAAGCTCACCCTTCCCTCCATGCCCTGTTGATCGGAACAGGGGAAAATATCTCAACCAAGCTGGGCCAGTGATTTCTGAGTTTGGAATTGGTGCTCCAGGATTCTAGACCACTCTTGACCATGTGTACCATGAGTTCAGTGTAAGCCTCTGGATTGTTCACCACTGCAGCGAGGGGATGGGACTGGAAAGGAAGTATGGTTTTTGTGTTTCCCAGTGGCTTTCTCACCCTTGCTTTTAGGCCTCCACAAGACCTTGCCCATTATCCTTAGATCCTACAAGACACCCTGTGTCCTTTCTACAAATTCCCCACTTGTGTTTGCTTAATGTAGTTTGAGTGGGGTTATTACTTGCTACCAATCTTGTACTGGTTCCCAGCATGTGTGGTGTAGCCTCAAGGTGAATAAGGAGGAACTTTTGCATTGAGGCGTTTTTCAAAATCTGACTTGAGATGTTTTCCTGTGATGACTCAGGCACTACTATGATGAAGTCAGCTAAACAAGGGTTGTACCGAAAACCAGGCATGCTGGGGAAAATACTATTAAAAGAAATGGTGGAAGACCCACTGGGCAGCTGAAGGGTCTGGTCTGGAGCGGAGGCTAGTTTATAGATTTAACTTAGAGGAGAGGATGCTTGACTGTTTTCAGGTTGCCCAGGGCTTACCATGCTTTGGGGGGAAACTGACTGGTAGCCAACTCATGGGAGACTCCTGGAGCAGCTGGTGGACCAGTGCTTAAAAACAATTTTTTTTAATGTGTATTTATTTTTTGGGGGGGGAGGGGCAGAGAGAGAGGGAGACACAGAATCCGAAGCAGGCTCCAGGCTCTGAGCTGCCGGCACAGAGCCCGACGCGGGGCTTGAACCCACAAAGTACGGGATCATGACCTGAGCCGAAGTCAGACACTTAACCGACTGAGCCATGCAGGCGCTGGGGGCCAGCCACATGCATGTCTTGCTCAGATCGTTAGATCTAGACTGTGTGCAAGGGCCCCCTTGGAATTGAGAGACTTGCCTGTGCTGGGCACTTTGTCCGCCCCTGTGCATCTATCTGCAGCCTCATGCTGGGCATGTCCTCTTGGTCTTAATACAGTGGACACCTCTGCCTGTGCTGGTCTTCCTGTTTGTCAGGCAATACTTGCATATCATTTAGAAAAAATGGAGTCGAATATTATCAGAAGAAACAATGAAGTGAGTTAGAAATAGCGACTTCTCAGTATATGCCGAAGGGGTAGAAAGGGGCAGAGCAACAGGGGTCTGCTTTCCATGTAAACTTTTTATTGCCATAATTTTTTTTACTATGTACATATATTGCTTAGATACAAACAAATAAACAGTCACTATAATACCCAGCTCCCCATCATAAAATAGTGTCTGGTATGTCTTAGTGCCAGTCTACATCGTCTCTCCTGTTACGGACTCAAATCCTAGTGGTCTCATTCCATTTACTCTGCATGCTTTTAATAGCACAGACCTGTTTTGCAATTTATTTCATTTAGAGGCATTCTTTTGGTTTTGTTTTTATTTAGATGCTTATTGGATTCTTGGCTGTGTGCAAGGAATTTGTACAATAAAAACGGTGGATGTTAGTATCCACTTTGTCTTGTATTGGGTAATTATTAGGTAATCAGTATAGTCATTGGGCGTTGGCAATTTTGAGAATGTACATATTCTATAATTTTTTTAAATGTTTATTTTTGAGAGAGAGAGACAGAGCATGAGTGGGCAAGGGGCAGAGAGAGAGGGAGATGCAGAATCTGAAGCAGGCTCCAGGCTCTGAGCTGTCAGCACAGAGTCCGACGCGGGGCTTGAACCCATGAACGGTGAGATCCTGACTTGAGCCGAAGTCAGACGCTTAACTGACTGAACCACCAGGCACCCTGAGAATGTACATATTCTAAAGAAACTTAAAAAAAAAAATGCTGCTTAGGCCAAATAAATATTTATGGCAGTCTTCAAAATGTTCACTTACTTCGTCCTCCTTTGCTTTGTTCGGACAATGGTAGATTGAAAGCAGAGAGCATACCCAAAGCCTGAAGAAATGCTCTGATCAGTTTGTTCATTCATTCGTTAACAAATTTATTGCTCACGTAGTATATGCCTGGTAGCGTATTGTACACAAGTAGGACATAGTCTGCAAGCTCAAGAAATGGAAAGTCGTGGAGGATATTTTTTGAGGGAAAGGTAGCTTTCATTTTTTCATTAAGATAATTCATTACTTCATAAGCTTTTGCTGTTTAGCATCCCTTTAGATAAGAAATGCTTGGTAAAAACTTGTTTGCAAATAGAGGATCTACATATAGCCTTGCAAGACAAACCTATAGTCCAGATTCTCAGTATTTTCTCCTGCTTCCTGCCCCTGAGGCTACAGCCTCTGCAAGTGGCTCTCAGAGGAGAGCTTCCTGGAACCTTGGAGGGAGAGCCTGAGAGAATCAAGAATGTACGGTTTGAGGGGTGCCTGGGTGGCTCAGTCGGTTAAGCGTCCGACTTCAGCTCAGGTCATGATCTCATGGTTGGTGAGTTCGAGCCCCACGTCGGGCTCTGTGCTGACAGCTTGGAGCCTGGAGCCTGCTTTGGATTCTGTGTCTCCCTCTCACTCTGCCCCTCCCCTGCTCACGCTCTCTCTCTCAAGAATAAATAAACATTAAAAAATTAAAAAAAACAAAACAATGTATGGTTTGAGCACCACTCACAGAGGTTGCTATGTCCATCCTCTTTCATTGCATAAACGTAGGCACTGAAGGTTAACTGTGTGGAAGCCATCTTCGGGAGGCCTGAGGATGCTAAGGCTGTGGAAGGAGGGCTGGCGTCCATGTGGACGTGCGCCTGGCCGACGTGTTGCGGGGAAGCATGGGAGAACTCTCACTGTTGGATGTGAATACAGGGCCCAGCTGTCCTGCAGTGGCTTTGGATTCTGGGGAGGAACTGGAGCCAGAAGAAATGAGAATGAATAGCAGCAAACACGTGGACAACAGGGAGGAGATGGGAAGCAGTAATGAGGTGAAGAGCAGCCCACACCTGGTTCAAGAGCAGAGGAAAGGCAATAGGGAACTTAGGACTTACCTGCTTTAGATAAGTCACAATACACTCATATGCTAGTAGCCCCTAAAAACACAGAACATCCAGTGGGCAGGGTCAGAGGTAGGGGATGCCAGTGTCCATCTGGGCTGAGTAGTCTTGGGCCAGTTGCTTAACTTTTTTGGAAGATACTTCCTTTTGGAGAAAATGAGGGTGACAGTTCCCACACGTAGAGCTGTTGTGGGAATTCAGTGAGATGACCACGTGAAAGCATCTAGCACATTGCCCAGCACACAGTAGGAATTCGGGAAGGCTAGTCTTACTTGCTGTTCTACCGCATCTCAGGAAAGGCGAGGGGCTCAGTGTCCCCTGTGCCAAATACAAGGAAATCACAGAGGTTCACTGGCCAGGAACTGAGCTGGGGCTGGGGGCGGCATGAAAGAAAGCAGTGGGCGTCCAATGGCACAGCCCTTCAGTTCTGGAATAGGCCGAACTATAAAACTGTCTCCACTGCACATTCGATTGATGAAATAATGGTGATCAGGAGTAACCAAGAACACATTTAGATGTGCTGTGTAAGCATTTAATAAGGCAGGACATTCTTATTTCAGAAATAATCTTTTTAAGAAGCTGAAAAGAAAATTCTGGTGTTTGGAAGCACTCATTCTGGATCTCTGAGGGTTCCAGTGTTTGAGTATTTTGGCTTCCTTTTGTGGACTACTTCTCTATGCATTGTGACGTGTTACTTTAGGTCATTCTCACAATAGCCCCATTTGTGGAAAATTCTCTGGGCCAGGTGGTAGGACAGGGGTCATAATCCTGCCCACCCCAGCTAGGGATGATTGGACTAGGAGTAGATAAAGATACTGTCCAAGCCAGGCTAATTAGTTCTCCTCTTTTTCATTATCGTGTCCCATGGTAAGGATGGCACTTAGAAGGGTTAAATCACTTGTCCAGTCATTTACCTTGCAAGAGGCCAAACTTGGATTTGTGCTCAAGTCTGCTGAACTCCAAAGCCTCCTACTTGCTGCGCACATATATATGCTTGGCTCTTGTAGGTGAATATATCAGGTTTTAGTGGACCCAGAGTTGTTCTGGGGTAGGGGTAGGCTGGCTTGGGCTAGAAGAGACATCGCCTTTCGACTAGCAACACAGGGTGAGCAGCTAACTTATCTGGGCAGTCATGGCCAAGGGGATGGGTTTGAATTGTAGTTACAGGGGATGAACTGTAGAAGGAAGGTGTGCCTTCCACGTTCCTAAAGATAGCCTTGATGGTGAACGTTGATATGGGGGAAGACATCCCTTTGGTTTTAAATTATTTTTACAACTGTGGTAAAACCTCGAACCCTCGGTGAGCCTTTCTTGGGTATTTAGTTAGTTATTTTTTGCTTAAATAAATAGCCCCCAAATAGAAGCAGGTACACAAAAACTTTTATTAAGTGGAAGTTAGACTCCATGGTAATTAACCAGTTACAAGTGCATTTAAATTCATGTGTGTGGACATCGTAGAAGTCAGAATGGTCTTACTGAAAGTCCAGTGTTCTGGCGTGGCATGTGCCAGTGCAACCCAAGGTAGAACCATACACGCAGTAAGTACAGGTCAACGATGATGTCAGACTACATTGGCAACACCATATTCATTGTTACAGCTAAGCATCACAGAACATGAAAGTCCAAAGACCAGAAGACTATTACTAAATTGATTCTTACTATAAGCCTTTACTTCTACTTCAATGCTTCCATAGGACCAATGCGGCAAATCCTCAACTCTGGGGGGACGATGCCATTTTTGTATTTTACACTTAAATGGGCCACAGAGACTGTAAACATTCAGTGGTCCTCCTGATGCCCATTGCAGGTAGATGACAGCTGTCCCCGCGGGAAAGTGCAGTTTAGATAGTTTAACTGGTGTGAACATCTTATATTGTAAGTCTTCAAATCTGAAATGTTTCTTCTATTTCAATTAGCACCAGTTTATTTTAAATCTTTTTCCTGGTGTTAAATATTTAGGAAAATTTTTTTTTTTTTAAATCAACACACAAAGTCCTGAACAATGGAAAGCAAAAAACATTCAAAAAGTTGTTTTAGAGAACAGCATTTAGAAAAACAACATCATTGAAACATTCAACAAATCTATGTACAGTGTGCCAACAGCTGGCAAGGAGCATGGCTGAGGAACAGTCACATGAAAGGTTTATTAACCTGAACCTCCACAGGCTGTATTTACAGTCAGATAGGTATTCAGAAGTGGAGTATCAGAACATCTGAATTTGGCTAAAAATCATATAAAAAGACACGTCCCCATCCCCAATAACTTCTAAATAGGTAGCAAACATATCCAGTATAACCGTAAGTACCAGGCTTAGAAGTGCGTTTTTCCATATTTTCCGTATTTCTACGAACAGTTGAGAAACTTTCTCAACGGACGTAGAAGAGAGCCAGAATGGCAAGAGAACTGGAGTTCTTTATTTCAACCTTGTCAGAAGAAGGAAAGAATATGTTTTCATGCTGAGTAACGTAGGAAGTTACTGATTGAGGAGCAAGGATAAATTATTAGGGGAAAAGGTTTCACAGAAATACAAAATCAACAAGAGTGCTGAAGAAACGTGTGTATATTCTATACGGACGTTCCAGACATGTAAAGTAATTATCTCCATGTGATTTTGAAAAAAGCTCAATGATTTGCTTTGCTGGACAGCATTTTTATATTTTGTTCTTTGAAACTGTATAACCCAAACCCTTTGGAGAATAGTTTTTGTTATTAGATTGAGAAGTAAACACAACAGACACAACCTAGGCTATGTTTATCCAATGCGATGCTCATTAACCTTATGCAGTTTTGTTTGCCTGCTAATCCAGTGTTACTAGAATATCCACCTTTAAAAAACCGGGCACATTTGTAGCAGCCAGCATTTCTCATTTCTGCTTACGCAGTAACATATAAACCATTTCCCATTTATTTACCTTACTGGCTGTATTTGTTTAGAGCCTGAAGTTTCAATGCACTGTCTTTAAAAATATCAGCTGGAAGAATATAGATGGGAGTCCCACATTCCCACAATGTTATGCATTCAAGTTTATTTTCATAATTTGTGGTTGTGATAAGTCTATGAAAACAATTTACTTGGATTTGATATAAAATACACGTTACTCTTGGAAAATGCATAGTTTGTAGCTTCATACATTCATTCACTAATATTAAAGATTTTTGTAAGCAAGTACTTACCCCCAAATGGTGGTAAGATTGTATTTCAAAAGATCTGTAAAAATTGGATAGCATCGCCACATTGCTTTGAATTAGTGCCCAGTTACTAGTTAACGCCTGTCATTTTACCCCTGGCATCACACAGAAGGGACTGCTTCCTTCTCTTCTGTCCATCTTTACCTGTTTAGCAGGCACTAAAAAGCAATGCTTTCTACTGACAGCGTTTCCAGTAAATACCCCATTTGAAATATTTTATAATTTCATTTTAATATTTTAGATTTGGTATAGAAAACAATTTGAAAGATGGCTTAATTTTTAAAAGCAGAGTTTTTTAAAAACCTTATCGTGGACTAAGGGCAACGGAGGGTTTGTGATAACTGTTGTTCTCTTACTCCCCAGGCCCCTCATTTGAAAAAGATGACCGCAGGCCACTTGGCAGTTGCATTTGATGATAGTCATGAACCCTTTGGGACCTAGCGATTTTTTTCTTATCCTGAGTTCTTCCTCTAAGTATATAGATTTTGAGACACGAAACACTTTGGAAACTACACTAGTATCTGGTTATTCCAGAGAGCATATGCTTAAATGGTTGACCATCGTCCAACCGTTAATTACAAAAATAGGAGTTCTAGGTCGCGTTGTAGGAAAATATTGATTAATGACATTTTTTTAAAACATAAATAATCCACATTCCTGGGTTATTTTACACCCAGAGCATTTTCAGTTATCGAAGTCGTGGAACATTTGGGGGTATTGAGCTCTTTCCTAAAAATCTAAATCTATTCTAAAGCTTTCTACCAGAGATCACAGAGGTTCCCCAAACAGTCGGGATACTTTGGAAGAAGGGGCTTTGCTATCATCACAGGGCTTGGTCAAGTCACAGTCATTGATTTCCAATTAGCAGAGTATAGGATAAAAAGGCGAAAAAAGCAAAGCAAGGGTTTGTAATCTGCAAAGAGATGCATGCTGTTTTTGGAGGGGGGCAGTTTATAATTCCACTACACTTGTAGATCCCTGAGGGGTAATCCCAGCTCTGGCACTGCTGGCCCCAAAAGCTCTACCATTTCCCCCTTTGTTTTGGCCACGTGTGCCCAAAGCATGGGAAGAGGGCTCCGCCAGGGTGAGGGGCAAGTGCTTAACAATGAGAACTGGAGTAGTTTTCTCCTTGCGTAAACACCAAGTTAAAACAATTATACCTTGAAGGGGCCACTTTCACATAACAGAGGACAAGTCCATTCTCATGCTGTATAATTGTGGGCGGAGGCCAGGGCCCAGAGAAACTAAATGTGAAGCTCTCTTCCTCTGTCCTTCCATGTTGGTTCTGATCATGCAGCTGGCACACCCCGTGGACGGGCCCAGTGGGCAGGTGACTTGCGTGGAGGCTTTGAGTCCAGGTGAAATGATTAGGTATCTGCCTTGTCATTCTTTCTTGGCAAGTCTGTTCGAGTCTTTTGTGATGAGCATTGCAGGTTGGGTGCTGACTGACCTGCCCTCTGAATGATCACCCAAAACTGTTTAGACAGATGGAAATTTTTCTCCGAAAGAAGAGGGTCGCCTCACAGAGCCTCCCATACGAGTCGTAGTGATGTTTGTCCCCCTGGACCTTAACTGAAGAGTGAGAAATCAGCACAGGAGCAAACGTGCTTAATCTGGAACTTCTGGAGGCGAACATACATAATAACAGTGTGGCCTCAATAAGGTCACACCAGTGGACACAAGGAGGTTGCCAAGAATGGGGAAACAAAACTAATCACCAGAACAGGAACTGTTCTCTTTAAGTTCAATTTCTTCTCGAGAGTCCTGGTTTTCCTCTTTAGTCAGAGATGTAGAGAGAATTCAGAAGAAAATAGATGAGCAACTTTTATTATTATTATTATATATATGTCTTTTTTTAAAGAAAATTTTGTTCTTTAATGACTGCTCTTTTGCCTTTTTCAGGAGTTGCTACTTTCTACGGTGGTGAATCTTCTGAATTAAAAATTTAGGGAACCGCCCCTAGTAAGTAAATGTAATAGTTAATCGGACTCAAGCATTGAATTCTTAACATTTTCCTAACATAAATAAAGGGGATTCTTTCTTTGGAAGCTGGCAGTTGAAAATTATGTGAATGGCGCCCACTGTGAAATAACTTTTTTTTTTTTCTTTTTTAAACGAGGACCTTAATTTGAGCATCGAATTCACAGTCTCTACCTTCTTTCAAAATCTGTAGTTATTTTCTTTGGGAGCCTCAGCTTTCTCCTTGTTCACTCAGCCCCGCCACTGACCTGGCATTGGCACTAACCATTGCAAAACAGACTTCTTTTCCTGCAGAGGAGGAGAGTCCTCCCCCAGCATTGTATTTCCAGACAAATAATACAAGTCTCATTTATCAAAAAGCCTGTTACTGAAGTAGGTGGCAGGCCATAATGGTTTAGGCCCCTTCTAGCTCCATGACTAAACTTCCTGTGAGTACCCTAACCTCATGATGTGAAGCCTGGCCAACGACAGGGCGAAGGCCTGAAGCAGCCTGTTCATTGCTGGACAGCCTTTTAGTCCCTCATGGTGACAGAAATCTCAGGCGTTGACGGTGTTGTTTAAATTGCATTCGTATTTAAACGTGACTTAACCATATTACCAGGTGTTTCCAACTTTGAGTTGACAGTACCTGTTGATTGGATCATGAAAAGTAATTTTGAGCTGCTTTAAAATTTTCTGGCATCAATTTGCCTTTAGATGGATAATAAGTGTTGCATGTTAGCAAAATAATTTTTTTTTCCCAAGGAGTCAAAACGTTTACTCAGAACATCACATTAGCTAAGAAACTCCTGTAATTAACCACTTAGATGGTGGGAACTTAGGGAGTGGGGGCACGGCAGCACCCTAAAGGGATACAGTCGGGAGGATTGAGTTTGCATGTGACTGTGTGAATGAGTCTGCTCTTTGTTTCCATGCGGAAAGATGGGCTGAAAGGATGGGAACTTGGTGGGTCCCTGGGTCTTTTCAGGGTTAGTGTCTGGAAGACTAAGGTCTGAGCCAGTGCTTTCCAAGCGCTTCCCTCCTCCTTCTGGGCAGTGATAAGGCTGACTCACAGATTTAAGACTATTGTGGGTTGGCCTTGGAGGTGATCCTAAGTATCCCTGTTGTGCCTTGGATGCTTAGGAAGGTCAAATGAAATAGTGTCTCTGAAAGACCCCTACTTTATTATATGTGTGAAAGGGTTAGCGACGATGCCAGCACCATCAGGACTCTGGTGTAAGACACAGCCGGAAGTCATTTAGTCCTCCCAAGCAAAAGCAGCAGCTTCTAATTTTTTCCATGACACATTTATTCCCATTTCGTCTTTGCCCTCGGACAAAGATGCTAGGGTTCTCTATGTGGAAAAACTCCATTTTGGGGTTAGTGGACATTCTAAAGTACCTACCAGGTCTGAAGCCAGGATGTTGCTATATGGGAGATGAAACAATGGAACTTTCACCCTGGAATGAAGACTCACGAGGCAGGATGGAGCGGGAGGGAGTGTGGGGGGGGCTGGCACAGGGCTTTGGCACGAGGAGGCAAAGTGGGCTGTCTTCAGCTGCAGGGGCTCCTGGCTGCCTTCTTGAAGGCATAAGGCTGCTCTTTGCCAGCCCCTCATCACAGTGGTCACGGTAGTGAAAACTGAAGTTGGGATGACAGTTATTCAATCAATGCTTTGGGGCCTGGCCTGGGGGGAGCTGGATAGTACTTCAGCGTATTTTGATCAGAGGCAAGGCTAGTTTAAGGATACTGTATTTTTATATTCAAGTCTTCCATGAGAATGATTTCTTTGATTTTAGTTGCCCAAATTGTGCCCACGAGTGAGTTTGTGGGGCTGAGGGAGGAAGTTGACCCGATGGCTGTGGAATGTGAGATGTGCCTTCCCCAACATCTCCCACGGAACGCGAGATGAAACCGGTGGCCGAAGGCTGCCGTCTGCCCCGTGTGGGTTCTCTTTGGTCTGTACAGTGTTGGCCAAGAATTTGAGTTAGCTGTCAACACTTAAATGTCACGTAACACCGTATTTCCGAGTCAGAAGATCTAGCAGCCCTGGGCCTGATTTCTGCATGGTTCTGATTGTCTGGAGCTGGGTGCCCCATGCAGTGGGTGCATGGGCGGTCTGGCTCACAATGATCTCTACCATTCTGTGGTGTCCCTGTTTTGCCTGATCTGAATTGTTCATTTACAGATACTGCCTGGCTTTTCTAAGGCTTCTGCTATAAACCATTAGGAAGCCTCTATTGAAAAATGAAGCAAGACTCATTTGCTTCAAAACCATACAGCAGTGAACACTTCTTGGGGATTTAATGCTAACAATGGAGATATTCAAGGGACGATAAAGATAGAGATTTGCAGACTGCCTCATCTCAGAGACCAGGAGCCGAGGCTGTGTGTGGTTTTCCATATCTTCGTGCATTTCTAGTCCTCATGGGTGCACATTCTAAAAGCTATTTGAAAGCAAGGTCTGAGTGAACCTCTGACCACTCCACAGGAGTTGCCCAATGGATATACGGTCATTCTATGCCAGCTTGTCTTTTGATGTTATCTGCATACTGCTAATTAGCTTTTGAGTTACTGACATCTTAGAAAGAGAAGATGCTTTATTTATTTATTTTTTAACAGTGAGTGGGCTAGAAGAAACTGTACAGCATTATGAAATGGTTTTGGCAAAGCTCAAAACTATTTGTGCAGTTAATAGACTCTCCATGGCTCTCTCCCTTGGGAATACAGTGACTTTCTGATCGCAACCTGGCATGTCTGTTCCTCTTGTGAAAAATCAAGCACTTGCTTTGATAAGAAAATTAAAGTTATTTAGTTAGTGCTGAGGAAAAAATTATCTCAAACACCACCGATCACCTAAAAATTCTATCTTTGGGCTTACAATACCATGATTTCAGGAATTACCAGCAAATGATAGTTGCTAGTTAAATGCAGGTTTGTGGTAAGCTGGTCTTTGTGACAGAATCTCATTTTACACTAAAGAATTTAAAGAATGTTTCTCCCATTGCTTACAAGCATATCTATTAATATTTTCCCATTTAAGATACATATGGTTGATTCTTAAAGTGTCTTTTCCCATAATCCTTTGAAAACACACTGGCAATGATAAAAGGAGTAGCTGTTGCTATCTTGATTCTCTTGTAATAATCTTTCCATCTGATCTGCATTTCTACCCTTGCTGCAGAGGGTTAATTGAAAAGATATGCATCAAAAACACTTGCTTAAAAGAGGCATAGCCCTTTGTTTGGAGAGCAGGAATTGCTTATAATATTAAGACTTCCTGTCTGGTAAGTACTGTATTTTAAAAAATAAGCTACAATGTATAAAACCAAGGTCATTTCCCACAAAATGTTCATGTTCTTTGTGATTACAAAACACTGCATCTTGTAAAATATTTCCAGTTCTGTTTACTTGAGAAGTACCAATGCTTATTATAAAAGTGTCATGTCTCTCCGAATTGTAGAAGCCTAAAGCAGTATATTTCTTGTCTTATTTGGAAAATTAAGTTATAATTGCTATTGTATTTAAGATTACATTTTGATATAACACATTACCATTGTGATTCTCAGACCCACATGAGAAGTTATAAAACATGAGATTGTCTTCAAAAAAAAAAAAAAAAAAAAAAAAAAGCAACTATTTACAAAACAGGACCAGAAGTAAGATTCCCACTTTGATTTCTGGTCCTATGATAGGTACACCTTTTAAAGCATGTATATCATTGGGTATGGGCTTTTTCAGAGTCACTCACAATAAGCAAACCGGTCGGTCTTAAATGCAGTTTATACTTCCTTGCTCTATTGGTGTGCATTACATAGTGATACAATTGGTACCTAAAAGTGCTAATCTCATTTTATTTACCAACTTCTGCTTTGACAAGTTACAATGCAAAAAGACACAACGGAACAGTTCCAGTAGAGAGGAATCCCCACAGGTATGAGGAACAGGGAGAGCGTATGTGCCGCTGGTAGGGTTATTTTCTTAGAGAAATGAAATTTCCAGTTGACCCATGTACCCAGCGTCTTCTCCAAAATGATCCACAGCCTCATCCATATTCATGAATTCGGCTCTGTTTCCATTCATTTGTATGCACAAATCCTTCCCTGTCTTCATACAGGTCAATGCTACAGTTGATGTGGTCAATAGAAATTCTACAGGGTCATGAGAAAAAGCAGCACCTTGTCCGCAAAAGTCCATGGAAGTTTGCTCCTTAACATGCTATTAATGCAAAGTGCACGTCTTTAACACCTTCGCCTACAGAATTCTGTGTACAGTCATCAACCGGGTGATTATGAAAAGGAACACCGAGGCTTCGGACTCACAATTACATTCAGAAAAAGCCTTACACCAGTCTGTGAATACCCACCAGGGACTGTGCCTGTGGTTCAAATGTCAGCCTTAGACTGCAGGTCAGCTACAAAGAAACCGCTCATTTCCATAGAGCACTGCTCCTCAGAAAGTCGACATCGTCCACTTCATGTAAATTTGTCTTGAAATAATTATCATGTTCGTTAAAAACAAAAATACCACCCAAACTGTTCTGACTGGGAAAGACTCTAGAGATAATAAAAGTCTTTCTAGTCTTAGGATCTTCCAGATCTTTCACATACCCTTTAATTTTCCCTGAGGAAATGAATATTATTTACAGTATTTTGCTACTATTCTCAAGGTATCCTCTCCTATATGTACAGTTCTTGCCACCTGCCTCTAAACATTCACAAGTGAATGCTGCTCTTTTGTTTTCCGGTGAAGCCGGATGAAGGAGGACTCAGGTCAGCCGTGCTGGCTACTACGGAACCCAGGGCGGCTTTCAAAAGCGTGGCTTGGTGTGACACTGCAGGCAGCCAACTTAAACGCAGACAATCTTGAAATGGGATCGAGGCATTTCGGTCTCAGAAATCTTTTGCACCATTCGTGTGACTATTTCTTTAAGAAGATTTTGGAAAGCCCAGGAACTGCAACACCCATCATTCGCTACTGAAAGTGTTCATCTGCAACACAGTTGTGACTGGACAGGGAATCACCTAATAAAGGGCACCCCGGTGCACGGAGCTGCTGACAGGCACTTCACCGCGGAGCCCGCACCCGTTCAGAAACCCACTGCCTTCTTCCTGACCCTGGCTTTTACCAACCAGGAGAGGAAACTTTCCGGCAAGTAAGGTGGAGGGAGGTCCGTGCCCACTAGAGACGTGCACGGGAGTGGCAGCTGCTCCTGGAGGGACGACATGACAGCTCCCTCCGAGGTGTCCAGGGACAGTCACCACTGGCCAATCAGCATTAACAAGGTGAGTGGGAGCCAGATGTCCACGGACCTCTTGTGTCTCCTCTCTGGCCTCCAATCCACCCACTTGCTACCTGGGTGTCTTCTCCAGCTTGTCACACTGCTGCCCATAAATTGGGTGCACGTCCTCTGGGAAGGACTAAGGCTTAAAATTACTGCTGGATGATGAACTCTCTTTGCTTTGCAGCTACCTGAAGAATGCCTGTCCGTTATTATGAAATGCCTTCTTAGAGATGAGAACTATTTTCTGAAGGAAGAAGTATCAAGGGAGAGAAAGGTCAAAAGGCTAGAGCACGCCTTATTTAGAAATACTTTGGGTCCAGAATCCATAGTATGGCCATTCCTTTTGAACAGACAAGTCTCTGAGATCCGTGGGATGGACGGAGCTCTGGTTAACCAGCCAGCATGCTATGGGACTGCCCTTTGCACCTACCCCCTGCCTCCCCCTGCCAAATGAAGACATAAAAGAACGTGGTACCACAGGGATGGCATAAAACGAATGTCGGCCTTAATTTGGCACTTAATTTAGTCCCAAAATATAACAAAATGGCTGTCTTTTTTTTTTTTCCTGTAATTTTGGCTTTTACAATCAGTGCTGTATATTGCAATTCATAGCTTTCTGGGTGGCTTGCAAAGAAGTTAGTCACTTTTTTCCCAAGGCCAGCCAGGTAATTTTGATGGTTCTCCAGTTATTACATGCCTTGGTACCAAAAATGGATGTCTGTGTGTGCAGGAAGGGACTGACGGTCTGTGCACACCTGTGCCAGAGAAGAAAGTACCCAGAGACCGGGGCCAGTAGGCAGAAAGGAGTCCCCGTGTGACTGGGGATGCAGAAGAGTATGTGTAGAGAAGCCTTTAGAAAGGACAAGAAATCCCAGGGAAGATGCATTCAGCTGTACGCTTCTGCTTATACCTGTGCATTGGCAAAAACCCAGGTAGGGACTGAGCGTGGCTCCTCCAGGCCAGAGCTCAGAACGAATCATGTGCTGCATCTCTAGGGCGCAGCCACAAAACCTCCCTCCAGGACAAAGACCTCTCCTTCCCTGTGTCCCAAAGTTCTGGGAGGTGGGGAGGATGGATTTAGCCCCTCATCACTGTAATTGTTTTTGATGAGGGACTTAATTAATCCAAGGATCAAGAGCCAGGGAGATTTGCCGAAGAGAAAAACCTCTGCTCTAGGATTGCATCCCAGCCATCATTTCAGTACACGGAGAACCTGCTCGAGTGGTTCACCGGCTCTGGACTCATTGTGGCCACGGGGCAATCCACCCACAGCTCAAGCCTCCCGGACCAGGCCAGAGGGAGCATCATGGTACAGCAGAGGGTGCCTGCAGGGAAGCAAGAGGACTCCAGGGAGGAGAAAAGACATGCTGGGGTTGAGGATACGAATACACTTCTGCCCTTAAAAAAATATGCCCTTTCCTGGCTGACCTCATAAATACTAAAACACACATTATAGCTGGTGCTGTGGCTACTATTGACTGGAAATCATGAAATTAAACATGATTTTCAATTACCCATGAAGGTAAAGGAAGCTCTTTTCCTGCTCTCTTGAAATACATGTTTTTAAGAGAAAAATAAATGAAGGAGGAAAACAGGATCTCTTTTGAGGAATAATATTTAAAAAGTCACATGAAAGCTTACAAAATAAAATTGCCAAAATCTATGAATGTATAGGTTGTGGCTATTACACTGTGAAACCTCCTTCTATTTCCCTTGCTTCTAAAAGGAAAAGGATTTCTGCTATTCCTAACTGACTTCTCTCAACTCTAAAACAAACGTGTATGTACAATTTCTAAACATATATTAACCTCTCCTCTGTGCAATTTCACTGAACATTCCTATGGCTGATCGTCGGCTCCCCATCCTGACACAGTGCATCCTATAAGGTGCTCTTAATCCTTTGCATAGGTATAGGAGAAGTAACTCTTTAGCAGGGCAATCGAGAGTAGGACAGACAGACAATGAGCGTACACATAGAACGTGACAACTACTCCCTCCCCCACACCACTACCACCAAAACAAACAAACCTACTAGGCTGGGAAACCTGCTAAATGCAACACAGTGCAAGCCCTGGTCCTACTAAATTGAGAGATTCCTATACCCACATGCATTTTCCTTTTGGTGTTCTGTACGTTCCCCTCTGAGCAAATTCTAAGCGAACAGTGCCAGTATTTGAATAAGAAAAAGTTTTGGACCTTCCATGTACTCAGATCACGTCTGTATTGTCCATCAACCCATCTCCCAGACATGCTAAAGCATAAAACCTGTGAAAGTGCACTCAGAATGGATGTCGGTTTGCTAACTTCACATGTCTTTCTGAACAGAGGGGGATGTGTTAGGCTGTACTCCGCTGTCTACAGCAAACCTGCTGGGATAGTCGGAATTCTCTACCTGTTCTGAAACCAGCCAGTGGTGGGGTTTTGAGGGACGGCCCGACAACCCACTAACCTGGCAACAGCACTGTCACACACGCAGTGACAAACGGATCTGTGTTGCGGCTCGCGTTGCATCCCTGAAAGAAGCATCGAGGCTTACCCAGGTGGCTACCTGTGCCAGTCGTTGATCGAGCTGTGACAGGTAGAGAATGAGCCGAGCCACCTCTCGGAGGAAGGGCTTCTTAGAAATCTGAGGAAGACTCCTAGGTGTTCCCAACGTTACAGCGGGATGTCCTGAACTCAGCTTCAGGGTCTGAGGTCTGCTGGTGATCTCCTTTCGGGTTTATGCCATCTGGGACCCTCCAAGCCACGGTTCGGTCTGGGGCCATTCTTCCAAACACAACAAACAAACAAGAATAGAAGAGATACCCAGAGTGCTGCACTTTCCGGCAACACATCATGATGTGCACTGCTCCAGGAAGTCAAATGGAAAACAGGGAAAATAGTATTCACGATGAAAGCAAGTGTTGTTCTCTGTACAAATGCTACTGAATAACGCGTCGCTTTTTTTTTTTTTTACTATGTCAAAAAATCTCAGAAATGGCATTATTCAGAAAGCTTATCAAAATATGCCTCCTTTCTAGGTAAAAGGGGCTTTGTTGGTTCCATTGCTACAGAAGTCCACAGTTTGCAGACTTAGGCATACAGCAAAAAAAAGCTGACTTTTCTTTTCAAGGAAAAAAAAATAGTTACAGCCGCTCCAGGCTGGATTCTCAGCAGGAGCAGTGGAGGGTGGTGACCTTATTTTTTTGCTGTAATTCCACCAAGTTTCCTGGAAGTGCTTTTCCTGGGCTTCAAGTGTATTTTGTTCAGAAGCAAAAGTGCTTTCCCAAACCCGCAGTGGAAGGCGAGGGCAGCAGGGCCCTGGGCCGCCCGCTTGGTGAGCCTCTCTCCTCAGTCAGTGAACCTCTGGCAGGCTTTCTTCCAGCGGCAGGCCGTGCACCACATGTCTCGGTTCTCCATGCCGTATACCTTCCGGCACTTCTTGCCTTCTCCCCTGGGCTTTCTGTAAGACAGACACGGAACGTTTATTCTGTGGGACTGATTTCAATGGGCATTCATTCTACGGAGGGCTTGAGATCCCTTGAAAGAGTAAGAAACAATGTTAAGAAACAAAGTAGGGGTTTTTACCAGGTTTGGACTTTAACGTCCTGGATGTTTTCACGGCCACTACACTTAGCTATTACAATTTGCTACCATAGCTCTTTAATTTTTTTTTTTTTTTTAATTTTAGAGAGTGAGAGAGTGTGTGCAAGCAGGATAGAGGGGCAGAGGGACGGAGGGAGAGACGGACAGAGAGAGAGAGAGAATGAATCTCAAGCAGGCTCCACGCTCAGCTTGGAGCCCAATTTGGGGCTCGATCCCACGACCCTGGGTCATGACCTGACCTCAAATCAAGAGTCAGACGCTTAACTGAGCCAGCCAGGCACCCACAGTTTGCTACTATAACTCTTAAGCTTCTACGTGTTCATTTGTGGGCACGTCCATTTGGCCATCTTCATAAAATTGAATTAAGCAAGTAAATACAAAAAAATACCAGTAGAGAGGTCTCTTCTTTTACATTTTAAATAGGTACTTTCAAGTGCTCTCTTGCTTTTCAAATTTCTAGCATTCTGGTTAAGGGAATCCTGAGGATTTTCTCCTTGATCTGTACATTAAAAACTATACCTTATAGTTCTCTTAATACAGGGGTTAGTGCAAATATGGCTTTAAATAGACCCAGTAATCACCAGTACCTATTCTGCGAGAAAACTCACTGCAAACTGTTACCACCCCTCCGCCCCAAAACAATAAATCTTCATTAATAATTTCTGGGTGGGGAAAACCAAGGGAACAAAAGAAAGGGTGTTTTGTCCATTCCAGAGAAATTTTATGGAAGATCGTATGTCTGGTTTCTCTCTTCCTTGCTGTTCTTCTGTTTCTCAGCAGATTCCCTCGAGATGAGGAGTGTGGAGCTTCAAGCAGTCATACCTCAGGCTGACCGTCCCTCTGGGTGGCGAGGACAAGACGGTGTGTGTGTGCTGTCTCTGCTCTCCCGTGCCCACCGGACGATTATGCGTTGGTGACACCTGGTAAGTACATGGAAAAGAAAGTTGATGGGGCGGGTTCTCCTCACTGTGCATTTATTTAGCCCTTGCCACATGGGCCATGGCACCTGACCATCAGCCACAGAAATGAAGTGCTTTGTTCTCAGAGACACAGGTTAAAGGTGAATTTAAATGCCTCCCCCAACAGGAAAGACTCGACAACAATTAATACTTCAAAAATCTTCATGACTTCATGCGTGCGTTCCAGGTTGCCCATAGTAACATATTTTCACTTGAATAATATTCCAAACCTTAAAATATAGTCTCACCTATTGTAAGGCTTATGATCTACCTTTGAAAAAAGGCAAATAGCTAGAGAGGTGAAGAGAGTTATCTCAAATTAGAAGGCTAGTCAATGGGAATACCACAACGTGGACCTTGGCCTCCTGTTTGCTTTAAGAGATCATTCACACCCCCTAAATAAAGGGCTTCTTGCATGAGACATCCACACAGCAGACTGTAGGATCCAAACAGGAATAAAGTCTAGAAGCAAAGAGCCCAAGAAAGTCAAGAACAAAAGTCATCCATTGACTTTTGAAATACTTACTGAGCATTCGCTACGTGCCAGGTTCGCGGACAATAGTTTTCATTTTCACAACTACCCCACGTGGTAAGTACGATGCTTGTTCCCACTTTATAGATGAGGAAACCAACGCATGGGGAGGTTAAATAACTTGGCCAAGGTCATGGAACTTGTAATGGCAGGGCCAGCTCTGTGTTGAGCTCTACCTGATGCCAGAGCATGTGTTTCACCCTGTTACACCTCTGCCTCTCAGTCACAATAGCAGGAGGGCCTCTTGTTCTGGATTCCTCTGGCATTTCTTACCCGTCCCTTTGCATCACCTGCTCTCATAATGCTAAAGATCTTCCCAGCACCAGGGATTCTCAACAGCTACAAAAAAAGAATTTTTATAAGAAAAGATAAATGGTATTCCAAGTAAATATATGACATTGTCATAAACAGAAGTGCAGACCTTTAATGAATTTAGAAACTTAATTATCTAGAAGCCAATATGGCCACAGAAGTACCAAAGTACCATGACCGACTGACAGTCATGGGAACATTCCTAAAGCATACTTATAGGACTGAATTTCTCTAGTATAGATACTAGCACTTTTTGTTTTCTTCCAATTCAAAGGAATATACATCAGTATTATTTTCCTAGACATTAATTAAAAAAATTAAAAAGCTAAGTAAAAACCTAGCAGTTTAAACCACTGTTGCTCTGATTCTGAATTATTCTGTACCATTGGTCTTTACTGTTTTGCTAAGGCTGGGTGGAGTGAGGGCCAGAAGAAGTGAGTTAACACACATTTTTTTTTTTTTTTTAAACAAAAGCTTTGGAGTTCAGTATATGCATTTGATTTAGACAGCTATGTAGGCCTTTCCAGGAGCTGAATCTACCCTCCCCCCACCTACTCCACATCCCATTCCTGACCAGTGTGCATAGCAGCAGACCAGAGGGAGTGAAGGCTTCAGAGTTCACGGCCACCATAGTGATCTAGAATGTGCTCATATGCATTGTTAAATGGTCAAGACAATTAAAAAAATTTAAAAATTGTAGAATTCATAGAATCTGAAGAATACTGCCTTATTAGCAAGAGAACTAGGAGAGGTTTAGTTGACATAACATCAGCTGGGGATAATGTGGAAGGTTCTAAATTGTGCAGAACTGCCACACCCCTTTTGTGTTGGGTGACATGAGATGATAGGGTGCTCTTCATTCAACAGGTATTTATGAAGTACTTACTATGCACCAGGCACCGTTCTAGATTGTGGGTACCTAGCTGTGAACAATACCAAGTCTCTGCCCCTATAAAGCATACATTCTAGTGGGGAGACAGACAAGAAATACAAACACATAAGATCGTTTTAGTGATGAGTGCCTAAAGAAAATAAAATAGGCCAAGAGGCAAAGCATCATCAAGGGAGAGGACGTTTATTTATTGAAGGTGGTGAGAGAAGGCCCCCGAGGGGTTGCCTTTTATCTCCTGGGCACTCTGGAGAAAGGGAGCACAATGGCACAGGCCTGCAGGTGCAGAGTGCCAAGGGGGCCAGGAGACACGCGGGGTGGAAGTTGGGGGTGGGAGGGCAGGAGGCGGTAGATTCAGGGCAAGCCTCCTGGCTGGGATGGATGAATTTTAGGTGAATGTCATTCTTTTTCTTTTTTATGTTTATTTTTGAGAGAGAGAGAAAGAGAGAGGGAGCGCATGCATGAGTGGGGGAGGGAGAGAGAGTCTCTCTCCGACTGAGCCAGGCATCCCTGAGTTGAACATCATTCCAAGGGCCAGAGAAGCCATTGGAGAATTTTAAGAAAGAGAGACGTCTGATTAATGCTTTGGCTCCTTTGAGAGTGAATTGGAGACAGTATGGAGAGAAGCCCTGCAGTCTAGTTTAGAGGCTTTTGCACTATTTGGGGGGAAAGAATGTACCGGCGATTTAGACAAGGGGGTGGCAGTGGTGGTGAGAAGTGGCTGGATTTATGGCAGGATCAGGCAGGATCTAGGACTCGGTGAAGGATGGGAAAAAACGAGGACAAATCTTTAGAAGAATCAGGGATGCATCGAGAGGGATCAAGGGGGAGTCCTAGGTGCTGGCCTGGGCAGCTGCAGGGACGGTGGGCCACTTACAGACATGAGAAAACTGGTGGTGTGGTTGGTTTGAGAAGGGAGTGAGGTCCAGGTGTTTGAAAATTCCAGGAACACCGTTTGAGGAATACGGGCCGACTAGCAAGAATCACCCCTCTCTACAGTCTTCATTCCTGCCGATGGCTTTCTTAACTCGGGAGTTCTGGGCATGCGTGTTATTGTCCTGTCCAGCAGCCACAGACCTGGGTTTTCCGGGGCACGACAAGGAGAAACCAGGACTCACATCACACGCTGGCGTGTAGATCCGTTCTGCGTGAGGATCAATATGACCTCACTTGTGGGTTTTTCTCGACAATTCTAATAGCAAGACAGTCAGTGTTCAGGTTTTCGTTTTAGTGGGGGTTGCGGGTGGGGCAGAGAGGTGGTGGCCGGTGTAGGGCACTAACGTGTATTTAGCTCTGGCCAGTGTGAAAGGCGGGCTACTAGGTGATTTATGATTTCTTTTAATCCTCACAAAACCCCTGCAAGGGAGTGCTGTTATCTGCATTTTGTAGATAAGATAATTTAGACTTCGAGCAGGGAGGTGGCCTGCACAGCATCCCAGAGGACGTAGCAGTAGTGGTAACTTGCCGAGCGCCCTTAAACCAAGTGCCTGTGAGTGCTATCTGCTTTCATCTCCGCAGCGACCCCAGGGTAAGCAGCACTGCTATCATTTCCACCTTCTCAATAAGGAAGCGGAGAAGTGAAGTGAAGTAAGCCACCACACGGTAAGTGCCGGGGCGGCACCTGAACACAGGCTGTCTCCTACCGGCTGACGCCGGAGCTGTTCTGAAGGAGCTAGAACAGGCCCTGCTCTTTCCGTTCTTCCATCCTGCCACGCCGCTGATGGAAGCGTGGTGTGCGCTGAGATAAAGCCCTACGCAGCATTACTGTGGCCCTCTCTCCCAGTGGTCTCCACTTGTCAATTCTTACCGGTTTTATATCTTAATCATTTCTAAGTTCTATGTGGGGGCATGTTCTATAGAGTACATTTTATTATTTTTTTTCTAGAGAACAG
The DNA here is from genome assembly GCF_018350155.1 of Leopardus geoffroyi. NCBI lineage: Eukaryota > Metazoa > Chordata > Mammalia > Carnivora > Felidae > Leopardus > Leopardus geoffroyi. Next base: position 124,661,989 of record NC_059338.1, on the reverse strand, counting down.
TTTTTCTTCGGTCCTTAAGGACTCAGCTCCTTACGTGGGCTTCGGCGGAGGTCGTGGGGCAGCGCATCGTGGGGCTCATCGGGGTGGGGGTGTTTGGTCCTTCCGTGCTTCACACAAGCTGAAGACTCCCGGCAAGAGTACCTTGCTGTGAATGGCACATCTCACACAGTAATGCAGTTTCCCACATAGCCTGGGAAGCATGGAGGACGGTATGTGCCTTAATCTTTCTGCTGATTCGATAAGATTTCAGTTGAAAGAACTTCAGTCTGCAAAAATCATGGCTACTCTCTCTCACAGGTTCAGTGTATGTGTGTTTTATCAGTCAATCCCAAATAGAATCCACTTCTCACCTCTGTTTTACAGCAACGAGACACGTCCCAGGCAGCAATGATCGTAAGTGCTCCACAGTGTCAGCCAGTGCCAGGCGCTGCGCTCAACGATACAACTCTATGAGGTAGATTACCGTTGAGGACATTGATTGAGAGAGGTCATGTGACCAGCTAGAGGTCACAGTTTGTAAATGCCAGAGTCAGGATTTGCATCTGAGCCTCAAACCAGAGCAATAATAAGAATGTTGTGTCCATCTGTAAACACGTTGGGGAAGTTTCGTTTCTTTGTGGTTTTCTATCTCTCAAATGGAAGGCAACCACATCCTTGTCTTGGTTGTAACCTCTTATAACATACTATTCTGAATCCTCCATCAAGGTGTTAAAAAAAATACAGGTAAATATCTAACAATTAAGCATTGCTATTTTAGGTTAGGAGACCCTCCTTTCAGCCTGAAGCCTCCAGGAATGGCCTTTAGATAGCAGGTTTGTTAGCTCTTGCTTGCCTGGGCTTGTTGTAGACTGCATGTTTGTGTTGTCCCCCCCCCCCCCCCATTCATATTTTGAAACTCTAATCCTTAGTGTGCTTATATTTGGATACGGGGCCTTTAAGGAAGTAATTAAAGATAAATGAGGTCAAAAGGGTGGGACCCTGATCCAGTAGGACTGGTGTCTTTATTAGAAGAGATACCAAAGGGCTCTCTTTCTACCCCACCCCCTGCCCCCACCAACAGAAAAGGCCATGTAAGGACACAGTGAGAAGGTGGCCCTCTACAAGCCACGAAGAGAGCTCTCACCAGGTGCTGAATTAGCCAGCACCTTGATCCAGGACTCCTAGCCTCCAGAACTGTGAGAAAATACATTTTGGTTGTTTAAAGCAATCCAGTCTGTGATATTGTGTTATGGCATTATGGGCAGACTCATACAGGGGCCAAAAACTCTCAGCTTTTTGTCATGAAAAGACAGAGAAAAGAATGTAGATAATTAGAAGAAAAGACGGGGTCATTCGGGAAAAACAGCTCAAAGAATGCTGTAATTAATGAGGGTCTTCTGCCTACCTGTACATTTGCAGCCTTCGGCTAGAAAAGAGTGAACCTCCAGTTACATTTGTAAATACGCAGAACAGCCTTCTCCACAACACACCTCAGGGAAGAGGTCTTACCCAGGGAACTTATTAAAGCCCAATGTTCAGGAAATCTAGTGTAGGCAAATGAATAAATAAAATCCTGCAAACCTTGGGATTTCTCAGAAGGAGATTATTTCCATTCTCTAGGAAGCATATAAAAGCATCCCTCCCCGCCCCCCAATACCAGGTCTTCAAGATACGGCGGGGAAAAAAACCAAACCTTAAATGGAGTTGACAACCTCAGGGCATTTGTTTTGGGGTACAAAGAGAAATGTGTTCTTTAAAGAGCATTTTATAAAATGGAAACTGCTTTGTTCTTCAGTTTGGATATGGTTGAGGCCATCACTAACACTAATTCATTATAATTGAAAATGTTTAGAGCTTCTGTCTGAAACCCTTACTACATTAATTTAGAAGGTAGGAATTCATATGCTCTTAAATTCACCCTGGCTCCCCATCTTCTAGGGATGGACTAACTTTCCTGGACAGTTGTTGGCACCTAGTCAGTGGTCGTGTGCCAGTCTTGTGTCTGTGTGGCGTGGAGTTGTAAGATCCAGCCTTCAGTCAAAGGAGACACACAGTATGCACCCACTTTTTCGTTTTTTTAAAGATTTTTTTTGTGTTAAAAAAATATTTAGTTTTGAGAGAGAGAGAAGTGGAAGGACAGAGAAAGACAGAGAGGGAGACAGAATCCCAAGCAGGCTCTGCACTAAGTGCAGAGCCTGATGTGGGGCTCAAATCCACGAACTGTGAGATCATGACCCAAGTTGAAATCAAGAGTCAGAGGCTCAACCGACAGAGCCACCCAGGTGCCCCGTACCCACTTTCTTTTTTTTTTTTTTTTTAAAGGATCGATAGGTAATTTAGCAACATAAAGAACGTTTTGAATAGTGAGCCTTCTTCCTAGGGTAAAACAAAGCCTTGGAAAATAGCATCCCCTCCCCATATCTTTATTTTTAAATAGGAATGGCTGCTAAGACAGTCTAAAGGGTTGGCTGAAACATTACACAACCAGATAGATTGAGAATTCTCTGGTGAAAGAATAAATCAGAAGCTAAATTAGGATTTGAGTGGGATACCTAGTTAACCTAGCCACTCTATATACTTTATGTCAAAGTTCTTGTCTAAAATGTCCCTGGTAACCAATGAAATTAGGGACTTTGAAAAATCTAGGGCATTGAGATGAAGGTGGAGATAGACACCGTGTTCACAGCAGAGAAGATTTCACTGCTGGAAAATAAACAATAGAAGGTGTCCTGGCTGGTATCTTACTGTGTAAGACATTTAGGAACTCTGGAGGACATGTAGCTAGTACAAAACCACTCAGAGTGATTTCTCTGTATTTCAGAAGGAGATGATTTAATTAACAGAGCAAAGGCAAAGAAATTGCATTTTGGTTGGTCACAGAGGTAACCTGAAAAGAAGCCTGAACTGGACTGTTCCACCCACATGTTACACTTGTTTATACACCAGGTAAGCAATATGGTGTATACTCTTGAAAATTCTTCTCAAATCAAAGATAGGAATTAACAGGATTCAGAACAGTGAGTTTCTATAATTCTGTAATTATAGCTGCCTTTCTAGGTTAGAAGGGTTGTCTCAAATGTGATATCGAGAACCACTCTGGGTCTTTTTATGTCTACTAAGAAAAAAAAAAAAGTCCCCCAAAGGACTGATTGCTGACCTCTGACACCCTCTTCAGTAGATCACTGTTCTTGCCAGGAGTAAAACTGATACTACTATTGGATGAGGCAGGCGACTTTCATAATTACTCCAGACCCTCGATTATTATTTAAAAATCAAATTCCAGGAGTATTTTCTGGAATCCACAAATTCCCAAATTGCTGCCAGCAGGATGCTTTTTATTGTTGGCTATTCTCCTTGGGAATTTAATAAATATTCATCGACAGAGCACAGCATAACTGACTGAGCCGCTTTCATTTTTATCAGCCCTGTAGGAGGCCTTAGTATTTTCTGGAAACCTCTGGGAGCTGCCAGTGGTTGACAATAAGAAGCTTTTGTGAGGTCCTTGGGGAGAGGGCGGAGAGGCGAGAATAAGGTTAATATCTGTTATCATAAGCCACTTTGTGAACCTTATCAGGAGTTCTAAACCACTGTGGGCATCAACAGTGTGTAGGCCTGTGGATATTCTGTGATAAGCTATAAAAGACCCAATATATTTTTAAAGGAATGGTTAGGAATCAAGTTAATTCATGGTGATTTATCAGACAGCAGTCACTTAATATGTCAAATCAATTCTTATATACTACTAAAACCTGATTGCATAGTTCAGCACTCATTTATTTTCAGAGTATCCATCAGCATGGATTATTCAAGCTTTGGAGGAAAAAACATTATTTAAATTTATGTTATTTTTGGACTTCCAAATTGGCATACCCACAAATAATAATTTCAAAGTCATAAGTTTTATAAAGTTACTCATAATGGTAAATATTCATTACAGGGTCTTTTTCTTTTATTATGTTCAGCATCTGAGTTCAGCTATTGATTCTACAGAGCCTTTTGGAAACATACAACTATGCCACCAACACAAAAAAATCTTGATATATTTCTAACAAGTTGTTTATCAATAGCTGCAGGTCTCTCCTAGTTTTCCAAAATGCCAGTCATCACACCTTTTTCACAGAGAAGCTGGGCTGGTCTGGGCTATGAAACACATTGCTGAAGAGTTTACAGATACCAGTGAAGAAATTGAGTACTTCTTGGGAATGCAAATTGGTGCAGCTACTCTGAAAAACTGTATGGAGATTCCTCAAAAAACTAAACATAGAACTACCCTATGGTCCAGCAATTGCACTACTAGGCATTTATCCACGGGATACAGGTGTGCTGTTTCAAAGGGACACATGCACCCCCGTGTTTATAGCAGTACTATCGACAATAGCCAAAGTATGGAGAGAGCCCAAATGTCCATTGATGGATGACTGGATAAAGAAGATGTGGTATGTGTGTGTGTGTGTGTATATATATATACAATGTGTATATATATATACAATGGAGTATTACTCGGCAATCCAAAAGAAAGAAATCTTGCCATTTGCAACTATGTGGATGGAACTGGAGGGTATTATGCTAAGTGAAATTAGTCAGAGAAAGACAAATATCATATCACTTCACTCATATGAGGACTTTAAGACACAGAACAGATGACCATAAGGGAAGGGAAACAAAAATAATATAAAAACAGGGAGGGGGATAAAACATAAGAGATCTTAAATATACAGAACAAACAGGGCTGCTGGAGGGGTTGTGGGAGGGGCGATGGGCTAAATGGGTAAGGGGCTTAAGGAATCTACTCCTGAAATCATTGCTACACCATGTGCCAACTAACTTGGATGTAAATTATAAAAAATAAGTAAATTAATTATGGAAAATAAAAAAATTAAAAAAAGAAAAGAGAGTACTTCTGGCATTGTGAGTTTTGCCTTTTCCTTGCGTGTTTTGACAATTTGTTCTCCAAATTTATGTTCAGCTTTGACCAGATTTCTGGCTTTTTATTTTTCTACTTACTGGAATGCCTGTGAAGGTAACTGGAGGAGACTGCCAAGAAATGCTGAAGCTGCTGCCGTTGGGGGTGAACTTGGCCGACCCTGGAATGGTCACAGGGGGTGTGGCCTGTTACACAGAAAACAGAACACTGTTATGAAAGAACATTTTTCCTCAGAGTCTTAAGCCATCATTGCCTAGGTAGGGCCTCAAACATGATTTCAGCTGTATTAATAACTTAGACTAAATATCCAACAGGAGGAGATTAAACATAGTCAAAGAGAATAGCTAGAAATCAACTTTTTATGTGTCTTGGCAGTCTAAGGAATAAAAGGAGAAGGTTTTTGATTATTTCTGAAAACAGATTTTATTATACATACATATACTTATTTTAGAACATATAACTATTTGTGTGAAAAACACAATGCCTCGCTATCAAATTGGGAAATAGTTTTATACAGTGATGCTGGGTTTGTAAATTGGTACAACATTTCAGGAGGGTAATTTTTTAATTTTTATGAGGATGGTCACTGCCGAACTATGTATTATGCAAAAAACTGGAAACGTAAATGTCCAATAATAGGGAAGTGGGTAATATACCCACAGAGCCTGATGTTGTTGAAGAATACCCATTGGCATGGGAAAATGTTCATTCTATATTAAATGGCAAAAACAAAGCACAAGAGAAACAGTACTACAATAAATTCCTTTTTTTTCACATTAAAAAAATTTTAATGTTTATTTATTTTTGAAGGAGAGAGTGTGAGTGGGGGAGGGGCAGAGAGAGAGGAAGACACAAAATCCAAAGGAGGCTCCAGGCTCTGAGCTGTCAGCACGGAGCCCAATGCAGGGCTTGAACCCAGAAACTGCGAGATTGTGACCTGAGCCAAAGTCAGACGCTTAACCAACTGAGCCACCAGGCATCCCAATAAATTCCTTTTTTTTTAAAAAAAAATGAGTGTGTGTACACACACACACACACACACACACACACACACACAGAACACATTGAAGGACATACAGAAAGTATTACCCAAGGGGCTTTCTTGTTGGGATTAGGGGATGAATTTTCTTTATTTGCTTGTGCTTTTAATATTTTCTATGCTAGGGGCGCCTGGGTGGCTCGGTCGGTTGAACGTCTGACTTTGGCTCAGGTCATGATCTCGCTGTTCGTGGGTTCGAGCCCTGCGTTGGGCTCTATGCTGACAGCTCAGAGCCTGGAGCCTGTTTCAGATTCTGTCTCCCTCTCTCTCTGCCCCTCCCCCACTCATGCTCTCTCTCTCTCTCTTTCTCTGTCAAAAATAAACAAACATTAAAAAAGAATACTTTCTATGCTGGACATTTATAATGTCTACGAACAGAAAAATCCCAACATTATGAATAAATGGTTTGGGAAGGACCTTTCAGATCACCTACTACACGTTCCAACTGTCATACAGATGAGCAAAATAGTTTCAGTTGGTTCAAGCCCACGATTTTGAGCCAGTGTTTCTTTCTTTTTTTTTTTTTTTTTTCCAACGTTTATTTATTTTTGGGACAGAGAGAGACAGAGCATGAACAGGGGAGGGGCAGAGAGAGAGAGGGAGACACAGAATCGGAAACAGGCTCCAGACTCTGAGCCATCAGCCCAGAGCCTGACGCGGGGCTCGAACTCACGGACCGCGAGATCGTGACCTGGCTGAAGTCGGACGCTTAACCGACTGCGCCACCCAGGCGCCCCTGAGCCAGTGTTTCTAAATGTAACACTGACAAACAAGAAAAATTATTCTTTTTGACCAACATAACAAGAGTCAGCAATGAGATTCATTGCATCTACTACTTTAATAATTAGCTGTATTCCATTGCTCTTGAGTGTAAGTCTACTAAATACATATCTGAAAGCCTCCCCCGCAGGTTTAGTTTTAATAATTATAAATATAGGTGCTAGTGACAGTGGTTTTGTAACTGGCACCACTGGAAAATATTTTGGCAATACATAGCAAGATCCATAAGCTGTTCGTGTTGTATCCTCTGACTCAGTAATTAGTCTTCTGGGAATTCAGAAGGGAAGAAAAAGGTACTGGCACAGAGGTTTCACAGTACAGTTAGTAATGATCGTGGAAAAACTGGAGAGGCTAAAAAGTAGATACCTAACAATAAGAGAACGATTAAAACAAATTTGGTGCCTCGATTTAGTCGAATACTATTCAGCTATATGTAAAGTGTTTATAAAACAACGGTAGGAGAACACAAAGTACAGACAGATTTTTTAAAGCTACTGCATAAGGCAGTTTGAGAATTATGGAAAAAATGCTCTCTTAAAATCTGAATATTATGAAACATCATTAAAACAAATCAATGTTTATTTTTTAATTTTATTTAACATTTATTTTTGAGAGACTGAGAGAGAGAGCATGAGCAGGGGAGGGGCAGAGAGAGAGAGGGGGAGACACGGAATGTGAAGCAGGCCCCAGGCTCTGAGCTGTCAGCACAGAGCCTGACACACCAGAGCTTGAACCCACGAACCGTGAGATGGTGACCTGAGCTAAAGTCCGACGCTTAGGAGCCACCCAGGCTCCTCAAAACAAACCAATGTTTAAAAGAGTTAGTAACTGTGTGGGGAAAAGGAGCCACGTCCTGTGTTTGCAGGGTTTGTCTCTACGATCTTATCAGACTTTAGAGTGAAGCAGATCCCGGAGGGTCTGTTCCAATACAGATGGTGGGGCCCCACCCCTAGCTTCTGTCCAGTAGGTCTGGGACCGTCCCAAGAATTTAGATTTTTAACAAGTTCCCCGGTGATGCTGACACGGCTGATGTGGAGAACACTGATAATCACCGTTCTGATCCATGAGAGTTAGTTACCAATTCAGAAGGCAGGGCATGAAGTCCCAGATCTGGGGCGCAGGGCCATTCTGAGCTTTTCCATGCTCACCTTTTCATTTATTTATTTATTTTTGTTTAACAGATCGTGTGCCAGGCACCCTTCTGAGAGCTTTACAATATTAAGGATTTTAATCCTATGAACACCTCTAAGGGGCTGGATCTTCAGTCAGCACTGGGGAACCAAAGAGCCCCTAGGGTCCCATTTGTGTGAGATCTGGGCTTTAAAAGGAGAAGAAATAACAAACTCAGCTACGGGGCTCCGTGTGTGGTGCTGTTTTTCCCCTGGGTTACCCTTTCCTCACAGGTCAGAACACTACTCCTTTTGGTCAGGGGTCAAGGTGATTACCTTCACGGTCCTTTGCAAGTTACCTGGTAAGCATGGTCGGTGTGCACGAGGTAGAGGGTGGTGGGAGCTGAGCGGCTCAAGGGTGTCATCAATTTCGTCTCAGTTTTGGCACAAGGAGTTTCTGTTCGGCTTGAATCTGGGATGGGGAAAGTAGGCGGTGAAGCCAGGGACTGAGAAGGTGAGACCGGGGCCAGGCTGCTCAGTCCATCTGCCACGGAGTCTGTGTTGAGCTTGATCTCAGTGTAGTAGAAGTCCTCTTCTCCATCACTGTAGTCGGAGTCCCCAACACGTCTAGAGTGAAGAATATGACAAGATTACACAAACCCCTCTGGCTTTCTTGCCTCGAAATCTTGCACATGCTGTTCCCTCTGTCTGGAATGCTTTTCCTCTGTCTTGTCTGCCCGGCAAACTCTGACTTACCCTGTAACACTCAACTGTCCACTTGCAGGGAGGCCTTCTTGACCTCTTAAAACAATTCCTTCAATCAATCAAATATTCAGCAATTTATTGAGAATCTATTATGTCCAGGCACTTTTCTAGGGTCTTCTGAAAGCAAGATGAACAAAGCACAGGCTATGATTTGATGGAACTTACATTCTAGTGGGAGAGGCAGACAAGAAACCCGGAGGGAAATGCACTTTGAATATGTCAGGTAGTGACAGATCCCAGAAAGAAAAATTAAGCAGATTTAGTGTCCTTTAGTAGAGTAACTGATGAGGGGAAGGCATTCTTTTAAAGAGAGTGTTTGAAGGAAGTCTCCTGGAAGAGTGACATTTGAGCAGGGGCCTGAGTGACATCAGGGAGAAACCCTTGCCAGAATGCATGGGAAGATCACACAGTGAAGACCAGCCACACGGCCCTGGGGTGGGCAGGTTCAGTGTTCTCCACAGAGGGCAGAGAGGCCAGCGTCTGGTGCTCTGGGCACCGGGGACAGTGAACAAAGGCAGGGGCAAGATCGCACAGGGTTTTGCAGCCCATGGAATGGCTTTGCATTTTATTCTCGTGTGATAGAAGCCAGGGTGGGGGGCAGAGGGGAGGTTGTGAGGAACCTAAGTCACTTTTTAAAAAGATCACTCTCGCTGGGGCGCCTGGGTGGCTCAGTCCCTTAAGCATCCAATGTCACTTTAGGTCATGATCTCACGGTTGGTGAGTTTGAGGCCACTGATTGAGGTCCACATAAGGCTCTCCACTAGAAAGCCTGCTTTGGATTCTCTGTCTCCCTCTCTCTCTGCCCCTCCCCTTTTCTCTCTGCCCCTCTCTCGCTTGCTCCCCCCCACCTCAAAAATAATAAACATTTAAAAAAAAGGATCACTCAGGTTAATGTATAGAGAATAGTGGACAGAGGGCAAGAGCAGGAGGCCAGAGAGGAGGCTGTTGTCACTAATAATCCAGATGAGCTTTGCAATATCTGGTGACCAGGTGGTCATGGAAGTGACCAGGAGTCAAATTTGGTTTGTATTTTGAAGGTTAGGAATCAGGACTTAACTCCTAACTGCTAGATCCTCTATGCTCCTGTTGAAGTGTATCCATTCTGTTTAATTCACTTTATTGAATGATTTGGCACATTTCTGTAATTTTTTTAAACCCTCGATCACTTCCCTAACACTGTGATTTCATTCCCCATGCATATTGATGTATCTGGCATAGAGTAGGTGCCTATTAAATGTTGAATGGATGAAGCTGATACTGTAGCACAGAGATTATGAGCATGAATCCTGGAGTCAGATCTCCTGGGTTCAAATCCTGAAACCCTCTAGCTGTGTGTGGGATTCTGGCAGACTCTATGGCCCAGTGCTTCAGGCTCTTTACTGATAAAATGGGGACAGTCATAGTGCCTGCTTATTGTGAGGATTAGGCAAATAAATATACAGGGCGCAGAAGTGTAAGTACTAAGTGCTTATTAAATTAAAATAAAGCTGACGTTAGAAGGCTTCAATTTTTACTGTCGACTAGAAAAGTATCTTCTTGGTGCTTTCAAAGTTCTCCCTGAGACACCAGAAATTGTACTCATCCACAGAAAGTTTTGAGTAAAATAAAATAACTGTCCATAAACTTGGAAAAGATTTATCCGATTTGTCAACTTCTAGGGAAGCGGTATACACCCAGCAACCTAGTTTTATAGGACGGCCTCTGTCTACCTCCCTTCCACGAGGTATCCCCAAATTTCCTGAACATATCCACCAGTAGTAGATCACTGACTTGGAATCAACTTTTCCCCCCACTTGCAAGCCCTCTACAGAACCTAGAATAAAAATCTGCCCTTCACCTTGGCCTCTCCGCTCGGTCAGATCAGCGGCTTCTCTCGGCCTTGCCCCATCTCCCCTGAGCTCTCGGGCTGAGGCGTCTGGGGAGGTGCCTCTGGGCTGCACCAGGTCTGGCAGGCCTTGGCTTTCTGACAAGCATACCATTAAAGACCCCAGAGAGTGGGCCCAAGAATGTGTGCCTGTTCTATTCCTGTCCCCACTTCCTTTCCAGTAAAGGGCAGGCCAAGTTGCTACTGGCTGCCGAGTGCTACTAATAGACACACGGGCCTGGGGGAAATTGTGTGTCCCATGCGGGGGATAAATCAGGATCAGCCCCTGGTGTGCAAGAGTGGAGTGAGGTTTCAGAGAAAAACACTGTACTTCTACTCTTGGTGTGCACCCCAGAAATATGGGACGGCATATATGTTTTGGGGGTGCTGTGGGATGCTCCCTTCCCTCCCTGCCATCCAACCTGCATTAAAACGATTCCATCATCCGGCATCACATAATTGAGCTCCTGGGTTACGGCAAAGGTGATGTCCCTCTCCCAGGCCAGGAGAGAGCTTAGACTCAGGCTTCACAGACACAGACTGGCCCTAGCGTCCTGCCAACCCAGGCCCATTCCTGTGCAGCGGCTGGCGGGGTGGCGAATTCTAATTCATCAAGGCAATTTTAAGAGCACGGAGTAAAAAGGGAATCCTAGGGAAGCAAATACAGTGGCTGCATTTTTAATTTTACCCACCATGAGAGCAGCCTGGGGACCCAAAGAAAAATCGTGAGATGCCACTCACAGTCTATAAATACGTCTATATGGCATGTGCTTCTGTGAGGTACATGAATTGAATTGGATTCAATTTTCTGGGCAGATGGACTTTAAAACAAATACCCTAGCTCCTGATTATAGCTTCGGGAAGTTTTTTTCTAAACCTTTAAATAACTCTGAGCTATTTACATTATGAGTTGTCCTGACAGTGAGGTTTGAGGGGAGACACTGCAGAATTTCCTTCCCTGGAGACTTCAGCAACAGGAATGAGGGCGTTCTGCCCTGCAGCGTTTCAGTGTGGTATTTCTTGGAGGGTGAAGCTGGACCCTCTGGTGAGGGGAGCAGAAGCCCGGCCTTGCTGCGCCACACACACGGCACTTGGTGATCTGTGCGCTGTGCCCTGGAAGGGCTTGGCGGTGTCCCCGAACATTAGCGCTACCCGTGAATGTGGTGGGTCCCTGCTCCTCTCCACAGTCACTGAAGGAACTCGCCTGCACAGATCAGCGCAATCACCTAAGAACCCACTTTGTTTTCTTTTTATACCACTTTTTTTTTTTTATGGATGCTGCATTTCCTAAATTTATCCCTTGCTGGGCAAAGTGACTATAGTGTTTATTTCTCAACATTCATCTTGTTGAAAGGACTTCTTTGTCCAAGCACTTGGGGAGTTGGTCATGTGTTTCGATTTGTGTTGTGCACACTGACTATGACTTACGGCCTCCCGAGGTCCCTTCCAGGTGTGAGGTCCTTGGGCAGGAGACCCAGAGAATAAATGACAAGACTGCTGAAGGTCCACTGTCCCTCTGGTGTGACCCCTAATCTCTGCTGCTGGAAGCTTTGTGTTCTCCTTCCTTAGAAAGGTTTTTACGTAACACAAGGAAAAGCATAGATTGTACAAATAAAGGGCTTATTTGAGCAACAGAAAATGATGGAGCCAAGTCATCAGGCATCATGAGAACAGAAACCACAGCACTGATTGACACAGTGGTTCTTAACCTCTTTTTAGTGTGTGTGTGTGTGTGTGTGTGTGTGTACACACACATATGTACTTCTCAGGCTCAAAGTCACCAATACTCTCCATTGGGGAAAAATGCACATTTAATTTGACAGTTTCAGCGGGTCCAATGAACCTACCCTACCCTAGTGTTTTATATTTTATAAGTCACTCTCAGGTACATTTTATTTTTTGACCCTTACCCATGACCTTGCTGGGCTGAGATTACTATTAGCCTCATTTTCAGAGGGAACTGAGGCTCTGAGAAGTGACTTGCCTAAAATCACTTAGTAAGTAAATTAGGGAGGCTTTGCAAGTTTAAAACATTTTCTTTCCACTGTGCCACACAGGCCTATATTATCTAAGTGGCCCTCTCCACAGTGATTAGGAAGACCAACCAAGCCCAGTCTCTATTCCTGTGTTCAGAACTTTTAAGGAAGAGTGTGGTATATAATTTCTGAGTGCAGGGGGACTTAGACTGAACTCCTGGAGACTATATCAGGCTCTGAAGGGAGGGTTGCCTTACCCAAGATGAATGGTCCTTATGTGTTTCTGGATACCTGCTGCGGTGCTCAGCACTTTCCCACAGTTTTTCCAGAGGCATTTGAACATCACCTTCATAGAATTCTATAAACAGGACAGAGTTACATTAAAATGATAACTAACCCATCAATATTTTCTTTCTTTCATCTCAACACATTCCCCACCCCCCTTCATTAGAAAAGTAACAACTTCCCATCACCTTTATTCTAACTCGGCACACCATTCTAGGAACCACCATGCCCCCAAAGCTGGTGAGGATCTTGGTGACTTCAGACATTCTCCTGCATCCTTGACAGATACCAAGCTCCCCTGAATATTTAGTTCGGTCTCATTAAGGTGGTCACAGTGGTGTTAATGACTGTATCTAACATTAATTGAGCACTTACCATGTGCCAAGTGCTGTTAAAAAGAGTATCTCATTTAATACTAAGAGATGGATAGCCTTATAACCAGCATTTTATAGATTCACAGAGAGCTTCAGTAAATTGTGTCCAGTCAATAAATCAGCTCCTACCAAAGCTGGGAATCCAGCGAGTTTAGCTCCAGGAACTGTCCTTTCCACTAGGGCACAATGCCACCTTCTTGTACAAGGGTCTCAGCATTTTCCCAAAATAGTCCAGCACAGTGATTGAGAGCACTGATTTGGGATTTACTTTCTCAAGCCCTTACTTTCCTTATTTTATCAAGTAGGAACAATAATAGTACCTGTCTCATAGGGTTATTATGAGATTAAATGAGGTCATGAAAGTGAATCATTTAGCACAACATCAACAGGAATAATCATTCAACCAATGACAGTTGTTATGGTGTTATGATTATGCTTCCTGAAATGAATTTGACAGGAAATTAGTTTTCTCCTGAGAGGGCCCTTGTCATTGGGATGCTGCCGCTTTGCTGATTATTCCCATGGCCATGGTGACAGTCACTTCTGTGTGCTCATCAAGCCCCGTTTCCTTTTCCTCCTGGGCACACAGCTAGACCTCATTTCCCAGCCTCCCTTGCAGTCAGGTGGAGTCATGTGACTGAATCAGGACCAACGGGATATGGGCAGAAGTGCTGCATATTCCTCCAGTGCCATCACAGCACAGGCTGCTGACCAGATGCAGAGGACACTTGAGGCCTGGGGGACAGCAGAACCACTCAATCAGGGGTCCGTAAATTTCTCTTTGCTCTGAACCCTTTTGGCAACCTCATTAAACCTATGGGCCCCTTCTCAAAGCAGCATTTTTAAACACTTAAAATAAAACATAGAATTACAAAGAAAAGCCAGAAGAATGAAATACAGTTACCAAAATATGAAAAGTATTTTGTGATATGGAACCGTATGTGCTCTTTACGTACCATATTAAATAACAAGATCTTGAGATGAGTCTAATAGCTACCATAATTTCAAAGTGGTGTTAAGTTTAAATGATATTTCATGATGTCTCCTAAAATTATCATGTGATATGAAAACATCTATGATTTCTATTGGTAGTAAAGTCACAGGTGGTATTAATACTGTGGTTGGATGCCATCAGTCATAACTGCAGGAAATGCTAAATTATAGTTAAGAGGTCAATGACGATAAAGATACACTTTTCCCCCCACTCCAAGTTCCCAGACCCCCTGAATTCTGCCCACCCTTCTGGGCACTTATAGATTCCAAGTTAAGAACCCCTGCATTAGGAGGAAGGAGCGTAGGTCCCCAGAGGACCATGGGGAACAGAGACACTCCCTTCACCACTCCCACTGAGCTGATTGGACTGTGACACACAAAATAAATAAACCTTTATGGCGTTAAGCCACTGAGGTTTGGAAATAGGCTGTTCCAACAGGAAGCCTACCCTTACCAATGAACACAGTAGGGGTGGTACCTTTCCTGATGAAATTGATGTAGACTTGTTTAGGAGTCCAGCAGGATTTCTGCCGTCAAGTCCTTGTGGGGCCCACCAGTGTTCGCCCTGTTCTGTGAGCAATCACTTACACGTTTAGAAGATGACTTATTCAGGTATTACTGATGGGATTAGTATCCTGATCCAGACAGCCACCCTCACGGAAGACTTTTTCTGTTTCTCAGTTGAGAAGACACTTGGAAATTTCCAGAACTGAGGACGATTCTGTGTGTTGGGGACTGGCCACTTTCAGCATGGCAAGTAGAGGACAAATCACAGCATCCCACAGCTGCAGTCCGCTAGAGCAGAAGAGCAGCAGCAGGAGAAGCCCGCTCTCCCTGTGGGCGTTGTGACCCAGGAGCCCGCTGTGTCCCGGAGGCTGCTCCCAGGGGGAAGGCATTCATGGCGCAGCAACCCAGCCACTCCTGTCTTGGCACTGGGGCCCCACACGCAGTGCGGGGATGCTCGCAGTGGGAATGGGCAGGGCTGAGCTACGGAGGAGCTGAAGCTACAGAGAGGTGGAGCTGGGGCTGAAGAGGGGCCTGAAGGAAGCTGAGAAGCAAATGCATACTTAGGAGACTTTATTGTTATTTTTTACAAGTTTGTTTATTTATTTTGAGAGAGAGAAAGAGCGTGAGCAGGGGAGGGACAGAGAGAGAGGGAGAGAGAGAATCCCAAGCAGGCTCTGCGCTGACACCAATGTGCACGGACATGGAAGTGGGGCTGGAACTCACGAACTGTGAGATCGTGACCTGATCCCAAGTCAAGAGCGGACACCTAACCGACTAAGCGACCCAGGTGCTGCTAAAAGGGAGGGTATGAAAGATGACTTCTGTAGCTAGGCAAATTGTTGTTCTGTTTTGAGTATGTTAACTTAGAGATACCTACTATAGATCAAGAGAAGGTGGCAAGTAGGACACTGGACATATGAGCCTGGAACTTAGGGAAAGTCAGGGCGAGACATACAAATTTGAATTTGGAGTCAGCAGCCGAAGGATCACTTAAAACTCAGGTCTGGATGAGATCATCTAGGCAAAAATGAAGGTAGAGATAATTAGAAGGCCCAGGACTTTACAGCATCTGGTACTTCTTATTGGAGATAGAGCAGGAGCAGAAAGAGAGAGAGGGAGGGAGAATCAAGACAGTGTGGTATTACTGCACAGTCAGAAGACTGTTCAAGAAGGAAGATGTGGCCAACTGTGTTGAACAAGGACTGGGAAGAGTCCTGTGGATTCGATACATGGAGGCTGTCAGTGGCCCAGACAAGAGCAGGTTTCTCAGAGTAGTGGGATGAAGTCCAACCGCCATGGCTGGAGAATAGGTGGGATTTAAAGAAGTGGAGAGAGGGGTGCCTGAGTGGCTCAGTTGATTGAGCATCTGACTCTTGATTTCAGCTCAGGTCATGATGCCAGGGTTGTGGGATCAATCCCTGCACTGGGCTCCACAAGGAGCGTGGAGCCTGCTTAATATTCTCTCTCTCTGCCCCCCTCTCCTGCTCGTGCTTTCTCTAAAATAAAAATAAATTTAAAAATAATAAAGAAGTAAAGAGAGTAAGTGCCACCTTTTCAAGAAAGGTGGCTGATATGAGAGCAGTAAACGGGGAGCTTGTAAAAATGAGTCATACTAAATTGAGTTTTTATGTTGATGGGCACAGTTGCAAAGGAAGGAGGGACAGACAATGCAGTCGAGATGCGGGGGATAACTACGGGGTAAGATCCTGAAAAAGAAAGAGGATTCAGCATTAGCAACCCCTCGCACAGTGGTAGGGTTGCCCTGAAAAGAAAGACCAAGTGATGGATGTAGATTCAGTTAGTTTGCTGATTAAAAAAAAAAAAAAAAAGCATTCCTGTCTGAATGCTTCTAATTTTTCAGTGAGGTAGGAAGTGAGGTCAAATCTAAGGGCAAAGTGGGGAGGCTGTGTGAGAGCAGACGAGGCTGAAATGGCTGCTTTAGAGACTGGGAAAGGACCAGGCAAGGCATGTGATACTATTTTCATTTTTATGGGGGGAAGCAAGAATCCAAAAAGTTAGGAAACTTACCCAGTGTCCTTTGATGGTTCCACC
This sequence comes from Leopardus geoffroyi, assembly GCF_018350155.1. NCBI lineage: Eukaryota > Metazoa > Chordata > Mammalia > Carnivora > Felidae > Leopardus > Leopardus geoffroyi. The sequence goes on along the minus strand of NC_059338.1, from coordinate 124,645,342 downwards.
AATTGGTCAGTTAGATAAAGGGTTTCGTAATTAATGTAATAGTATTGTGCAACATACAGAGCCAAATTCCTTCTGCATATTAGGAATTATTTTAAAGGTTCAAATTGCTGATTGTTTTAGGAAATGACTATCACTCTGGTATTTTTGTGCCACAACAAGTATTATTTATAAGATTGCTGTTCCCAGTCCTTGCAGTAATATGTCAAACACTTTTTTTTCCTTTTAGAGAGAGAGAGGAAGCATGAACAGGGGAGAGGGGCAGAGATGGGGGGGAAGGGGAGGAGAGGGAGAGGGAAGGAAAGGGAGGGGGGAGGGGAGGGGAGGGGAGGGGAGGGGAGGGGAGGGGAGGGGAGGAAAGGAGAGGAGAGGAAGCAGGCTCCATGCCCAAGGCGGAGCCCAACACAGGGCTCAATTCCGTGACCCTGGGATCATGAACTGAGCCAAAATCAAGAGTTGCATGTTCAACCAACTGAGCCACCCAGGTGCCCCAAACACTTGTTTTTTTTTTTTTTTTAATTGATAAGCAGTAAAGCTTAATACAAATTGTAGAAAAATAAATATCATTGGTATAATTCCTTTCCTTAGTCAGGAGGAAACAGCTGATACAGAGATCAAATCCAAAAATTACAATGAAGATGACCAATATCCTTTCTAAATTCCTCAATATTAGGATAACCACCAATCACAATTGTTTTGAGTATCATCTCCTCAATTAGATTCTCACTTTTTGGGTCTCTGGTATGGGCTCCCCGGGAATCAGTTGCCCAAAGAAGATTAGGTAATGCATATGAAAAATGATCAACTTTGCTTCCTCCTTGCTTTGTTCTTTTGCTGGGTTTCTAAGAGAAACGCTGGGGATAGGCCAGTTTTTATCACGTAAGCTCTCTGAGAGTAGGAGCCATGACTTCTTGCCCAACACTCTACTCCTGTGCCTAGCATAACTTATTAATTAGTATTGGCTGTGCTGAATCATGGGAAAGTTGCATTTGGGGGCCCACGGCAATGAGCCGTATTTGAGACATCTTAATTTACTTAAGCATTTTGAAAGCTATTAGTAAATACTCTCTGTTCAAAGAATGTGTGTCCAAAAGATCATTATTCTGTGAAATTCCAGAAGATTTCCCAGTGTGATTACCACCTGATGATCTTATCTGGCTGTAAATTAACTTCTTAGCACAGGCCCATGGCAGGCATGGTGCACACTGAATTATAGATGGTTTTCTCTTCACTCCATATAGTAATTTTTTCTTCCAGACTTACACCCCCTGCAATGCTAGGTGCTCAAGGAAGGTCTAAGTTCACCAGAAGAAAACAGAAAATGTGCAGCAGGAAAAATGATTGTCTAATTTACAATGATTTGGGTCATTAGCATAAGCAATTGGGAGGACTTTATGCAGTATCATACTCCAGAAGCATAGAGAAAGTTCCTGCTGATTTGCAAGGTGGTTACAAACGCAAACTCAGAAACATAATTACACATAGTGGGGAGACCTTTAACTGGCTTTTGGGAGGGGGCAACCCCAAACTCCTTCAGAGGGAAAGCCCTGACTTCTCTTCTACCTCTTCTTTTTGGCATTTCCTTTGAATGACATCTTTCATTCATTATCCCATTTTATCCCAACCTGCCAGAACCCTGCCCTCATAATTTACCCATGCACAGATATTTGCTATCTCTAAATTTAAGAGCAATACAGATGAAGCTTTGAAAACATCTATCGTTTTGACCCAATATCAACTTTTAGGGGCTCTATCCTAAGAAAGTCATTTGAAATGTCTCCAAAGGCGTGTATAGAGATGCTCACGGCACTGATTTTTAGACCAGCGAGAAATCAGAAATAATGTCAAGATTGCTGAGGGGATTATCAGATGACTGGTTAAATCAATTCCATATAACTGAATATTAAGGAGCCTTAAAAATGAAGTTGTAAGAAAAACTTCTTTGATGTGAAAAAACAAGCTCCTAGTGCAGGCCCACACCATCCTCCACCTTCCACCCAGCTCAGTGCCTGGAGGCTGACCTTCATCAGCGGGTACCCTGGCCAACTGGTTTCTGGTTGAGTCTGGCCAATGGAAGGCGGGCAAGCAAGGGAAGAGACTGAAAGGCAAGAGGGTAGTTGAGGATTCCCTCAACTTCCTGTCTGCCTGGCCACAGGTGGGCAGTGGCTCCATTTCTTCTCCAAAAACTAACACTTCTGTTGGTATTTTCAGAGTTTTGGTAACCCCCTGGGTTCTGGAAACCTCTCTGTTTATTTGCCTCTTCAGGCTTAGGGGTGGTAATGTTGTTAGCTTTTGGGGTAACTTCTCTTGATGTCTCCGAACCCTGTCTACACCTTTGTCAATAGCTTCTTCATTAAACTCTTCTCAATTGTTCCACTTGAGTACAGCACCAGTTTTCTGCCCAAACCTTGACTGATACAGGGGAAAAGCAGCTCATAAAAGTATCTGAACGTTATCTTTTTTGAGGAGAGTATATGTCCTGCAAATAAAAATGTACTACGCCATGGTGGAAATACTGGGGAGGGGGATCTTATGTTTACATTAATCTGCAAATGTAAAAATTATCCTACTTTCAACTTTCGAAAGTTATTTATTCAAAAATGGAGTCACCCTATCACACTTGCTTGACTAATTTGGGAGAATAACAGTATATTAAAAGGATATCTCAACTTGAATGAAATCAAGTGGCTTCTCTCTACGTAGGTGAAGGATGTGCTTGTGTCAAACCATGGGGCCCCTTAAATAGTGGGTAAGTACTTTTCAAAGTCCCCTAACGACATCCAATGGAAACAAATCCTTTGTCTACAAACAGACTACTCACTGTTACATGAAAAGAAAAAACAAGCCATGGGAGGAGGAGGACAGGAAAAAATAGCTAAGTAAACGTCACCCAAGTTGCCACATGGGTCCTAGCTCTCCCAAGGAGGCCAAAGCAAGCAAAGTTGCTGGGGCAATCGCAGGGCCGAGTCTGAACGTGCCCTTCAGTGCTTCTGCCCCGGCTGCCCCTCGCAGCTCTAACAGAAAGACGTTCACAGAGGAGGATGTCCGAGGGAGACGAGGCCACCCTTGGCTGGGAACCACACTGTGCTAGGGTCTTCCATACATGTGCCTAGTTTCACACTCACAACAACCCCACAGGAGTGAAGCTCTCAGCGGTTACAGGCAGACTCCTGGGATCTCAAACACGCCGGATGTGAGCTCCTCAGCAGCTTCCAGGCAAGCTCTTCAGAATCACCCAACTTTGGTGCAGTAGGCTATGAAGGCTGGAGACAGCTTCCTGGAGATGTGTGACCTTCGCAGCGGTTTCCAGACTGTCTCAGACGCCAGGTGCTTTGGGGCGACAGGCTGAGATCTCTGGCCAAGGCTTCCCTCATCTTTTCTCTGCTTGCCCTTCCCATGGCAAGGCTCAACCCTGCTTTTGAATTTTTTCGTATCTGGAATACATGGAATGGCTTCTGTTTTCCTGAAGAAACCCAGACTGGTCCACAGGACTGACAAGATGACTGCTGAAGGTCACCTTCAAGTCCAAGAGTGGAAACATGGCTGAGTTTTGAAGTAGTACATTACACGTCTAGGGATAATAAGTTCAATGAAAGTTATGTTCCAGAAGATACATGAACATCACTTTACTGTCCACTTTACCACACAGCAGCCTGGGGTTAATACCAAGTTGCTTTTTCTGAGAGAAAGTGTGAAGATCCTTGGGTATGTTTCATATGGCGATTGAGGTGTTATGTGTAGGTGTACGTGTGTGTATGTGTGTGCACGTGCGTGTGCACGTCTGTGTGTGTGTGTGTTGGGGGTGGACATTGATACATCTAAGCCTCCCCAGAGAGGACCAGGGTCCTTGATGGAAGGGGAGCATCCAATTATTCTGTATACCTGAGTTTGCTGTGTTATACATGTCTCCCTAGCCTGCCTCACGTGGGAGGAATGCACACTGCTTGGCAGAGGCTCCAATGGCTCTTTGGGGACTAAGAGGTCCACTCAACAGCTTCCAAAAGACTGGCAAGTGAACAGACATATTTAAAAATTCACTACCTACCTAGAAACTGGTAGGGGTTCCAGTTCTTTCCTTTATTGGGAAAGCAGCCTTATACACGTCACCTCAGCTTCAGGGCTTTATTTCTTTATTTGTACGACAGGAGGACTGAACAAGTAATCTGTGTGTGTGAGGTTAATGCGAAGTGATGGGTGAATTCAAATGTATACCAAATGTGGATCAAACATCTCCCATCTACAGGCACTGCTTATAGATGCTGTGATGACAAATAAAATTTAAAAATAAAAAAAGATTTCTTCTAATGGAATAATAGAGAATGCATTCTTTTGTGTCAGGCTATTTTACCTCAGCATAATGTTTTTGAGATCTGCCCACTGTTTCACATATCAGTAGTTTATTTCCTTTTGTTGTGGTGTAGTATTCTGTTGAATGAATATACCACAATTTGCTTATCCATTTACCTCTTTATGGACATGCGGGTTGTTTGCAGCATGGGGTGATAGTGAATGAAACTGCTATGAACCATAAGTCTGCAAGTCTTTTTGTGGACATATGTTTTCTTATCTCTTAGGTAAATATCGAGGAGTGGAATTGCCGGGTCATATGGTAAGCGTCTATTTAAATTTATAAGAAACTGCCAAACTGTTTTACAAAGTGATTGCACCATTTTACATTCCCACCAGAGATGAATGAGAGTTCCTGTTGCCAACACGTGGGATTTTTGTACACTACAAAGCACACACTGTAGGATTCCATCTACAGGAAAGTCTGCAATGTGTGAAATGGACCTATAGTGACAGAAGTCAGGTCACTAACTGGCTGTCTATTTTTGCAGGTGTTGTGAGGGGCATCTGAGTTCAGAGGGGCATGAGGAGTGCTGAACTACTGGCCTGATTACAGCGGGGGTCACCCAGGTGGAGAAATTAGTCAAAACTCACTGCACTGTATACTTAAAATGGGTTCATTTTATTAAGTGGCGATTATGCCGAAATAAAGTTGATTTCAAATGATTTGTAGAACAACGACAAAAGCATTCACGAGTTAACAAAAATCTGTACCCATGATCTGTTTTCTCAATCAGTGGCTTGTAAAAGTGCATCTCATCCTTAGGAGAATTTGTACATATCTGGATGTGTTCAAGCAGTCCTGTAACTTGGAAAGGTTGTGGTGGGTGATTTCTGAAGTCCTTCGAGGTCCAATACTCCGGATCTTCTGTACTGCGTGGTAGATTATTCTGAGGTCTAAAGTGCCTAGATTCATTCTTCTGTGTCCTGATTCTCTCCATGGCCAATCGGCTCCCCTGATCTGGCTGGCGATGCTGTGTCATCACCATGAAATCCGTACGGTGTGACCCCGAGCTGCTTTTCTTAGCACCGCCCTCCCCAGCAGTTCTAACAGATGGGTCTATTTCTGGAACAGCGGTTCTTCTTGCAGAAGGCACTCTCTGCTCAGAATTAGTGGGCTAGGAATTAAGTCAGCGCAGAGACTGGGAACAGCTTATGCGTGAGGGCTTTACGCATTTGTTTTCTTTTCAGAGCAGTCATTCACAATTTAAAGTGACTCACTGCTTTTTTGGTTCTGAAAGACTGAAAATGCAGAGTGGAGCAAGTGATTAATTCATTGTTTACTACTCACAAAACTATTGCTGGAGCACCTTATGATCACTCAGCATTTTTTTTCTCTGACTTGGGATTCTCCCTAGTCCCCGGGTAAGATGGTTCGTGGTCAAGACACTTGTAAAATCAATGAGAATAATGAAGGCTGGGATGTAGTTATTGTCTTTGAGTTGCTGCTGATGTTCTGAAATGTGGAGTCCTGAGTCAGGTTTCCTTGTATGGCCCCTGATTTCTGCCCCTGTCGCCGTTGTCCTCACCCCTCACCTGAACGTAGGCTGGCCTCTCCCATTAACCCTAAATAAGACCAAGGTCAGCTGAAGTGGCTGAGGGATCCAGTGTCTTGAGCTGCAGCAATACTGATATAGTCAATGTGGGGACAGGATGGAGAATGGAGGTGAGCACCCCCTTCTCTCCACACCTATGCTTCTCAAATTTCTATTCAGTCAGTTGTCAAATGGGTAGAAAGGAAAGCAAAGTATTAGCAGCCAGCATGAACGATATGTTCAATATGAACAATAATGTTCATATAATCCTCAGAACAACCTCATCAGTGGGGTGCTATCATTATCCATATTTTACAAACGAGGAAACCGTGGCTTAGAGAAATCAAGCGACTTGCTCAATACATAAGTATTGAGCTGGGGTGCTAATTCCAGAGCCCGGACTTTCTTATCCTGTTCAGGGATGGACAAACTTAGAATCTGACAGAATTAGGGACCTGACATGGAAACAAGCACATTCATAAGTAGTTATCAGCACTTCTTGATTTTCTAGAGGTCTTCTGGGATTGATGGTAAACTATAGAGACTGTTTTCTCCCAGGCTCCCACAGTGTCGGTAGTTAGGGTCACTGCATCACCTTGTGGTCATGACCGGAACTGCATGTCCCCTGTAGTCTGGGTCCTGGCTTTTCTCTGAGCATGGAAGAACTGCCTGTCTGTTCGTCTGAAATCCCAGAGAAAAAATTCTGCTAGCACTGGGCTTGAGGTAGTTGGTTGGCTGATCTCCAGAGCCAGGAGAAAGAAGGCTTTCATTTCTGTTTCTCCCATTTCCAATACCTTGGCTAAAGGTCCTCTTAAGAGCGATGGGTACTTCATTCAGGAAGTAGTGGGCTGTGGCAGACAGCCTGGAGTTCTGTTCTCTGCCCTTGGATTTCTCTCTGGATCCTTTGCACTCCAATCCCACCCTGCCAAATAACGTTGGCTGTAGCTGCATCTGATTATTTTCTTTCCGTGTTATTCTCCTCTGTGGGCAGAGGGAAATGTGGATTCCTTGAATTTGCTTCCAAAATTTCATCTTGGCTATTTCAGCTAGGCTGATCTTATCTCTGCCACGTTATAAGCTACAGGACCTTGGGCAATTCATGTAACCTTAGGGAGCCTCTTCTGCAGAATGGGGATACAACTGTGCCAAGGTATAGCATAGTTGTTAAACTGCTAAAAACATGTTAAAAGCATGTTGTAAATTGTAACTAAATACGCAAATGCAGTTGTTACCAGCAAATGTTTCTCCATCACTGCTGATAGTAAAAGATAATGCCTTGTCTAGGCAGCACATCTCATACTCTCTTCCTCCTTCCGTAAGAGGAACATGGGTCGCCTTAAGGGGTCAGAGTGAGATGTCCATGTGTGGGAGACGTAGGAGAAGAGATGAGAGAGCTTTCATAAGGAGGAGAAAGATCAGGACCTCTGCTTCATAATCCCATCTAGGGAATGTTGCTTCCCCCTTTGTATAGGGTCTAAAAATGTCTGTTATAATGATGCTACATTCCAGTACATGGGGTTTTAGGGCTTGTGCATCCTTTCTACTTATGGTCACATTTAATCTTCATGATTATCCTGAGAGAGGTTTGATAGTACCTGTTTGCCTGGTTTATAAATGAAGAAGCTGATAATCAAAAGGGATACAGGATCTTCTTAAGTTCTCAGGGTGGCCAAGTTGAGTTTAGGATGTGAATCTTGATTTCTGTTCAGTGCTTCTTCGTTTACCACTTACCATGTTATCTCTTTACAACATAGAACAGGAGCCTCCAAACTTTTTAAACCATGAGCCACAGTAAGAGATACATTTTTGTACATGACCCAGGTAAGTGCATAATTGAAACAAAAACATCAAGGAACCACACTTACCCTGATTGAGTACAATGCATCCTATTCTGTCCTATTCATTAAAGAAGTGCTATTCACAGCTCATTAAATTGACTCATAGCCCACTAGTGGATTGAAACCTGCAGTGTGGAAAATACTGATCTAGAAGGTTCTCAATCCCCACAAGACATATGACCATCACAACTGCCCATGGTCTTAAATGGATATGACGCGTCTCACCAACTAGAACATAGTGTCTAATGGATTACGCAAATTAACTCTTAGAAATCTTTAAAGGATTTTAAAAGCTCTAGAACAACCGCATCACAGTTACCGTGTTTCTACCACATTATGAGCACAGCATTTTTCACCCCAAGTCATTATTGCCTCTTTACACATCAGTGTCCACCCACCCAGCATCCAATCTTAACGGAAGTGGCTGCGTCTCAATCTCAGGACGTTGTGCTGGTTCACTTAATAAATACAAAAATAAGCAGTAACCATCCCACATTCTCATTACACTATTCAAAGTAACTTTAAGTTATAAACAGGCAACATCTATGCAAGATCCCTGATTTAAAAGTTAGTGATGGTGAGCTTCAGCCAGCAGGGGGTACTCCTCTGGGCAAATCCAGGCTCTGATTAGCTGGAAAAGTCAGAAAGAAAGAAGGAAGAATATGGCTTTTATTCATGTGTTTTTTCCAACTACCCCGTATACTGCAGAGTGCTTCTGTCTTCAAATGAAGCCACTTTGTAATGAAGCTTTTTTGCTCTTTTCCTTTGGTGACTTGACTATCCCCTAATTTAGTCGAAGCTGACAGACCTTAAGTACAAACGTGGCCAGTGCAACTTAACGTAATGCAAGAGTGTGAACTTGGCTGGTGTGGCTCCATTAGAGACGACAGGCTGGGGCAGGCTTTCAGCAGCGCACCTTATGAGGCGGGGGTTCCCCGGAGCCGGGAGTCCTTGCCACAATGCCAAGACCTGCTTGCTGGGAGCCACAACTACATACTCAGGTGACCCCAGAGAGAAAGTCTGTGCAGCCTGAAGCACAGACCTGCAGGCTTTGGGTCCAACTTGCCTGCAGGTTCCCCCGATACAAGTGCCAGCCTGTCTCCCTGACTAGTCGAGTGAAGACTCAGTCCCTGGGGCCCCACAGGATGCTGGAGCCACTCCAGCCTTCCCCCTCCACCTAGGGGACTTGTATGTAAAACAGCAATTCTCCATGCCACTGCCCCTGGGAAGGACAGGAGACCACATGAATGCCCTCTTCTCTGGGTAGAGAGAGAGCCTGTACAACCTCTACTGTTACACATGCTGAATGATGCTGAGAGAGAAGCAGGGAGGGACAGTTGGACCGATGCCATCTCTTTGTTTTGCTCTTTGGAATGAATTGGGGGAAAAAAAACAGGTTGCATTGCAGTACTCGGGGCTTTGCTTTGGATTTTTGTTTGTGAATAGTCATTAATAAGGAAGCTACCAATGACAAATTAAAATACCAACATATCAAGTAACAGTTTCACATTTTTACGGCGATTTAAAAAATAACGTTAAAGTGTTTTCTAGATGTAGCAGTAGCATTGCTCTATTCTATGAAATAGCAATACTTTCCAAAAATTGTGAGTAAACATAATAATTTCAATGTATGTGAAGAAAATGAAAAGAATCTGAGCTTTAGGTCCAGGCAGACCTGTGTTTGAATGGCAGGTCTAGCCCTTTCTAACCTGCATGACAGCAGTGAGTTGATGCATAACCTCTCGCTCCTTAACCTTCTCGTATCAAAATGGGAATAGAATACTTACCAGCAGGACTGCTGTGAGGATTAAATGAAAGTATAATCAATTAATTAGGTCTCCTTTTTCACTTTTAATTTGGCAACTATATCATTTTTAGCATGTAGGTAGTACATAGGTTTATATGTCAGTTTGCACGTAAGTTTCAACCCGGTTTTATAAAAATTAGACGCAAAATAGTCTTCCCAACAACCCTTCAGGGCTTACGGAAACAGAAAAGAGAAAATAGAATATTACCTTTATTTTATACACACACACACACAAATAAGTCCCACGAAGAGTGAATCACCAAACCAAGCCTGAAGTGCAATCTGAAGCCTGTTGTTAATTCTTACACACAGGATGGGGGGTGTGTGTGGGGGGGCATGTGTACGTAGAAAGAACATGTCAGTGATTTGATTATTTTTGTTTTTAATCCTGACCCTTAATTTACGTTGAAACGTCCACAGGATGGGGCCGGGGACACGTGTACTTGGAAGAAACGTATCCGTGATGTGATCATTTTTGTTTTTAATCGTGATCCTTAATTTATTTTGAAACGTCAGAGAACGTCAGAGGGGAGCACGAGCTGTTTCTGTGGCTCCCAAGGGACGTGGGCAGCAGGAATGCAGAACAGCCACGCCAGGCTCACACCGGCCCTTCGAAGGCGGCCGTTCCTGCAACCAAAACCCGAAAACGGCGTGGCCGACACCCACCTTTCTTTTCCTGGGAATGGGCTCGTCGAAGAGCAGGTTGCTGGCCTCCGCCTCGTCGATGCCGTCGTCGGGCTGCGGTTGCGGCTGCGGCGCGGGGCTGCGGAAGGGCTTGAAGCTGTCGGCCGACAGCGGCGGCGACGGCGTGGACGGGTTGGACTGGTCGCTGGGGGCGCTCCAGCTCCAGTAGCCGCTGCTGCTGCTGCTGGAAGGCACGCCTCCTCCCTCCTTCCAGGATCCGCTGAGGCCCTCTGTCCGTGCACACAAACACAGTGTCAGTGCTGTCAGCGCGAGCTGGCTGTGTTCCAGGCGGAGCGTGGGGGGTGGGGGGTGGGGAGCACGGGGCGGGGGGGGGGGGGGAACCTCGATTCTATGCTCTTGAAAGCGCTTGCAGCCCACTCCATACTTTGCAACGACTGCGTATGTAACATTTACTCAGAATCTCAAAAAAAAAAAAAAAAAAATCGCATCGTATTATAGTTGATAAACATTTTGCTATTTTAATCACATAACAGGTTTTTCTAACAGTTTTCTGACGTGTGTTGTTTTGTTCAACACTAGCTTCTCAGGATGACAGTGGAAATTATATGAAAATGAGAAAAAAATAAGATGTTCTTGTTCACTAAGTTTGGGGAGCCCTGTATGTATTTATTGACTACATTTCTAAGAAAGAAATCATTGGCACTGGTCTCCCCCCACCCCCATCCCCTATTTTAACTTTTTAAAAGGAATTTCTCGTAGGTCCGTGGTCCTTGGATTACATGTATAGAAAAAGTTAGTCTAAGGTTTAAGAACCTAAGAGAATAATTTCTGGATAGTTACCTAAAGCCATCTACCTTATTTTAACAGCTGCTTATTATAACAAATGATAGTGCCTTACATTTGGTGAATGTTTTACATTTCACAGAACTCATTCACACAATCTCATGCATTCTCACAACATCTGTCTCTCAGAGTAAGGACTGTTATGCCTACTGTACAGATGGGGATCCTGAGGCACCAGGATGTTAAGTGACTTGCCACACGACTACTGTGTAACCCTGTGGGCATGAGGCCCAAACCCTGGTCTACCCATGGGTCTTTCTCCTTCATGCGTGTGGGCCCTGTGCTGTGAGCAGCCTCCTTTGTCTCCAGCAAAATGGAGATCAGAGGAGAATTTATTGGTAATGATTACTGGTAAGACTGGTGTTGAATTTTACCTTTCCACTTGTGGGGAAACATTATGAAATGTCTGCTAATGTAGAGAGATCTTTGCCCAGTTAGGATGTCTTTGGGCGGGGGGGGGGGGGGGGGGCTCTTTTAATCACTGAAGATTTGCTTTACCTTTGAAGATACCCAATCTTAATTAGCACTTGCATAAATTCTACCTTCTTTTTAAAGGATAATTTCTGCTTCATATTTATATGCATTCTGAATATATTAAAACTATAGTCTAAGTACATGGGGGGAAGAATCTCAAGATGCCTCATTAAAATATGCTGCTAACGTCTGTGTCATTAGTAATGAAGGTAAACAGTAGACTAACATTCATGGAAAAATTTATTAACCACTTTCACATAATTATAGATTTCTAGCATCTTCCTCAGCCAGGTCAAACAAAAAGTTCACTTCCGAGACTGAAGTTTGAAGTTGAAATGCCAGATGTAAGTTACCCATATCATTAAAGCAAGGCTCTAACAGAATCCAGTGGTCATTTATGAGGGCTCACACCTCGCCGGCCTCAACAAAACCAGATTAGCATCTCACCTCTGCAGTCTACACAGAGACTGATGTACTGACGGGACCCAAGTTGCCTGTAGAAAATAAGAAACCTCCATTCAGGACAACACGACTTCAAGAGGAGCCTAATGTAAGGCCTTAGTAATAGAACCTGGTGTGAGACACTTGCTTGGCAGGCTTAGGAAGCTTATAAATACACTGTAGTAGGCACTTACAAAACAAAATACGTTCATGGTGCTAGATGTGTAATCATGCTCGCTGTGAGGAACTGAATTTATTTTGAGAATCAACTATGATTATAGTGTGGTTACCTTGCTTCGTGTCAGTGCCAAAATTTAATCTGTTTACTTGTGAATGACCTTTAGAAACACCATTTAAACAGAAGGACAATGTGATATAGAATATAGAAATAGATTTTTCAGAAAAAAATCAGAACCAATTCAGAGTTTTCCTTTTTTGTTTGTTTTTTAAGAGGATCCTGTCTTCTTAAATAAGTATTTGCCCAAAATGCAGACATATACTGCTGGACTCTTACTCTCTTTGCAGACCCATATCCTGACAAAATGATTCTTCCCAGAAACAGAAAAGGATCACGACAGTTTTTTTATTTCTAAAAAATTTGGTAATTCCTTCATTATCATAAACTGTTCTCCTTTTTTAAGAATTTGCTTCCTGTTGTAGACTAAATGAGAGATAATAGACAATTTGGGATTATTAGTTGGGTAGTTATTTTTTAAATCATAATGAACACTGAATTACTTTCTTTATAACTATGCTAACAAAAGTTTTCATTGAAGAAGTGAACACTTTATTTTGATTCTAACCTTTTAATACAAAGGAACATTAAAGATGTTCTCAATTAAAAAAGAATGCAATAAATGGTATTTGGTAAAAATGATGAATACATTAAAATATACTTCTCCTCCTCTGAGGATTCCATGAAATTCTGCAATTCCTTTCTCCTATGATTGCTTTTGGGGGTGCTTCAGTTTTGCTCTCACTGTACTCTTTCTTTAGTGGCGTTGCCAAGCTGAGAAAGGGAAGTCAGGATACCTATTTTCCAACATGCCCCGATCAGGTCACTTAATAGGAACGGTTAGGCTCATTTCAAGAGCACCTTATACCCCAGGTGGATTGGAGTAAGTTGTGGTCAGGACTCACCGGACGTTCAACATACTTATTTTAACACCTCCTGCTTAAAACCAAATTATGTGTGAACCATAGCTCAATCCCATAATTGACTCGACTGGCTTTTAAGAGAAGGTTTTCTCTTGCTGCAAAGTTTCATCCAGTGGTCTCAGTGGCTGACATTTCAGTGAACTGAAGTTTGAACTGAAGTTCAGTCTGGCTTCCGCCCAGGGGTTGTCCGCTGTGAATAATCTTGCCAAAACCACCTGTGACCTTCTACTTGATGCAAAATTTAGTCCTTCTCATGGTTGACCTTTTGCAGCATCAGAGTCTCTCCCTGAAACACACTTTTCCCTTGGCTTGCATGAAACCACACTCTCCTGGTTCTCCCTTACCTCTGTGGTAACCCGTCAGGCTCCCCTCAGGCTCTTTTCCCTCTGCTGGTCCCTTACTTGATGAAGGGCCTTACCATCCCCCTTAGCCATCCTCTCTTTACACTCTTTTTACACAACTCCCTTGAGGTGATCTCATCTCTTCGTATGGCTTCCCAGTTCCACACGGAAAGCCCAGGCCTCTGTCCTAGGTTACACCCAAATCTCCACCAGACATGGACCCTTGAAAAATCCTCAGGTTTTGACTACTAAACATGTCTCAAACCAGACTTAGCATCATCTTCAGAAACCCCACGTCGTGCTCAAACATTTGCCCATAGACCTATTTCTCTACTCTGTTCTGTCTTGGGGAGTGGGCCTCTTCCGGAAGCACACCGACTGCCGGGAAGTCACCCTCGCTGTTCCCTCTCCTTCATCCTCTCTGTCCATTACTCAGTCCTGTCGACTTTACCTTCTTCACATTTCTCATTTATGTCCTATTCATCCCTACTGTGACCACCAAGGCCCAGGACGCTCACACGTTCTGTTTTTTGGTTTTGCCTGTAAACCCAATCATAACTTTCCAGTGCCCACATCATAGCTATCCTACAGCCTCAGATCAATGTCCAAACTCCTAGGCAGGAACACATAGCTCCTCTTGATAGATCTTGGGTCAAGCTTTCCCACTTCATTTCCCTCCTAATTTATCACACTGAATTATATGTGTCAATATTATATTACGACTAAGCAGATCTGGAATTAGAAAGATATGGAATAGAATTTCAGCCAGCTCTGCTGTTTAAACGTCAGTTAATCCACATGTGCCTCAGTTTACTCATCTGTAAAACAGTGATAATAACATCTCATAGAGTTGTGAGAATTACATGATAAAAAGCAAGCTTAGTACTTGGCATACAGTAAGTGCTTAATAAATGCTAGCCATTAATATGATAGTTGTTTTTTTTTTCCCTAAAGGAACTGTACAATATGAATGATTATGAACACTGTTTTCAATGATGTATTCAAATCATCTAGCATGGTACCTAATAAATATATATTGAATAAGTGAATGGACTACATACTTTTATTTAATTAATAGTTATTATTCTATTGGGACAATACTTTTTCAAAATATTTAATATTCAGAGTTCTTTGATCCAACTGCCTGTCCAATTGAACAGAAATAATGCTGGTGAAAATAACTTCATTGGACCAATCTCCATTTATCTAGGAAAAAAGGAACACAGGAACTGAAAGATATGTTCTGGACAGGTGATGGAGCTCAGTAAATGTGAGCTGAATGGATGGATGGATGGAGGGATGAGATGCTGTGAGGTCTCTGGGGAGATGAGCAGGAGGCTGATAGCTGTGAGGTCTCCCTTTCTTCTACACATACTTCCCCTTGCTTTCTGCTAATGGGTGGCGGTTACTTGTTTATTATGTTTGATAGGAACGGGAGCCCTCAAAGAGAGGCTCTGTTCTTGGTGTCAGGGGGCCCTTCCCTGTGCCCCAGACCCCAGGCTTACCGTTTGGCCGCACAGGAGGGCTTCGAACCAAAGGGCTGGTGGACAAGCTGGTTAGTACCATTGCTGCTGTCACCTTGTCCATGTCCAGTTCCTCTGAAGATTTCCTGTCAAACAGGGTGGGGGGGGGGACACTGTTATCTGTGCTTACTCTGCCTACAATGGGCCACGTACCCCACAAGTACCATGTATCATATGCTACTACACACATTTGCTCCTTTAACTTATCCCCATGAAAACCCAAAGGATTGTTAGCTTTATTGTACAGATCAGGAAGCTGAGGTCCGGAGGTTAAGTGATCCAGTCAAAATCCTATAGGATGAGGAAGAGAAGGATTCATTCATTGGATATTTATCTGACAAGTGTTTTATTGAGAGTGTAGGTTAGAACTATAACTACAGGTTAGACCTTGTTCTAGGCACAGGTGACACACAGTGAACAACAGACAAGGCCGGTGGGGAGAAACACAGTTATCAGTAAACAGAGAAAAGGGAAGAATAATTTCTGATAGTAACAAGTGCTATGAAGGGTATAAACAGGTTGGCGTGACAGTGACTGAGGGAGGTTGCACTCAGGGTGGTCAGGAAAGGTTTCTCTGAGGAGATGACATCTGAGGTGAAGTGTGAAGGGGGAGGGGTCAGTCCTAAGGAGGTAGGGACATGCCCTCCTAGCACAAGGGACAGCTGTGTAAAGGCGAAGTGGCAGGAGTGAGCGCCAGATATTTGAAGAACCACCTACTTTGGGTGAGAAGGGGAGAGGGGTGCAAAGCTGGTCATGTGGAGTCCTGCGGCCATGGGAGCGACTTCAATTTTATTCTAAGTGGAAGGCGTTAAGCAGGCCTAGTGACACAATATGATTAAAAGTAACTACCTGAGCTACTATGTGGAGAATGGACTTTAGGGAAGGCAGACCAGAAGCAGGGAGGCCAGTAGGAGAGAACTGCTGGGAGTCAAAACAAGAGGAAAAATAGCGGCTAGGACTAGGGTGGGGACAGTGGCAGGTAATCTGGCAGGACTGGCTCATGCTCCGAGGGTGGGAAACGAGCAAAAGGGAGCAATCCAGGCTGGCTCCCAGGCTTGTGGCGTGAGCATTCACTAGAGCCATTTATTGAAGTAGTAGAGAGTGGAGGAGAAAGGCAATTAAAGGTATTTAAACTCCTGTGCTCTGCTTTGCTATACTCTCCTAGAGGAAGGATAGGTCATAGGAGTAGTTACCATGCTGTTACAGTGAAGAGCCACTGGTAATCATTCATTGAGATGGAGAGGTTACTCTGGTTCATTAATTCTGGCCAGTGAACCCTGAGTGAAGGTTCCTGAGATAATGGTCATTGTGAACTGGAGTCAGCTTGTTGAAGCTTATTTCAATAAAGAAGTTAATATCAAGAGGCAAAGACTTACGTAATACATTGACATCAGATAAATTGTGCCACCTCCTGAGAGATGAACATTTTCCATTTTCAAATTAGGGAACAGTTGAAGAAGTACAACAGAGGATTAATAAACCATACTGACAAATGAATGTCACATTGGCAAATACGGCTTTCATTCAAGGGGTGCCGTATAATTTGTAACAGCGATGAACTCTTAGAGATTGAGACTTTATAGCATCACTTCACAATACACTGGGAAAAGAGACTCATAAATTGGAGAAAAATCAAAGTATCCCCAAAGTTAGGGGCTGCTTAATTTATTTCACCACGAGGTCATAAAAATCATTACAATTCGGCTCTCCAATGTCCACGATGACCCTGAATTACTAAACAAAGCTTACTCTTTCCATCCTAGATGCCAAAAGAGGAGAATCTTTCAAATTTCCTTCCATAGTTCTTCTCAAAGCACCTTCCCCTCTTTCTTGGCAAATTGTTCTATCAAAAGACAAATTAGGTTTTTTTTTGTTTTTTTTTTGTTTTGTTTGTTTTTTTACAGAGAATGGCAATTCAATGCTTCTAGAAAGCAAGCTTGAAAGTACACAGTGAAATTCACTTTGCAGGAGTTTTCAAGACAATTTCATACACTTACGGGGAAAAAAATGCTCATTCATTTGGCACACAATTAAAAGATTTTACAACATCCATAATTTACACGAGCCTCATACTTGGGAGGAAAGGTGATGCCAATGTCTTACAGAAACAAAGCTTCCTGAAACAGCACCAGAGAAAGAACTCAAAGTGCCTTAAGATAAATTTGAGTGTGTGGTTGACTCTATCTCCCTATGTAGTCACAGGGGGAGGGAGTAATTGGAGGCCTTGAAGGAGAAAGGTTTGCTCTACAACCTGCTGTCTAGACCTTGGGGTTCCCCTGCCGGTCTGCCCTCCCCAGAGCCCAACTGTCAGGATCACTCCATGCCAGTGGGGGGCACACAGGAGCAGGCTGCTGTGGTGTCTTTCAAGACTGGATTACTGGAGAGGCTGACTTCTCTTTCCAACCGTCCGCCTTCTCTTTCTCTTAGTAACAAAAGGCTTGAGAACCAGGATAAGCAGTATGAGCTTGGCACAGAGAAATGGCATGACTAGAGGGAGAAGTCCCCTTGCCCTCTGGGGCTTGCTATATAGTCAGGCCTCTCCCCCCACTTACATCTTCGTTTCAGGGACCTTTATTTTTCCTTCCTCAATCTGCTTTGTATCTTTTTGGATTTCTTTTTTCACATCTAAGGCGAACATTTTGTTTTAGAGGTCTGACTGGTAATTAACTCAAAAGCCGATCTATTTTTTAAATATGAAGATCAACAGGGAATGTATCATTATAAAATACGCACTTGTTTTGCACTGCCGAAGTCTACGACTACATTTCAAAACAATTATTGAGTGTCATAAACTGGATTTCTGACCAAGAGTGAAAAGAGTAATAAACATTAGAACCATCAGAGCGTTTTTGTGTTTGTATTTCCTCTGACTTTCCCACTGGCATTGGAGGCCACTGACAACAATAATAAAAAAAAAAATCTAAAGAATACGTTGTTACTGATTCAATTAACCTGTATCTCTCTGGGAGTATTTTCTCACGCTGCATGAAATGTTACCAGATGATGTGGTCTTGTGCTGAGTTGTGTTTTTGTTTTTATCTTTGTTTAATTTCTTTTGGTTCAGTACTATCTAATTACTGATTAATTTGGGCTGCAAATTCAAATCCTTATAATTAAACAGGAAGAGATGATATACAAAGTAGAGTTTGTTACACTTTGAGAAAATTGCCAGAAAGGCCTTCTGGTAGGTTTACAGTTGTCGAGGGAAAAAGAAACCCACCAGAGGTGATGTGAAATATTCTTTCCTGATTTGAAACTGAATTTGAACCTACTGTTGAAAACCTTATCCACCCCATGTTTGCAAAAGGCTGAGGTCTTTTTCAATTAATCCTTCCTCTCAGACTTTGTTGAACATTATGGAACGTAGTAAAATTTAGAATTATTTTAAGACGATAGTAATACTTGTCATCATACACAGGATTTGTTCCTCACGTTGACTTGGCTTGGGTGGAAGAATAGGATTTCAAGATGACAGGATCCCATTTCAGGCAGGAAAGCAGGCAAGTCTTTGGCCTGCCGTCTGCTTACAGTCCTATTTGAAGGATGTAGTGGCTGATGAGAGAGGACACCCCTGGGCCAGCTCACGGGGCCTTGTGCCAGGCTAAGTGGTTTGTCGTATTCTTTTAAGCAGAGAGAAGCCACTGAACATTCATCAACCTGGGAGAGAGATGATCAATCTGTATTTTAGAAATGAATCACAACTGAAAATGTTTGGAAAGGGAAGGAGCTAAAGGAAGGCTATTTAGCTATTTATAGTTAAATCTTGACTCAAACTCAAAGTGTCAGACTAAGGGACAACTACTCTATGAAAAGAGGTATTTAGTCTATGAGGACAGGAATC
Source organism: Leopardus geoffroyi (assembly GCF_018350155.1). NCBI lineage: Eukaryota > Metazoa > Chordata > Mammalia > Carnivora > Felidae > Leopardus > Leopardus geoffroyi. The sequence continues at coordinate 124,626,552 of NC_059338.1, read as the reverse complement.
CCTTGATATCTGGGAAGGATGTATCCTGGACCTCTCTGGGAGAGGTGATAACGGTAATGGTCAAGAGTGCAGGCTCTGGAATTAGATCACGTGGCTTCAAGTCTACTCTGTGCCATTACTAGCTCTGTGACCTTGGGTAAATCACTTGACATCTCTGAATCTCTGTTTCTTCATCTGTAAACGGAGGATAAAAAGAGATCTGTTGAGAAGATTCAGTGAGAAAACACACACGAGCACCAGGACACAATCTCAGCCACTGTCGGAGTTCCGTAGATGTTGGCTATTATCGAGCGTCAAATTCGCGAATATGCCCGTCGCACACCTCTCCCCTGAAAGAGGACAGTGTTAGATTACTTCACTTGCTCTTCTTATGAGGCACCAGAACTAGCAGTTGTTGCTTTGGGGGGGGGGGTGTTATTATCTTTCATGGTGAACAGAACTGTTGTAAGTTCTTAGGAATTACTCTGTAAGACGTGGCAACTGGCTCATGGAGGGCCAGCTGCTGGTCCCTCACTGGAGCTTCACAGGACCTTGGCAACCGCACAGCCCATGACATCATGGCTCTTGAGGGCTGTTCACAAATAGCCAAAGCCTGGAAGGCGGTTTGGATTTTATGTGTAAGAATTTCTGCCTTCAGTCCTCAGTCTTGGGTACTAGCCATGTGCTAGGGGCTCTTCTAGCAACTGGAAACACGGTCTGAAGGAAAATCAGGCAGAGTCTGTGCCTTCCTGAGCTCTAGTCTTGAAAAACCAGTCCTTAATCAAACACACAGCAAATAAACATTAACCTACAGATGTGACAAGTGCAGGAAGGAGCGGTATGGATTTGAGGAGGCTCTATCTAGGCACCGCTGGGGAAGGGGAGACCCCTGGGCTGAGGAGAGAGCTTCCGGCTAAGGGGGACGGGAAGCGAGCACTGATGCTGCCTAAGAGAGCTCTGGGCTGGGTGGTGCAAAAGCAAGGGCAAGGCTCCTTCACAAAAGGAACAGAAAAAGGCTGAGCACAGTAAGTGTCCTGTGCACTTGGAGAGGGGACAGCTGGGTGGGGCTTTCGAAGTTCTGTAAAGGTTTTAACCCTCATCTTAAAGGCCCCAGGAATCACTAAAGTGTTTCGAGCAGGGTGGGGTTGGAGAGGTCATGGAGGTTGGGGCGATGCTATCAGACTTGCTTTTCAACAAGCTCACTCTGGCTGTCGTGTGGAAAATGAGTTCCTTTGTTTGACAACCAATCTTTTATCTGAGGAACCGACTGCCTGGTGACTGTGGCAGCAGGTTGCAGAATGACATCATCTGCGACATGAAGAGGCAATCAGGAGTGTGGGCAGCCTCAGCCGACTCGGCCCTGGGCCCTGGGTCTTATGCTGGTCGGGCCCTGGGCGCTCGGCCGTGGCCTGTGCTGACAAGGCCACCTATTGTTTATACTGCAAGAAGCCTTTTTAGTTCTTTTGAGTCACTTCATGCCTGAATGCCATCTGCTTCGAGGGTGCATGCAAACACGGTCTCCCCTGGCTAACCCACCAGCTAACAGAGAAACGTTTTACACCCCGGAGAGCCATAAAAGACATTTATCTGCAATTAAAGCACTGTAGTAACAAACGGAAATAAAAATGAATAATACATTCCTTAGATTAGCACTAATCCAGTTCCTTAGCAACTACAGAAATCTGCTGTCTAGACCAAGTTTGATTACTTTTAAAACTTGTGATAATCCTAAAACAAGGAATGAAGTCAGAAAATGAAATCTCTTGTACAGAAAAGCCCACGGTAACCAGCTCTAATTTGGTGCGATTAAGCACCAAACTTTGTTTCCTTTCTAAAGGCATTTTGTAGCAAGAGCAGGAGTCTCCTTAATGTTAACCCTTCCAATTTCATTTTAGTTTTGTTTCTTTTAACGGCTCTAGGGAAGATTAAGGAAGCTACCTATTGCATAAAGTGTCTGGTGGGCTTGATCAAACGAGATGGGAAAATCAGAGCAAACACATCATAATACATAGGCAATACAGACTAGTACTTCTGAAGCTACCTGTGGTGAAGGATCATTTTATTTATTTTTATCTAGATCCAAGTTAGTTAACATATAGTGTAAAATGACTTCAGGAGAATTTACTGATTCATCACTTACATATAACACCCACTGCTCATCCCAACAAGTGCCCTCCTTAATGCCCATGGACCATTTAGGCCATCCCCCCACCCAACTCCCTGCCAGCAACCCTCAGTTTGTTCTCTATATTTAAGAGTCTCTTATAGTTTGCCTCCCTCTCTCTTTTTATCTTATTTTTGCTTATGTTCATGTTTTGTTTCTTAAATTCCACATGTGAGTGAAATCATATATTTTTCTATTCCATTGTATGTGTGTGTGTGTGTGTGTGTGTGTGTGTGTGTGTGTGTATCACATCTTCTTTATCCATTCATCAGTCAATGGACATTTAGGCTCCTTCCATAATTTGGCTGTTGTTGAGAGTGCTGCTATAAACATTGGGGTGCATGTGCCCCTTAGAATCAGCATTTTTGTATCCTTTGGATAAATACCTAGTAGTGCCATTGCTGGGTCATAGGGTAGTTCTATTTTTAATTTTTTGAGGAACCTCCATGCTGTTTTCCCAAGTGGCTGCACCAGTTTGCATTCCCACCAGCAGTGCAAAAGGGTTCCCCTTTCAGTGAAGGATCAGTTTAAAGGAATCTCTAATCTGTCATGGATCGATACTTCTGTAAAATACAAGACAAACGGGCCCATGGCAATTGTGGCTCTGTCATATTGCTACGCGAGCCTCTAAACTATTGCTTCTCCTCAATTTCTGCACCTAGCTCATGGTAGACTGGGAACAGAGTTTGAAGACTGTCACTGGCCCATGCTGAGTAGCGTGGAACCAGGCAATTGCTGTGATATCCAATTCATTTTGCCAAAAAAGATGACATTCAGTCCTGTTTTGCTCTTTCTCCCGCCTGCTGCTCTCTCCTCTTGGATCCTCACCATGACTTCTCTCCTGACCTTGGTCGCTCTGCTCACTGCACTCTGTATTCTACTATGAATAGCCCCTCACGTACCCTCTCCCCTTTTACTGTACCGGGGCTTTCCCCTAGGGTCACTCCTCCTTTCCATTAGAGTTACTCACCCTGTCCCCCCTGTCATCCCCCTGCCCCCACTGTTGGCCTTCAACCTGCTCCCCTAGACCATCCTTCTTTACTTGCATGTGGAAACCCTAGCCCTTGCAGATCAGGTGTGCAGCTATCTTGTTCTCTGTCTTTCTTCCTGTTTGAGTGTCTACCAGCCCTTCCATTAGCACCTCTTTCCCCTAAAAGTCACCAAATATTTTGGCACCAAAATTACAGCCATTATTATTATTTTTTCAACATTTATTTGTTTTTGAGAAACAGAGAGAGACAGAACATGAGCAGGGGAGGGGCAGAGAGAGAGAGAGAGAGAGGGAGACACAGAATCCGAAGTAGGCTTCAGGCTCCGAGCTGTCAGCACAGAGCCTGATGCGGGGCTCCAACTCACAAACCGCGAGATCATGACCTGAGCCGAAGTCGGATGCTCAACCGACTGAGCCACCCAGTTGCCCAGCCATTATTTTTACCTCATCTGGAATTATGATCCTAGGAGATGTAGGGAGAGCATCCCACTTCCTAACTTTGTAGTTTCTGTTCCCTTTGCCCCAACAACATTGAGCAGAGTGCTGAACTTGACAGGAAGGCCACCACAGTCAGATGGACTGGGGTTTAGTCCCCAGAAACTGCATTTACGAGCGGAGTGGTTTTATGCAAATCATGTGGCTTTGTATAGCTTCATATTCCTTGTTTATAAAATGGGAGCGATAATAACAACAACCTCACAGGGTTTTGGAAGAATTAAATAGTACATGTAAAATATCTGGCATATACTAAACACGTAACTGTTTTCATCACTCTTTACCCAAACTCTTATTTCGGTGAACTGCTCTCAGATTAAAACCCCAAATTTTATCTACTGAAGTATTTATAGGTGAAATAACATGAAAACTAGGACTCGCTTTAATGTACTTCAGCCTCCCACTCCCCCACCCCCAAAAATATGAGTTGGGGGACGATTAGATGAAATACGATGGGTGAAAGGCTGACAACTGTAGAAGCAAGGCGATGGGTGCTGAGGGATTCAATGATCCTCACACTCTGTGCTTACAGGAAACTTCCATAATATGAATAAAAACGAGAACACGGATCTCATTTTGGCCATAACCTGTCATTCCTCTTCCCCAGCCTCACGCTGCTCCTTTCCTTCTAGCTCCCAACGTCTCACCGCACCTGCACTTACATCCCCCAGGGACAGCCAGTCTCTAGCTTCTTACATTTTCTCCCAGGTCACCAGCTCGACGCCGCCTACTTCTTCCCTACAGTTTGGGTTCCCCGGTTGAACACCTGGACCTCTCTCTCACCAGCAACCTTGAATCCCCAGCCTTTGGAGCCTTTTGCTTCACTGGCCCAGAACAACCAAACCCTGGCTGGACCCTCTCCGGCTGCTCTCTCCTCCTCCAACCCGGGGCAGCCAAGTGTTGATGGAAAACACCGAAGACTGCTGAGTGGACCCATCCTCTGCATAGACTCTACCCGCGCTTCACTCCCTCAGATCCTTCCCCTGTCCTTGGCCAGCTCAGCTTCCCATTCACACTCGGGATTATCGCAGGTCTTCACCTCGCTCTCCAAGGTTCAACTCCCACAAACCCGAAAAGCAGATACTCTTACCTCCTACATTATAGAGAAAATTGAGGCCACCAGGCATGGCCTTTATTACATGCCACCTTTTCACCTCCTTTCTTCAGTCTCTCAGGTAGGTAGGCGGAAATGTTGCTTTTCCTGTTTGAAGCCATGCCTCCACCTGTGCTATCCGCACCTGCCTCCAAGACCTCGCTCTTCCCTCGCGTTCACACCAGCTTTTCTCTGTGTCTGCTGCCGTGCCCAAGCTGTTTTCCCACCTGCACGCAGGGACACGGAGCAGGGGTGCACAGCATGGTAGAAAAGAACTGAGGAGAGCAGTTAGAGGGTTAGAGGGTCTAAGACAGGAGAGGATCTCAAGGAGGGCATCCTCTTTGAGGATGTGGGAGACTGGCCAACACAGATCAGGACAGAGTCCCCTGGAACTAGCAGCCTGGAAGTAGGCAGAAACTTCAGCAGGAACGGAAGCGGCATGGCTATGGGTTGAGGAGTGAATGGGTAGTGAGGTTGTGACTATAAATGACTCTTCAAAGAATCTTCGCCATGAAGCGAGGAAGAGTGTGGTTCCTTGGGGGAGTCAGTTCAGAAGAATGGAACTCTAGCACATTGAAAGGCTGACAGGAAAGTGCCAGTAGCCTTGGAGAGGCTGCAGATGCAGGTGAGAAGGGTTTATGAACGGACAAGGTCTTTACTGACGCTGCAGAGTGGGGTCCTGGGCTTGGGTGGAATTAGCTTTAGAGTTATAAGTGGAGTGAGGAGAACGAACACGGCCTGGGTGCAGGCACATTTGTAGGTGTGGGGCTCGGGAGGTGGATGGCGTTTCTTCTTTGAGGTCTCTGCTGTGGTTCCCTCCTCAGAAGCAAACACGTTTCCACCTGGGAAGTGGGAGGGGGGACTCTGGCATGCAGAAGGTTTCAAACAAAACTGACTGGGATGCGGGAAGTCTGGTAGGCAGCAGAGCAGGCCCAGTGGAGGTTGGAAGCCTTGGCTGTGTCATGTGACCCATCGGGGTTCTGATGGCTGAGCCTGGAGCCTGGGGCTGTGAGGGCAGGCTGCTGCCTGGAGACCCCACTGGGTTTTCCTGGGACGGCTCAATGAATAAGAGCACAGGCAAAGTGGAGAGTGGTGGTAAACCGGTGTAGGGGGAGATGGCCATGGGATCGTGGCCAGATTAGGAAGCGAGTAGAGGCTGGAGGGGACTGAAATATGGGGGATCAAATGGTGAGAAACTAGAGATCCTAATGAGCTGGAAAAAACAGGTGTGGTGGAAGCAGAAGAGACAAAGAGAGGTAAGAACAGGAGGTTATGAGTAGAAGAGGGGTGCTGGAGATGGGGGTGTGATACAGAGAGGAATTCTGGGAGATGGCAGGGCCCGGAGTGTGGCCATAGGAGTGGGGGTGGAGGCAGAGTAGGGGTGAAGGTCACTGGATCGTGAATAGTGAGGCTGCATATGAGATGGGCACTGAGGTCATCCAGGATGATAGCAGGACTCAGGAGGAGAGGAAAGCTGTGACCAGGTAGCTCAAGACATCAGTAAAGAGTTAACAATGACCAAGGGGCACCTGGGTGGCTCAGCTGGTTAAGTGTCCAACTCCTGATTTCAGCTCAGATCTCATGGTTCGTGGGTTTGAGCCCTGCGTTGGGCTCTGCTCTGTCAGCCAGGAGCCTGCTTGGGATTCTCTCCCTCCCTCTCTCTCTCTCTGCCCCCCCCCCTCCCCTTGCTCGCAAGCACGCTCTCTCTCAAAATAAACACTTAAAAAAATTAAGGAAGAAAGAGTGAATGATCAAGATGGCAGGAGAGCCAATCAGGGATAGAGGTGGATGATGCCCTAGTCACGGGGGCATGCAGAAATTCTTGGGAGATTCCCCACTGCCTTCAGGATAAGATTCAATGCTGGTGCGGGAAGCACTTGGCTCTCTCTAGCTGGGTCTCTCCACCTCCCCCCGCCCCACCCCAACAGGTGTTCTGCAGGACAGCTCCACACTCGTGGCAGTTCTCCATAATTCTCCTCCTCTCCATACCTTGGCACAAGCTGTGTCCTCTGCTGGGAACAGGCTTCCTCCCCTTTCCACCTGGCCTGTTTCACTCACCCTTCCACAAGCAGCTCGGTGCCTCTCCAGGTGGTGCCAGGCGCCTCTGCTCCTGCCCTGTGTCACCTGGATGGCTGTGCTCTCACCTCCTCCCATCCTGTAGATCAGGACTCAGTCTGGCTTCTATTTCCAACATCTAGTACAAAACCCCGCCTAAGGTACATTCTTAGTAAAGGGTTTTTTTGCACAAATCGGCATTTAGTCATGGTGGTTCACAGTTGCTGAGGGATGGCAGGGAGGAGCATAAAAACTTCTGCAGTTGTTCTCTGTTCTTTCTCTCTCTCTCTCATCTTATTTGATCTGGTAATTTATTCAGTTCTTCTGGTGGAAAACGATTCCTCAACAATGCAGCTGTTAAATAAATCATTTACATAAAATTTTTTACCAGGCCTAAAAGATGTTGGCCTATCTATGCAAAATTGATTTCGTTCCAGTGTCTGTGATAATTCTTCTATATTCACAAAGGCTCACAGACCTATCAGTGAACTCTAGAATGGCAGCAATAACATTATTAAATAATAAGTTCCAGATCCCCTGAAAACAATTCTGTGTGATTAGCTGGACTTCTTGATGTGAGCAGGCTGCAAAGTGTAGTTCAGGGAAGCATCGTGAACATCCCTAGATGGCCTTTGTGCTTTGTACGTTTGGCGTTTTTGATTGTAGCTAACACGCTCTCTCAGGAGTCACGAGGCCAGTCTTAAATGCATGAGGTTCTCTCTGAACACAAAGCCCTGTGTGCACATGGGGTGTCCTTCTGGGACTGCCATTTAGGCACCAGGTAATGAGATCAGAAGTGAGTTCCCTCCTGTAATAACGTGTGATTGTGTGGCGTGTGTGTCTCCATATGTGTGTGATGTGGGTTGATGTCCTGTGTGGGTCTGTATGTGTCTAAGTGTCTGTATCTGTGTGCATACCTCAGTGAGTATATGTACTATGTGTTGTGTGCATGTGTGTGTGTATGTGTGTGTGTGAGACTGTCTCTGTGTGGATCTCGGTGCTTATCTGTGTCTGTGTACTGTGTGTATCCGTGTGTGCTCATCTGAGTGTCTCGGTCTGTGTGTAAGCATCTCCATGTGGACCTGTGCTCGGCGCACAGGTGTGATCTCTCTGTGGAGGGGGGATGAAAGGAGGTGGGTGCCTGTGCCCTCAGGCCCTGTGTCCCGTCCTTGGGCGGCCAGCCTCTTTTTTCCCAGTACTTTGGGATGGCAAAAATCCTTGCTGACTTCTTTCTGTTGCACTAAACATCTGCTGCTACTCAGCAATGGCCAAAGCCAAGTTGTCAGACTCTCTGGAAAGAGCTTGTGGATGTTTCAGAAAGCATTTGGCTGTCCGGTCAGTCTGGAGTCCTGGGGAGCACCTCATCAGGAGGGGCCTCCATGTATATAGGGCCTCCGTGTGTGCAGAGCCTCCCTGTGTGCAGAACCTCCGTGTATGCAGAGCCTCCATGTGTGCAGGGATTCCACATGTGCAGGGTCTCTATGTGTGCAGGGTCTTCGTGTGTGCAGGGCCTCCATGTATGCAAAGCCTCCATGTGTGCAGAGGTGGTGGGGCCCAGGCTAATGGGGTGAAAGTGCACAGAGTCGTGTGGGCAGTCTGCAGATTAATAGTCCACCTGATAAATGTCACAGTTGTCCTCAAGAAGAAAACCATAATCAAAACTGCATCTCTCACTCTTATATTTGCGTCCAAGTTGGGTCATTCCAGACTTATCAGTACAGTTAATTACATTATTGCTTAGAGGTCTCAAATCCTTTTAGGCTTCAATAACGTAAAGAACTCTCAGTTACACTTTATAGTGATAATAGTTATTTCATGAGGACAGTTGGGAGAAAACAAATCTAGTGTTTTCTGGTTTGCCAATTAAAGAAAAATATGATGATTTTTATCCCCCTAGATTAAAAAAATAATAAGATTAAAAAATGCTGTCTTTTTTATTTCTGCTGCTTCTCTTACCTGAAATAGTAACATTATGTTGGCAATAGATCTAAATGTGGGCTAGAAGTGACAGCCGTAGCCACTTTATTGTTTTTTCAAAGAAAAAGGACTCATTATTCTCTACCACGCCACCCAACAGGCTCCCTGGGAGTGACAGGGAAAGCCCCCCTTCTGATAGAGCAGGTTTGGAGTCATCACTGTCCACATATTGCAAAGGCACTGGGGTACGAGCTCTGAGGGGAAGGCGCCGCCCTCCAGGAACATAATCTCGGCACAGGATAACTGACAGACATGGTGAAATGGGTTAATTCGCTCTCCTGCGAATGGGTTAATACGCTCACCATAGATGGTGAAGGTAAATGTAGACTTTTACTTATATTTTAAAATTTTGGTTATTTCACCTTTAACCTATCTGGGCACAGATTCTGGCCACCTCTGGCTACACCCATGGCAGGGCTGATGCCTCCACTGTCTTATGCTGCGAAGAGGGGAACAAACTGGTAAGTGATGTAGGCTGAATTAATCCCCTTTAAGCTGCTTAAGTTACAGATTTGGCTTAAAAAGGAGAAAAAAATTGTAATCTTTTTTCAAAAACCCCATCTTCTTTCTAATAATAGCTAATATTTAATGAGCATTCCCAATGCCAGGCTTTTTGTATACACTATTTTAGACTGCCATCATGGGTTGATATTATTTCCCCATTTTACAAATACAGAGACTGTGGTGACTTCCTAAGGGCAGGGGCCAGTCAGCCAGGCCTGCCTTATTTGTGGCTCAACGGGATCTTCATGTCACGTACTAATGCTATTTGCATGATCATCTCCATAATCTTGTTTTATTTTTATTTTTTAAAAATGTTTACTTATTTTTGAGAGAGAGAGACTGAGAGAGAGGGAGGGAGAGGGAGAGGGAGAGGGAGAGGGAGAGGGAGAGGGAGAGGGAGAGAGAGAGAGAGAGAGAGAGAGAGAGAGAGAGAGAAAGCGGGAGAGGGGAAGAGAGAGAGGGAGACAGGACCCAATGCTGAACTGTCAGCACAGAGCCTGATGCGGGGCTCAAACTCAGGAACCTTGAGATCATGACCTGAGCAGAAGTCAGACGTTTAACTGACTGAGCCACCCAGGTGCCCCTCCATAACCTTGTTTTGAATTTGAGACATCAATGTCATCTTCAGTAACTGAAACATATTTGTAAACTAAACGCAATTCATTGCAGATTATGCTTTTCTGTATTACATTAAAAGTTATCTTCTAATGAAACAGATTTCTTTTATATATGTGAGTGATTACAAATTAATGAGAACATAGCATATAAAAGATCAAGTTGGTAAAATAGATTAAGTTATAGTTTTATTACTCATATTAATAAACGGTGTTTTGCTTTCAAACGGATTCTCTGTGGATTTTCTTTAATGGGGTTCTCATAATATGCTTAAAATGTTTTGAATGATTAAATTTCAACTCAACTCACATACCCAAATCCTGACCTCTCCACCAGTGCCTCTTATATACTGTTAGATTGAACCATCCGAAATTGCTGATAGGCACTATTTTTTATCTACACAAGTGGCAGTTTCATATGGTTCAATCTGATATTTACTCTTATTTTAAACATTTATCTTTAGTTTCCCAGGCTAGAAGTGAGCCAATTTATCCTCATTTTAAATTGATTGTTTCAGATCAATGAGCCAGACAATAGTTCTCTTTCGTAAGGTGTGTACTGTAGGTAATTTTATTTCTAGAGCTGACTTTCATTGAAGATAATCTGCTATTAGTATAGTTCAAGCAAGCTTCAATTCGATAATGTCTGGTGTGTGCAAAGTATTGCTCTAGGCAGATTTCCTTGCCCCATACTTGTCAATGTTCTACATAAGGCTCTTGGAATGCCCACGTTCTGGGAAATAAGTGGAGGCATCTATCCTGCCCTCTGGAGAATTCTCATACACACACAACATTACTGGCTCTGCTTCCTGTGTTTTCATTTATATTTTAACCATGTTACCAATATATGTTTCAGTCAATCCATATAGCTATTATTTGATGACAGATCAATTCAGACGGTCTTGTATCTAGAAAACAGTAATTCCATCATTCTTAAATTTGTTCCTAACAGTACCATCTAACCGCTATGAAATCAAACCTATTTGTTGAACACCCAAAGGCCGAACAATCGCACATTTAGCTATGTATACTCTGTGCACAGGGAACATGACTTCCCCAAGGGAATAACCAGGAGAAACTGATCTAGTGAGGAACACAATGAAAAGGTTACTGCTGGGCATAACAGCAGATCAGTAACATGGCTGGTTGGCTCCTGGCCAAGGCATATCCAGTTTCCTGTAACAAGAGGTGGATGAATACAGGTTTGCAATGCCAAGCAGGGCTTAGGCTAAAGCCAAGTGGGGTCTACAGTCCAGGCAAAGCATTGCAGCTACTATTTCACATTTCTTCTGAAAACAATATAAATGGCTTATAAGCTTAGGATGCTAGAATGAATAATGTAAGAAGCATCACTGAAAATGCTTGTATAGCTATCAGGTATAAATAATAATTTCCATCGCTGCTGGTAATTTTTCACTCATTTAGGGTGTCATATTAGTGTAGCAGCCGTTTATAGGTGCACTTACTGTAACAGCATGTTGATTAAACCATGGTGAATTACCAATTCAATATATCTTCAATTGTGTGCCATTACAAAGTTGTAAGTATTTCAAATGCAAGCAGGCCCCTAGTTCAATGGTTACCTATCTGTCTTCTTTCGTTTTTTTTTTTTTTTTGGAATCATCAAGAAGGCTTATAAATTTGCCTTTCTGCGTGCTTGAACCCATGAGCCTATGATAAAGAATTAACAAACATAGAGACTACAAAATCTGGATTTATATGAAATTTGATGACAAAATGATCCAATTAAAATGATTATAAAAATATGGAGGAAAAAAAGCCTTTTTGGTATGACATGACACTACCTCCATGGACATTTCTTTTCTGACTTGGTATTTCAATGAAGTTTCATCCAGCATAGACAGAAAACAGCACCTGCTGTCATTTGCAGGCAGGTAACCTTCTAGAAGTTCAGAGAGGGAGCAAAATAACAGCTGTTCTATCAGTCTGAGTCTGCTGAGGGGCAGTCACCAAGACAGGATGAGTTCTTTAAGCGACTTGCTGGGGAAGAAGCCTATGATGGATAGGGTGGAGGGGGCACCAGAGACTATAACGAAGCTGCATCTGGGGAGATGGGAGCTGACAGTGGTCCTGATGACAGTGGCGGGTCTGATACTAGCAGCAGAAGCAATGGGAGTGAACAGTGGTGAACAGCAACAGTCTCGAGGACACTGGGACTAATGATGTTTTGGTCACCTACCATAAAGATGGAGAAATCCATTGTGAATGGCAGGTCAGGTGTAAAATCTGTATCTGGAAAGAAAAAATGTATATATACATGCACACAAGATTTTGTATATTGTTTCAGCAGGTTGATGGGTTCCTTGAAATTGATCCATAACCTCCAGGAGGTTAAAAACTCACTATATTAAGGGAACTTAAGGGAGGACCTGTGGAGCTTAAAATATATAGCCTGTCTTTAAATAGTCTTGTGTAATTGTTTTTTAAGGAGGATTCCCAGGGGATATCAGAAACCACCGTTTACTTATTCTGAGAGAAAGGGGGGGGGGGAGAGAGAGAGAGAGAGAGACAGATTGAGAGTGGGGGAGGGGCGAGAGAGAGGAAGGGAGAATCTCAAGGAGTCTTTGTGTTGTCAGCACAGAGCCCCACGTGGGACTCAATCTCACAAACTGTGAGATCGTGACCTGAGCCAAAATCAAGAGTTGGACGCTTAACCCACTGAGCCACCCAGATGCCCCCAAAATCACCAACTGTTGAGGCACGGATTCTTTTTTCCTTTTATGCTGATGAAATCAAAAGGGTGGGGCCACAGAACACTAAGTACATGACTTGACTTCTGCAAAATCAAATTATGCCTGATTCATCTATTATAATTCTTTGAAGAGATAAATATGCATGTGGGTGAAGGGGAAGCAGTGCATGGAGTGGCTCACTGCCCTCATCTATGCTGCTGTAGCACCTAGCAGGTTAGACCATGCATGCCTTTCAAACCAATTCAAATTGTGGCAGGAAATACACTGAAGACAATCCCTATAGTCTTCAAAAACGCCTTTAATAAGGTTCCATCTTATGTATTATTTGTTTAAAATGGAGTTATCATGGAATCGAGGGAGACTTGTCATGAATAAAGAACCAGTTCAGATAAAAAAAAAAAAAAGGTAGAAATGAATGGTTACTTCTTTGGAAGGACACATGTCAACAACTGAGTTCCTGTGAAACTGCCACTTAGGACCACTTTATAAATGATCCGGACAAGGCTACAGAAAAATTTCTGGGTTTGCTGATGATCATGATTTCTAATTGATAAGGATGGATTTCAGAAGATATTTTAAGAATGTATGAAATAGCAATTGCTATCAAACTTACACCAGCATTCTTCACAGAGCTAGAACAAACAATCCTAAAATTTGTATGGAACCAGAAAGGACCCCGAATAGCCAAAGCAATCCTGAAAAAGAAAACCAAAGCTGGAGGCATCATAATTCCAGACTTCAAACTGATTACAAAGCTGTAATCATCAAGACAGTATGGTACTGGCACAAAAACAGACACATAGATCAACGGAACAGAATAGAGACCCGGAAATGGACCCACAAATGTATAGCCAACTAATCTTTGACAAAGCAGGAAAGAATATCCAAAGGGAAAAAGTCAGTTTCTTCAGCAAATGGTGTTGGGAAAACTGGACAGCAACATGCAGGAGAATAAACCTGGACCACTTTCTTACACCATACACAAAAATAAACTCAAAATGGATGAAAGACCTAAACATAATACAGGAAGTCATCAAAATCTTAGAGGAGAAAACAGGCAACAACTTCTTTGACTTTGGCCACAGCAATTTCTTACTTGACATGTCTCCAGAGGCAACAGAAACAAAAGCAAAAATGAACTACTGGGACCTCATCAAGATAAAAAGCTTCTGCACAGTGAAGGAAACAATCAGCAAAACTAAAAGGCAACCAATGGAATGGGAGCAGATATTTGCAAATGACATATCAGATAAAAGGTTAGTATCCAAAATCTATAAAGAACTTATCAATCAATATCCAAAAAATAATCAAGTGAAGAAATGGGCAAAAGACACGAGAAGCCACTTTTCCAAAGAAGACATCCAGATGATGAACAGACATACGAAAAAACGCTCAACATCACTCATCATCAGGGAAATACAAATCAAAACCACAATGAGATACCGCCTCACACCCGTCAGAATGGCTAAAATTAACAACTCAGGCAACAACAGATGTTGGCGAGGATGTGGAGAAAGAGGAACACTTTTGCACTGCTGGTGGGGATGCAAACTGGTACAGCCACTGTGGAAAACAGTATGGGAGTTCCTCAAAAAATTAAAAATAGAATTACCCTATGACCCAGCAATTGTGCTACTAAATATTTATACAAAATAGAAAGTACTCTTTCGAGGGGGCACATGCACCTCAATGTTTCTAGCAGCACTATCGACAATAGCCAAATTATGGAAGGAGCCCAAATGTCCATTGGCAGATGAATGGATAAGGAAGATGTGGTGTATATACATATACAATGGAATATTACTTAGCGATCAGAAAGAATGAAATCTTGCCATCTGCAACAATGTGGATGGAACTAGAGTGTGTTATGCTAAGCAAAATAAGTCAGAGAAAGACAAATACCATATGATTTCACTTATATATGGAATTAAGATACAATACAGATGAGCATAAGGGAAAGGAAGCAAAAATAAGATAAAAACAGAGAGGGAGGCAAACCATAAGAGATTCTTAAATACAGAGAACAAACTGAGGGTTGCTGGTGGGGTGTTGGGTGGGGCGAAGGGATGAAGGGGTGAAGGGCATTAAGGAGGACACTTGTTGGGATGAACACTGGGTGTTATAGGTAAGTGATGAATCACTAAATTCTATTCCTGAAATTATTCTTACACTCTATGTTAACTATCTTGGATTTAAATTTTAAAAAAAGGAATGTACTAAATAGACAAAAACATTGGTGCATTTTAATGTGAGCAAGTGCCAGGTAAGAAACGCTTTAAGGAAAAAAAGTATCACAAACTTCCAGGCATAAGAGATCCGAGAGATCAGTTACAATCAGAAGAGTTTCCTGGGATTAAATGATAGAATCCACTAATAGGAAAACTATCTCAGGGTCAGCCAGTCCAACGTGTCATCTGAAGCCACTGGCTGCTTTTCACTGCATCCTTAGCCCATGAACACTGAGCCTTTGCTCTCCTAGTGAGGAACACATCATCCCTAAAGGGACCTCTTTCTTTTTCAGATAATTCAGTGTTTGAAAGCTCTCCTTTGTATTGAGGCACCACCAGCGTTTTCCTTAGGTACTTCAGGGTTCCAGGATGACAGAGGGCAATTCTGATCCCTCTTCCACACAAATGTCACTCAAATTTGAAGGACGAGAATGCTCCCTGTAAATCTTTTTTAATTGGGTTAAACATTCCATATATTTTCTGTTTTATCCATAACAGTCTATGTGTCCTAATTATCCCAGCTGTTTTTCTATTGGTGAGCTAACTTCTTATTTGCTTCTGTCTTATGCCCAGGACTTAATTTAGTATTTTAGGCATGATGTGATCAGGGCTCTATGAAAGGAGAGCTGGTTCTGGGGGACTTTTTTTTTTTTTTAACAGCTTTATTTAGGTATAATATATAAATCATAAAACTTATGCTTTTACAGTGTATGATTCAGTGGTTTTTAGTATATCTGCAGAGTTATACCACCACCACTTCTAGAATATTTGCATCATCCCTAAAAGAAATTCTGTACCCATTAGCAGTCACTACCTATTCCTCATCCTCTGGCAACCACTGATCTACTTTCTGTCTCTATGGATTTGCCTATTTTGGACATTTCATCAATGGGCTGACACAATATGTAATCTTTTGTGACTAGTTTCTTTTACTTAGCATAATGTTTTCAAGTTTTATTAATGTTGTAGCATGTACCAGAACTTCAGTTCTCTTTATTGATGAATAATGTCATTCATCAATAAAGAGAAACGAGATATTCCATGGCATGGATATTTCACATTTTCTTTATCAGCTGACGGCCATTTGGGTTGTTTCCACTTTTCTTGGGTATTATGAATAATGTTTTTATAAATATTCATATACAAGTTTTGTGTGGCCATGTGTTTTCATTTCTCTTGGGTATATGCTTAGGAGGAGGATTTGCTGGGTCATATGGAAACTCCATGCTTAACCTTTTGAGGAACTGAAAATTGTTTCCCACAGATTCTGCAACATTTTATGAGTCTACCAGTTATGTATAAAGGTTCCAATTCTTCCACATCCTCTACGACACTTATTTTGATAACGGCCATCTTTTTGGTCATAGTCATGATGGTGTGTGTGAAATCACTTTGATTTGTATTGCTCTAAAGACTACTGATGTTAAGCATCATTATATGCTTATTTTCCATTTGCATATCTTCTTTATAAAAATGTCTATTCAACTCCTTTCTCCTTTTTAATTTTTTTTGTATTGTTTATTATTGTGTGTAAGCGTTTTAATATATTCTGGATAATGGGCCCTTATCTGATATAGGATTTGCAAATATTTCTCCATTCGATGGGCTGTTTTCACTTTCTTGATAGTGTCCTTTGCAGCATGAAAGATTTTAACTTTGATGAAGCTCAGTGTCATCTAAGAAATCATTGCCTAATGCAAGGTTATGAACTTTATGCTTATGTTTTCTTCTAAGAGTTTTTTTTTTTTTAAATAGTTTTACCTCTTACATTTAGGTCTTTGATCCATTTTTAGTCAATATTTTGTATGGTCCAGATGGCAGTCTGGCTTCATTTTTGTGCATTTGAATATCCAATTGTTTGAGCACCACTTCTTAAAAAGACAATTCTTGAATTATCTTGGCCCCCTTTGTTCAATGGACTGTAAAGGGGAGACTCACTTCTAGTAATGATAATAGACATTTGCTCTTCACTCTGTTGACTCACACTGAGTTTACTGTCAACTAAATTCTCTGTTTCATAGGTGTTGCTGTTAAGCCAATTCTCCTACGTCCTGACCCTGTGCAGATAGTAACTGTCAACCAGGTAATAGACTTCATCTTTGTTGCTCTTAAATGTCACCTTTTTCAGTTCAGTTGGCCATTTCACTACATTGAGAGCTTTAGGATGTAGAGTCTGATGTCTCTCCTAGGTTCATATCATCTACATCATCAATTTTTCAGCTCAGTCATAGAATATTTAATAAACTTCATATCAGGCAACTGGTCTAGGTATTGGTGAATAAGACAAGGCACCTGCCTTTTTGGAGGAGGCATAGAGAAGACAGATAATACAGAAGTAAGCTAATAAGATAATTTCAAGTAGTGAGGTTCTTCAGTAATGAGTCATTTAGGAGAATCCCTTTAATCTGTAATTTCTTTTAGTTGCAATTATGTCTTCACTGTCATCTTAGAAGCCAGTCATGTCTCAGTGTCATTGCTGAAGATTTATTTCAGTGAGTGCTATACTTTGAGAAGTGCCCTGCTAGTATCTGATGCTGATGTCAATGAGAACACCTTCTTTGGTACTACTCAAAAGGCTACACCACAGGGATGGTTGCACCTCAAGCTCACCCAACACAGTCTTGCTTTGGGCTCTGGAAGAACACATTGCAATCCAAAAAGGACTCCTTCAACTTGTTATACTTGAGAGAGTCTGCTAACACTGCTGCCACTTTTTTCCTAGATAAATAATACCAGCTGTATGAGGTTCTCATCTCAAATTCTTCCACTAGCAGATGCATCAGGATACGCATGTTCTTCCTCTCTGTGAAGACTGCCGTCTTGCAGGAAGTTTGTAGAGTCAAAGGAGAACAGTATTTGACTTGGGAGGAAGTTCTACTGAAGCTTATGAAAATGAAATGTACCAGAGGGAAAATCTTTTCCTGAACCTCTATCACCTTTTATGAGATGAAATTCTATCAAAACTGAAGAAAAGCAGCCTTATCTCCAGCGCTAAAAACAGTGCCTGACATGTCCTAAACATATTTGTTGAATGAATGAGTAAATCAAGGAAAAATTCTGCATGGTTCAAAACTTTGACCTCTTCTGTAGGTTATTTTGTCCATGAGACTTAAAAAATTTTTTTTTAACGTTTATTTATTTTTGAGAGAGAGTATGAGTGGAGGAGGGGCAGAGAGAGAGAGAGACATAGAATCCGAAGCAGGCTCCAGGCTCTGACTTGTCAGCACAGAGCCTGACATGGGGCTTGAACTCAACAACCATGAGAGCATGACCTGAGCCAAAGTTGGAAGCTTCACTGACTAAGCCACCCAGGCACTCCTGTCCATGAGACTTTTTAAATGTTCATCCGAGGATCAAACTTTCTGGGTTATTGTTGTTGTTGTTCAATTTTTTTTTTTAAATCCTTCTTGGTCAATGAACCACTGACTTCTCCCAAAGCTGGAAGGAGGTATTAGTGACTACCTGGAAGCTTCTGGTACCTGTAGACACTCTCACTCTGTAAGACTATTGGACACTCCTAATGATCTCCTCTGAAAAGTTTCCTCTGCATGCCTTTGATCCTTTTCTTCCTGGCTTGACATATTTACCTCAGCAGTTTTCTTTGAGAAAAGAGAGCTCTCCAACTATTGGTTTCCATTTGATTGATAAGTCATCTCAGAACTGCAATTTTGAGTAGCATACAGTTCCCCTTATAGGTCTTCTAAAGGGGATGGTAGCAGAAAGCTGATAGGGCTGGACTGTGATATTTCAGTATAAATATCTTGTTAAATACAAAATCTCTCTATTGCCACTGATCTTTCTTGTCTGCCATTTTACTTCTATGCACACAAGGAAAAGCCAGATTTAATATTCATCATCTCAACCGATTCCATGGAAACAATAGTGATTTCTAAGATGAAAAAGAATTATAGATGCATACTGATCATATTTCTTGGCTGCAAAAACCAAAATTCTGACTCATCAAATTAAATGACTCATTAAAATACAGACCAAATACGTATCCTCTGAATTCAGGTACTGATGTCTATCAGATGGAAAAGGAATGAGATATTATTGCAAAAGAATAATTTACTACCCTGTTCTCATGGGCAGAAATATAGGATGTATTTCTAGGATCACTATTAATTTACTAAGCCCATACAAGATGTGAATTAAATTGCCCTTGTCCTTTGTTTTCAATAAGACTATCTAAGATGCAAGTTTTTATGTTCCCAACGTGAGCATTTTATTCTTTCTCTTGTGAGAGGGGCACTGAGACCCAATAGGAGGGCCCCGCAAGCTTCAGAACCTTTTTCAGAGAGCAAGCACTTTGGATGACATCTACTGGCTGCAACTCATTTATGGGAGTGATTTTGGTATTTGGATTAGAGTGGCCTACTCCTAGATCCTCTGTTCTGTGGCCTACAATTTCTGTTTTGGGTATATGAGGTTATGGAAGAGCAGGAGGCCCAAGTGAGGGAGTGAGGCCACAGGTGACTCCACTCCCATCTTCCAGAGACTTCCTGCATTCCTCAAACCTTCCTGCACATTGGACTCTGTTGCAAAAATTTTAACAGTAATATAGATGCCCAGCTCCACTCCTTATTAATTAAATCATAATCTCTGGGGTGGGTCTGGGGCATTGATATTTTTAAAACTTCCAAGGAAACTCTAGTGAATGGCCTGGGTTAAGAACTACTGAGTCTGTTTTGGAGCTTGATAGACGAAGAACTCCTCATGACAAGAAACTGGGACTTCTACTGCCTCCTTTCAGAGGGCCTCTTTTGATATCATCTGATTTCTTTTATCTTACATTATAAACACTAGGAATATGGGCATTAAACCAAGTCACATGCCATATTGGAATTATGGGAGTTTAATTTCAAAGGTGTTGGTGCTTATAGGTTAAGTAACTTTAGGATTCTTTCCAACACTTAAAAGATCCATATCGGGGCGCCTGGGTGGCGCAGTCGGTTAAGCGTCTGACTTCAGCCAGGTCACGATCTCGCGGTCCGTGAGTTCGAGCCCCGCGTCGGGCTCTGGGCTGATGGCTCAAAGCCTGGAGCCTGTTTCCGATTCTGTGTCTCCCTCTCTCTCTCTGCCCCTCCCCCATTCATGCTCTGTCTCTCTCTGTCCCAAAAATAAATAAACGTTGAAAAAAAAAAAATTAAAAAAAAAAAAAAAAAGATCCATATCCTACTGCCCAGTCTGCTTTCTTTTCTTTTTTTTTTAATTTTTTTTTTAACATTTATCTACTTCTGAGAGAGAGAGAGAGAGAGAGAGAGAGAGAGAGAGAGCGCGCGTGTGTGTACGCACGCAAGTGTGGGGGCAGAGCACAGAGAGGGAGACACAGAATCCAAAGCAGGCTCCAGGCTCTGAGCTGTCAGCACAGAGCCCAACGAGGGGCTCAAACTCACTAATTGTGAGATCATGACCTGAGCCCAAGTTGGACACTTAAAAGACTGAGCCACCTAGGTGCCCTGCCAAGCCTGCTTTCTAAAATATTTCTTTTCCTTCAAGTGTTAAAGGAAATCAGGTCGCTTAAAAAGAAATCAACAATTCACAGAAGGACTTAGTTCATCCGAGACCCCCCTCTATCTTTGAATCACCCAAAGACATCTTCCCTTAGTCTTCTAGCATCTGGAGCCAAAGTATTCAGGACGGCATTTACCATTCTTAAGCGCTGTAACTGATACTGATTGCTCACAGGAAACTTACTATGTCAGGACCTAATCCACAGAAGAAATTTTTGGACAGATGTTTAATTGCATGTCCAGAAAGCTGCTACTAATTCATTTTGAGTCATTTAAACTGTTTTTGTTCATAATAAAGAAATTTCAAGCAAAACAGTTATATTTTTGGCATTCATCTCTGTTCTGTATCCTTAAGTTTGCATGTCTGTTGCTAAAATCTGAACACAAGAACTCAAGAGTCTATTCAAACTGGGATTATAATATTCATCAGTTTTATCTACTAAAGGAGCTTTCTATTAGATTCTACATGGAAGGCATGTGCTGTCAGGAACAATACCTAAGTCCCAGATCATCAAGATTTATTACTTGCTGTTATTCACTGTCAGCTTCTTCTGTTGGTTTTGGTTTATCTGCCTCAGGGAAAACTAAGAAAGGCCAATTAAAACACTGCTTAAACTTTACCACACTTCCAGTTTTAAGTTGCAAAGGCATTCCATGCTCTTTAAATAACTCCAGGAGTTAAAGCTTCTCTGAAGACTTTTAGCTTATATAAAAGCTTTATCGACAAGGAAAGGTTTAAGTAGAAAATATATGTGTGAAATGTCCGACTATGGTCCTCCTATCATTCCATAATTCTTGTATTAACAGCAGTGCTATTGTTACTTATCGTGAGAAGGCATTCAAATATTTCATTGCTCTGTCAATACCATTCATGGACACAGCACCACTTATTCATGTAATTATTTCTTGGGTAAATATGTATTGGACCCTACTATGTGCGACTCTGTGCCAGGCACTCGAGGACACAATGGAAAAAACCGGAGAGCAGAACTCATGAGACATAAACTTTAGCAGGAGGATGGAGTGGAACAGAGACTTTATAGCCTACACAACTGGGTTATAGTTTTTGTTCTGCTACTTACTCTGTAACTCAGCTTCTTCCCTCCCTGTATCCATGCCCTTCACAAAGTGAAGGAGGGTGAGAGTCATGCAGAGCAAACCTGAACTCAACTCGGCAGTTTGAAGAGCAGCCCTGCCAAAGCTAGTCTAGACCAGCTGACCCCCAGCCAGCCTGCGTATGAAGGAGTGAAAACAGATAACTGTTGCTTAAGCCATTGACATGGGAATGGTTTGCCCCTCAGCCTTGCTGTGATGACAGTTAACGAAATAGTGTTTGTGCACGTTTGTACCTTTGTTTTCCATGTACACAGGCCTGTTCCTTCTAGAGGACAGCGGCCACACTGTCTTGATCTTTGTGCTCTTTAGTGATTGAGTCTATTTCTTGCACAGAGTGGGCACTCTCTACATTTTTGTTGGTTTCAATCAGACAACAAACAATTTACAAAGGTTTCAAATCAACAGAGGGAGCCATTGGTTAGTGACGTCTTGATTATCATCAAAGACTACCCAGGGTGCTCCCCATGGCAGGACCAAAACAGTTAGACAAGCTTCCATGGCATGCTTCCAGGAAAGATCAAACTGACAATAACCACTGATCAGTATACAAATAACTATTAGTTGCTAGGCCAATAACGGCAGGGTTATCCTTTTCAAAATGTGACACAGGTCAATTATCACAAAGCTTGAAGGAGCTAGGACAAAGGAACTCCTACTTGCCTTCTAAACAGCAGATTTGGGGGGTCTCTGACATATACTCAAAAGGTTTCTTGCTTCTACAAATCTTCTTGGGAGGTATTTTCTTTCTTTTCACCAAGGATTTGGGCCAGTTCATGGCTGTTTAACTTAAAAGAGGTTTGTTTATCACTCTGTTTTTAGGGAATGTGTTAGAAGCTGAGGGCGGGTTAGAAGCTGAAAGCAGGTCACTGTTGCAGCTCGTAGAAGTAGGTTACTGAGTACATGAGAAATGAGCAGACTCCATATTGAGAAGTGGGTCCGCCTTCCAGCCCAGTCTGGCTTCCACATAACCAACTGTGTGACCTTAGGAAATCACTTAGCTTACTTGACATGGAAGGAACTAATATTGATAGGATGTAGTCAATCAGTCTACACACATTGTTTCCTTTCATCCTCACAGTAATACCATGGGAAAAGTGAGAAGATTTAAAGGTGTTGATTTGTCCAAGGTCACATAGCTATTAAATGGCAAAGCCAGGGTTTGAATTCATCTGAAATCCATGCTTTTCCCAGGACCACAGTGCCTCCCCTTGGTGATTCCAGCTGCCTTTCCCCATCACCCAGCTGTGACTCCTTGAATATCTAACACATCCCAGGTTGAGTTTAAGGTTGACAAGCCCCCTGTACGAGGAGATTTATATTTCTGTGTCCCACCTCCATTTTAAGTCAGGTTTTCAGCCCAAGCTGCCAAGCCACTTCTGCTTTTCTTCCTTTTTCCTCCTACCTATTCTCCAAGTTTCACAGCCTAGGCCATGCAGGTTTTGAGAGAACTTCCAAACTTTCTTTTTACAAACGTTTAGCATAGGAAATGCTAATGTAGCAGGTGAATTTGCAAGACTAGTTTACAGAGCAAATCTCTGTGTTGTAGCCATAGAAATTTCCTGTGGCTTTTTCCTGTACTAGTCCAGAATGTTCCATTTCAGGTGCCAGTATGGAGGAGGCTAAGTACCTGGGTAAGGAAGGGAGTCCTTCTCCTGCTCCGTGTGTTCTTTCCCCTTTAGCAGTAGCAGGGACAGTAAGAGCTGCCAAAGCCAGGCGAGGTGAGGGCACCAAGAGCAAGCTCCTCAGATTCTCCTCAGTGGTAAAGTAGAAATAGCAGGAAGGGCTGTTTTAAGGGCCCCGCTTTCTCAGCTAGAAGGGAAAACTTAAAAGCTGGAACCAAAGCCCTGGTGTTACGCGTTGAGAAGGTTAACCAGCAACTGCCCTTTGGTTCCTTTGGTTCCTCTCATCAATCTCAGTCATGCGGCCAGTCAACAAGGGAGTCAGTCATCAGTCAGCCAGCCAGGCAGTCAGCCTCCCCTGGGCCAGGCGGAGGTCAAGCATTTACAACACAAAGGCTGATTTGCAATGGCTCCTCTACTGGGTCTTGCCTGGGCACCATTCACGCAGTGTGTCCAGCATCCCTCTTGTGTTGCTTATCCCCCTGTTGCAGTGATTGTGGCTCAGCTGCTTCCACCTCTTCTAGACGAAGTCTCTGTGAGGGAGGAAGCACTTTCTTTTTTGCTCCTTGCTTTATATAGAGCCTAACGCAGAGTCTGGCCTGAGGTAATGCTTGAACAGAGATTTGCAAATTAAGTGTTAAATCTTGAGAAAACTAATTTTACTTTGGAATGCTGGGTTAACTTTAAGGAAATGGAAAGAGGAAGAAGCTTGAGATTCCTTTATATGAAAAGGAAGGAAAATGCAGATGTCACAGCCTGAATAGCTTAGACATGCTAAGCCAAAGCAAGGAATTAGGGAGGGCATGGAAGATTGGCAGAAAAGGATGAAGTGGCCACAGATGCTTTGTATTAGAAGCTGCACAGGGGTTTGTTTGTTTCATTACAATATATGGATATTTACACTGTTAGCCATACTCCATGATGCACCTGAAAGTATTCTGAAAATTCTTCTCCAAAGGCATATTAAGATGACAGAAATAGATAATTGGTTAGAAATGAGAAGAACTTGTTCAGAATTGCTTAAAACTTTTTAATATCCACTTTTTACCATGTATACAATGACTTATTATGTTTTTGTAACCAAACTGATGAAGCAGATTTTGGACACTAAAAGATGCCCTGCATCATTCCCGACTTAGAGTTTCTAAGACTATTATTATCATTTAGCATTTACATTCCAGGGGAAGAACTCTTAACATGCTTGCTTGGTCAGTTAATCAAAAGGGCTTATTAAAGAGAAAAATCATAAAAAGGCTAAATATGCACCTTACAGGTCCATATTTATTTAATCAAGACCTTTGAGTAAAAGCTTACTTATTAAGAACACAGACTCTGGTGTAAAACTGCCTGGTGTGTCACTTATTAGCCATGTGATCTCAAGCACGTTATTTCCTCTCCATCTCAATTTCCTCATCTGTAAAATGGGAATGAAAAGTTATGTACCTCTTGGGGCTGTTGTGAGGATTAGCTAGCAAGTGAAAACAAATTAAAAACAAAAAAGGACAGGTCCTGGTACACAGTGACCTCTTAATAAGTGTTCATTATTGTTGCATAAACCATGAATTATATAAAATATTTAGTTATGATTTAAAGTGAAGCAAGAGGGGTGCCTGGGTGGCTCAGCTGGTTGAGAGTCCAACTCTTGATTTCGGCTCAGGTCATGATCCCAGGGTTGTGGGATCAAGCCCTGTGTTGGGCTCTGCACTGAGCCTGCTTAACATTTTCTCTCTCTCTCTCTCTCTCTCTCTCTCTCTCTCTCTCTCTCCCTCCCTCCCACCCTCTGCCTCTCCCCCAGCCCACTTGCATGCATGCACTCTCTCTCTAAAATTAAAAAAAAAAGTGAAACAAGAATTTAAAGACATTTACCAAGCGAGAGGAGTGCAAAATTTAAAGATTTTTCCAGTTTTTTTATAACGTTTTATAGCACCTACGGTGTCCTCAATTGTTAAAGCAAATTGCCTTTTTCAAAGCAATTAACCAAGTTTTTATATTTTATAATTCATTATTGCACTCTTTTCAACGTGCATGTACACTTTCTACAACTGATCTGAGAATATATTTGCTGCTGGGAAGAGTGGATTTTCTTTGTCCACATCTCCAAACTGCCCTCTCTTACTTTATGTAAAAAAAAGACAACCTTTCACCCTTCTTTCTATAAATTACCCATGTGACAAGAGCTCCAGGCTGGCAATGAGGAGTCAATTAGCAAAATGAGTGTTGGTGTCACTAAAAAAAAAAAAAAAAAAAAATGAATGACCCTGGGTACTAGATGAAAAAAAATTCTTTTGAAATTCAAGTGATCTCTAACTCTTTGGTTTGAAGAAAATGAAGGAAAACCTAGTCAAATTAGGTCATTAAAAATAGTTTTTGCTGCTATGGTACTATGTGATTTTTGGCATTTCAGCTCTTGAAAACAGTTCAGATAATTGAGTGAAACTGATATAATACGACTCCTTCCATTCCTGTCTAACCATCCATGTGTACAAGTTTTTTTCAGTGCTCACATTAAAAATGATAAGTAGGAGTAACATGAAACTGAATATGTCTCATTCTAGTAATATGTAAAATTTACTCACAGATGAACAAATTAAAAAAAAATCTTCAATACCATTAAGAGATGTGATTTTAAATTTAATTTTATTTATTTAATGTTTCATGTTTTTATTTAGATTCTAGTTAGTTAACATGATTCATCACTTACATATAACATCCAGTGCTCAACACAAGTGCCCTCCTTAATACCCATCACCCATTTAGCCCATTCCCCACCCACCTCCCCTCCAGCAACCTTCAGTTTGTTCTTTAGAGTTAAGAGTCTCTTTTCAGCATTGCTCCTCATCAGGGAAATACAAATCAAAACCACACTCAGATATCACCTCACGCCAGTCAGAGTGGCCAAAATGAACAAATCAGGAGACTATACATGCTGGAGAGGATGTGGAGAAACGGGAACCCTCTTGCACTGTTGGTGGAATGCAAACTGCTGCAGCCACTCTGCAAAACAGTGTGGAGATTCCTCAAAAAATTAAAAATAGATCTACCCTATGACCCAGCAATAGCACTGCTAGGAATTTACCCAAGGGATACAGGAGTACTGATGCATAGGGGCACTTGTGCCCCAATGTTTATAGCAGCACTCTCAACAATAACCAAATTGTGGAAAAAGCCTAAATGTCCATCAACTGATGAATGGATAAAGAAATTGTGGTTTATATACACAATGGAGTACTACGTGGCAATGAGAAAGAATGAAATATGGCCCTTTGTAGCAACGTGGATGGAACTGGAGAGTGTGATGCTAAGTGAAATAAGCCATACAGAGAAAGACAGATACCATATGTTTTCACTCTTATGTGGATTCTGAGAAACTTAACAGAAACCCATGAGGGAGGGGAAGGAAAAAAAAAAAAGAGGTTAGAGTGGGAGAGAGCCAAAGCATAAGAGACTCTTAAAAACTGAGAACAAACTGAGGGTTGATGGGGGGGTAGTAGGGAGGGGGGGTAGGTGATGGGTATTGAAGAGGGCATCTTTTGGGATGAGCACTGGGTGTTGTATGGAAACCAATTTCACAATAAATATCATATATTAAAAAAAAAAGAGTCTCTTTTATGGTTTGCCTCCCTCTCTTTTTTTTTCTTTCCCCTATGTTCATCTTTTTTGTTTCTTAAATTCCACATGAGTGAAATCATATGGCATTTCTTTCGTTTATTTTTAAATGTTTATTTATTTTGAGAGAGCACAAGTGTGCATGAGCGGGGAGGGGCAGAGAGACAGGAAGAAAGGGACTCCTAAACAGGCTCCACACTGTCCGAACAGAGCATGACATGGGGCTCAGTCTCACGAACTGTGAGATCATAACCTGACTTGAATTCAAGAGTCGGACACTTAACCAAACTGAGCCACCCAGGTGCCCCTTTGATTTATTCCACTTAGCTTAATACACTCTAGCTCCATCCACGTTGTGCAAATGGCAAGATTTCATTCTTTTTGATGGTTGAGTAATATTCCCCCCCCCCTCTCTCTGTGTGTGTGTGTGTGTGTGTGTGTGTGTGTGTACATATACCACATCTTTATCCATTCATCAGTTGATGGACATTTGAGCTCTTTCCATAATTTGGCTATTGCTGGTAATGCTGCTATAAAAATCAGGGTGCATGTGCCCTTTCGAATCAGTATTTTTGTATCCTTTGGGTAAATATATACTAGTACAACTGCTGGATCATAGGGTAGTTCTATTTTTAACTTTTTTAGGAACCTCCATACTGATTTTCAGAGTGGCTGCACCTGTTTGTATTCCTACCAGCAGCACAAAAGAGATCCCCTTTCTCTGCATCCTCACCAGCATCTGTTGTTTCCTGAGTTGTTAATTGTAGCTATTCTGACAGGTGTGAGGTGGTATCTCCTTGTGGTTTTGATTTGTATATCCCTGATAATAAGTGATGTTGAGCATCTTTTCATGTGTCTGTTAGTCATCTGGATGTCTTCTTTTAAAAAAATGTCTATTCATGTCTTCTATCCATTCCTTAACTGGATCATTTGATTTTTAGGTGTCAGGTTTGGTAAGTTCTTTATAGATTTTGGATACTAACCCTTTATCAGATATATCATTTGCAAGTATCTTCTCTCATTCCATAGATTGCCTTTTAGTTTTGTTGATTGTTTCCTTCACTGTGCAGAAGTCTTTTTATCTTGATGAGGTCCCAATGGTTCATTTTGGCTTTTGTTTCCCTTACCTCTCACTGTGTGTCTAATAAGAAGCTGCTCTGGTTTATGTGAAAGAGGTTGTTGCCTGTGTTCTCCTCTAGGATTTTGAGGGTTTCCCGCCAGACATTTAGGTCTTTAATCCATTTTGAATTTGTTTTTGTGTCTGGTGTAAGAAAGTGGTCCAGGTTCATTCTTCTGCATGTTGCCGTACAGTTTTCCCAACACTGTTTGTTGAAGAGACAGTCTCTTTTCCATTGGATGTTCTTTCTTGCTTTGTTGAAGATGAGTTGACCATATAATTGTGGGTCCATTTCTGGGTTTTCCATTCTGTTCCACTGATCTATGTGTCTGTTTTTGTGCCAGTACCATACTGTCTTGATGACTGCAGCTTTGTAATACAGCTTAAAGTCCAGAATTGTGATGTCTCCAGTTTTGCTTTTCTTTTTCAAGATTGCTTTGGCTAATTCGGGGTCTTTTGTGGTTCCATACAAATTTTAGGATCATTGTTCTAGCTCTATAAAAAAATGCTGGTGGTATTTTGATAGGGATTGCATTAAATGTGTAGATTGTTTTGGGGTAGTATAGACATTTTAACAATGCTTGTTTTTCCAGTCCATGAGCATGGAATGTTTTGCTATTTCTTTGTGTCCTCATCAATTTCTTTCATAAGTGTTCTATAGTTTTCAGAGTACAGATCTTTTACCTCTTTGATCAGGTTTATTCCTAGGTATAACGGCTTTTGGTGCAATTGCAAATGGGATCAATTCCTTGATTTCTCTTTCAGCTGCTTCATTATTGGTATATAGAAATGGAACAGATTTCTGTAATTTTATTTTGTATCCCGAGACTTTACTGAATTAGTGTATCAGTTCTGGCAGTTTTTTGGTGGAGTCTTTTGTGTTTTCTAATAGTATTAATAAAAAGGTTAAGAACCACATGATCCTCTCAATAGATGAAGAAAAAGCATTTGACAAAGTACAACATCCATTCTTGATACAAACCCTTAACAAAATAGGGAACATACCTCAACATCATAAAGGCCATATATGAAAGACCCACAGCTGATATAGTCCTCAATGGGGAAAAACTGAGAGCTTTTCCTCTATGGTCAGGAACAAGACAGGGATGTCCATTCTCATCATTGTTATTTAACATAGTACTGGAAGTCCTAGCTTCAGCAATCAGACAACAAAAAGAAATACAAAGCATCCAAAATGGCAAGGAAGAAGTCAAACTTTCACTATTTGCAGACAAAATGATACTTTGTAGAAAACCCAAAAGACTCCCCCCAAAATTGCTAGAACTGATAACACAAATTCAGGAAAATCGCACGATACAAAATCAACTACCAAAATCTGTTGCATTTCTTTTTTTAAAAAAATTTTTATTTATTTTTGAGAGACAAAGAGACAGAGCATGAATGGGGAGAGGCAGAGAGAGAGGGAGACACAGAATATAAAGCAGACTCCAGGCTCTGAGCTGTCAGCAGAGAACCCAATGCAGAACCTTGAACTCAAGAACTATGAGATCATGACCTGAGCTGAAGCGGGACATTTAACCTACTGAGCCACCCAGCCACCCCTGTTGCATTTCTATACAGCAATGAAGAGATGTGGTTTTAATACAACTTTATTTTTATATTCAACTGCACATAAAATTTTTAATGGAAACATGTTGTGTTGGCCAAATGTGGACTACTGGTAATTATAAGAATAATTTATACCAGAAAAAAAAACATGTTACTAAGCACTGAGAATCATATGGTCACAAGAAACACAAAATATTTTAATTAAAATTTATAAGTATATTTTTGTTATAGAGAAATATGGTAGGGTGATTGATAAAAACCTTTAAAGCATACATATATTAAATTAGGGTAAAGTTCTGCAAAGAAAGTGGAGTGGAAACAGGGTTAAAAAGAAAAGGAACATATACAATTTCTGCAGTTAAAAAAAAGCTTATTTTTGTATTTAAAAAATGGATGATGGTGGATTTCAAATCTCTATGGTATTTAGATTCCAGTGGATACTTTAAAAGTGATGATATGGTTTTTATTAAAATATCAATATTGGGGCGCCTGGGTGGCTCAGTCGGTTAAGCATCCGACTTCGGCTCAGGTCATGATCTCATGGTCCGTGAGTTGGAGCCCCGTGTCAGGCTCTGTGCTGACAGCTCAGAGCCCGGAGCCTGTTTCAGATTCTGTGTCTCCCTCTCTCTGACCCTCCCCCATTCATGCTCTGTCTCTCTCTGTCTCAAAAATAAAGGTTAAAAAAAATTTTAGGAAAAAAAATCAATATTATTACTTAAATTACTATCTAAATACAACATTACTATTTAAATCTATATTGTAAAACTGAAGATGCCAACTTTAACATGTGTGAGAGGGTGCATGGTTTTCAAAATTCTTGTAGAGAATTCATGAACAAAAAATATTGGAGACCCTCATCTGGAGAGTAGCCTGTCAGCTTTGAGTTTTAAGTATCAGAATGAAAAACACTGTTTAATCCAGGGAGTCAGTTAATAGGTGTTCTATTGTTCTAACATTTCAAAAGAGCTTTATCATCATCACTTAGTTATTAATGAGGGGAATGCTACTTGGTGGTGACTCACACACTGATTATTATCAGCTTTTCCACTTTCAAAACCACTGTAAGCCCTTAGGTGGAATGATACTATATTTATGGGTGTACCTAAAAAATGGGGCTGCTATGGAGATTCTTAGAAGAGATTACTTTTTTTTATAATATTTTATCATCATCAATAATTATCTTGTATGATATTTCATCACAGGAATTTTCATTTTCTCCTATTCCACGCAATTCAAAATATTTTATCTACTATATTCATTTGGCCTTTAACAAAGCCTGATGAAATATGTAAGAGGTAGTCAGAAAAGGGCTAAGAGACATTTCTTTAGGGAGTCATGGATGGTGTCAATAATAGATCGAATAAAATCAATACATTTTCTCATTTATAAAAACATTCTCTGTGTAGAACAGCAAGGCCATATTAATGACTCACTATTCCTTTTCCAAGCTGATGCTGGGTTTGGGTTCATTCAACCATGTGCAAACACATATACATATGTATATGTACATGACAAACACATATCTGCAAAATGACAAATACAAGTATATATCTACAAAGTGACATTTCCCAGGCCTCCCTCAAATTTAATATTATATGCTTTCCCTGGCTGACTCCATCCATCATCATGGTTTTATCTCTCACTACTCACTAACGATTCCTCCCAATATCCCTCCTGTCCAGCCCTTCTATAGCTGTCTCCCTGTGTGCCACACAGGAACCTCTGTCCAAATGGTTGTAAAAGCCAGAAACCCGGTAGTTGTCCAGGACTCATTCCTCTTCTTGACCCTTTTGCCCAACTGAACCAGAGTTGTACTGGTCTTGCTTCAGAAATAACCTAAAATCCTTCTCCCATTCTCATTTTTTACTACCACCGCCAAATACAGACTATTAGTTCCTCTCTGCTGATTCCATCCTTTCAAAACAATAGTCACTTAACTAGTCTCCCCGCCCTAGTCTCCATTTTATTTAATCCATTCTCCACAACACGATCCAAGCAGTGCCTTTGCAGAAGTTAAATGAAATCATGTGATTCCAGGCTTGAAAACTTTTCAGTGGCTCTCCAATGTTTATGATTTAAATTCACATTTCTAAGTGTGGTTTATAAAGCCCTTCATGATTCTGCCTTCTGTTTACTTTTAGAGCAACGCCTCCCACACTTTGCCCAGGCCATTCCAATCTTCCTGCCTTTCTCCGAGTACACCATGCTTGCTCTCATTCCCCCATTCAATGATTTATCAAGTGCCTCCTTTGTGCCAGACACTAGTCAATGTATGGGGCTTCCGGGAGCAGATGGCCAAGTCCTTGCCCTAACAGAGGTTACATTTTGGGCTTCTGCATAATCTGTTCCTTTGCACTGTCCAGTTGTCTCTCTGGAGTGCCAATTTCCCACCCCTCATCTGTCTCGCAAATCCTCCTCTTCCTTAGGACTCAGCCTGTTCATTAGATATCCTGAAAGGTTACCCAGACCTCTCACTCACATCTACCAATTGGATATTCCTTCTTCAGGAAATGAACTCCAGGAGAGCATGGACTTTCCTTGTGCACAGCTGCATGCCCAGTGCCTTGAACAGTGCCTGGCATATAGTGAGCTTTTCATGAATATTTATCAAATAAATCCTACCTATGTGTTTCTGTTCTGAGACCACAAGCTGTGAGTTCCTAATGGTCAGAAACTTATCCAGTTTACCTCTTTACCTCCACTGCTCATCACAGTGCCTGGTACACTGTTGGCAACCAGTGATGGCTGTTTCAAGATTTACATGAAGAAAACCGAAAAAAACAATTCGCTGGGAAAAATGTTGTGATGGGTTAGTGCCATCTAATCCCTGGAGTGGAAATGTTAAATCCAGAACTCTAGGAATAAGACGTGCTGTCTGTGTTACAAAATGGTAGGGAGACACATACACCTATGGTTGACTTTAAAATGTTGGTGTGCTCATGTATTTAACGAGAGGTTCCAGCAAAATTCTATAGTAGCAGAGTGGGAGGCTATCGGAGAAGGCTTCCTGGAAGAAAAGCCAGCCCTTGAAGAGTTTCCTTAGGTTAGCATTGCCAGATAAAACACAGGACTGCCAGTTACATTTGAATTTCAGAGAGAAAAACAAATAAAAAAATTTTGTATGTATGTCCCATGTGGTATTTGGGATATACTTATACTAAAAATGTATTCATTGTTCATCTAAAATTCAAGTTTGACTGGGCCTCTTGTATTTTTATTTACTAAATTGGGCAACTCTCCCTCAGGTATGCGGGATAGCTGGAGAGCTAGTACAGAGCCTCTTACTTTAAAACAAATCATTCAGATTAACAATTGACAAGAACAGATTAGCAATGTGTTTTTTTTCTACTGTATAAATAGAAGCACAGGGACAGAGAAGCACAAAGAGAATGGCTAGTTGTCTAACACGGCTGCAGCCTCAGGTGTACGAGGGTCAGAGAAAAGAGGAAGTTATGAGAGACACTGCCAGGAAAGTAATGGGGCCAGATCACACAGCCTTCGGAATGACCTTGATTTGCCAAAGAAAAATATGATGTCATCCTGGGAAATTATGTTCAGCAATGAAACAGACTATATCTTTTGTGAAAAAGAGAGTGTACACATAAATTTTTAGGAACATAACTCATGCCTCCTTGGGGACTTACTGTTAACACTGATTATATGAATTCTAAACACATCGGGAGCCATACAGAGCTTGCCTTTAAATGGAAAGAGATATATTTTTGGAGAGTTAAATTAAATGTTTACATGTAACCAAGAACAGCTATTGGCAATACTGAACATTAAAAAATTTCAAAATAGGGGTGACTGGGTGGCACAGCTGGTTAAGCGTCTGACTCTTGGTTTGAGGTCAGGTCATGATCTCACAGTTCATGGGATCGAGCCCTATGTTGGACTCTATGCTGACAGTGTGAAGCCTGCTTGGGATTCTCTCTCTCTTTCTCAAAATAAACAAGTAAAAACTTAAAAAAGCACAGTTCTGTGCTTACTAATTTTTTTCCAAACAAATTTCTTTTTTTTTTAATGTTTATTTTTGAGAGCAAGACTGAGCATGAGTGGGGGAGGGGCAGAGAGAGGGAGACACAGAATCCGAAGCAGGCTCCAGGCTCTGCACTGTCAGCACAGAGCCCAACCTGGGCTCAAAAATCACAAGCCATGAGATCATGACCTGAGCTGAAGTTGGATGCTTAACCAACTGAGCCACTCAGGTGCTCCTAAACAAATTTCTAATGTAGATACTGATTTATAAACTTTAAATTAAGATGAAACAAGCTCATGAATATCTGCAGCAGGGGAAGAATCAATAAATTATGATCTTGTTTATACACTAAGCGTTGGTTTAAGTAAAAGCATGTGTTTAGAAAATGAGCACATCAGAATATTGGCCCTCTGAAAAACATAAAAGTAATGATTAATGATTAAAAAATTAACACATATTTATTATTTGTTACCCTAACCAGTACAGAGCCTCTTACTTTCAAACAAATCACTCAGATTAACAACTGACAAAAACAGATTAGCAATTTGTTTGTTTCTACTGTGTAAGTATCAATATTTGCATTTTTAATGTTTGCAATTTAGTTCTGAAAAACAACTCATATGCCATATTTAGAAACCCTTTTTAAAAATCTAAGTATTGAGAAATATTTTTCATGATTTTTTAAAAAAGGTTAGCAATTAGGAACATTTGAATATGGACTGGACATTATTGGATGATAAGGAATTATATTATTGTTGTAGGGTGTATAATAACTGTGGTTGAATTAAAAATAAAATCCTTTTTTGTTAGAGGCACAACTCAAGTATTATGGGTGCAATGATACGATGTCAGGGATTTGCCCTTAAAATACTCCACCTTAAAAAAAAGCATGGGGAGTAGATGAAACAAAGCTACCAAAATGTTGATGATTGTTGAGGTGGGGTGATGGGTATATGGTGGGCTCAGTATATGATTCTATTTCAGTGTTATGTTTGAAAATTTCCATAATAAAAGGTAAAAACCAAAACAGTGAATAATTTTTCTTTATGAGTGAATAATTTCCTTGAAAGTATATATTTATGTCCTTCCAATTCATATTTAAAATATATATTTATATAATATATCTATTCTCTTGCTGTTACTGGTTAATAAAGCAGTTGAGTATGTGTATCTTACTAATGATCACTCGCATTTATTGAGTACATTCCATGGACCAGGCACTGTCTTTAGTGATTACCATGCAATATCCATTTAATGTTTGCAACAGTCTTTTGATCTACGCTTGATTATTATCTCCATTTTACAGATGGGGATGCAGAAACTGAGGCTTGAAGAAGTGACCCAATTCTCCCCTGTGTCTGTGTTGGGATCTAGACTCAGGCTCCCAGCTCTAAAGTCTGTATGTTTAACCATTACCTAGTCTACTGCCAGGTAGACTAGAAGGAGTATAAACATAGTCACAATACATATTATCTGAAAAGAGTGTGGGGAATCATTCACGTTTCTTCCCCAGCTACAGCCACGTGGCTTAGGGCCAGATGTGATCAGCTCGGCTCCTGCAGGGGTTTGGTCATAGATCAAGCTGTTGTTTGAGGTAGAAAAGGGGGAAAAGACGCTGCTCTCAGACAAAGGAGGAGAAGCAAAGAGAACCAACAGAAGTCTCTTCTCATTGGGAACAGCAGTTCTGCAACTGCTGTTTTTTTGTTTTTGTTTTTGTTTTTTTAAGTAACACAAAATAACTAAAATGCACAATTTTCCTTTCTTGTGCCTACTGACGCCTGAATCTATTTTGCAGGACTTCGCCTCGATTTTCAATCATTCATCACGCAGCGCCTCCTGTTTGGTGCAGGCGGCAGGGGGTGGGTGGAGGGGGTAGCAGAGAGAGGCGAGCTAGAAGGACGCAAGTGAGGAACCAGCACAGCTGCAGCCCTGCGAGACCCCGCCCCATGAGCTCATCCCCTGGCAGTGCAAATTAGGATGACATAATGTTTCTGGAGAGCTCCTTCCAGCCCACTGCAGCGGGAGCGCTCTTGCTTTTCCTGAGCACAGGAAAAATTAGCATCGGTATTTCTAGCTGTTCCTGAGGAAATGGCATTTTATTCAAAGGTATTGTGGAGAACATAACACATCACCTGCATTAATATCAGCTCCTGCATCAAAGGAAAACAGAGCTTATCGGTAAATAAGTCATTAATCACTGCACTTATCAGACTATTGAAGGTAATCAGCATTCCTCAAAAACAGGGTCCAATTATAATGGCAAGAGATAGTCTCTGTGTTTCTTCAAAGTTTTTTAGCCCAAGAGTATAAAAAGATAATTACGGAAATAATATTAAATAATAGTAATAATCATTATCACTTACATAGCTCTTGCTGTATGTGAGGAACTATGCTAAATGTTCTACGTACATTACCTAATTTAATTCCTAATCACAACCTTACAAAGTAGATGAAGCCCTCCATCCCCACCACATGCACGCAGATTCAGACATAGACACATTTACAGATGAGGAAACTGAGGCGTGGAGAGGTAGGTAATTTGCCAAGGTCAGACAGCAGCAACTGGCAAAGCCAGCTGGACTCTGGTCCAAAGCCTGAAATGTTAATCGCTGTGCTACATTGCTCTGTAGGCCACAGTACAGCTTTGGGGGATGCATGGCAATGTTTAATAACAACTTTTT
The DNA here is from genome assembly GCF_018350155.1 of Leopardus geoffroyi. NCBI lineage: Eukaryota > Metazoa > Chordata > Mammalia > Carnivora > Felidae > Leopardus > Leopardus geoffroyi. Next base: position 124,590,538 of record NC_059338.1, on the reverse strand, counting down.
TTTTTTTTTTTTTGAGAGACACATAGAGTGTGAGTGGGGGAGGGGCAGAGAGAGAAGGAGACACAGAATCCAAAGCAGGCTCCGGGCTGATAGCCCAGAGCCCGATGCGGGGCTCGAACTCATGGACTGGGAGACTATGACCTGAGCCGAAGTCAGACACCCAACCAACTGAGCCACCCAGGCACTCCTAGTAACAACTTAGTAAAATATAGTAGGAAGTATTGTTTCTACCAAGAAATCACAAGTGACTAAAGCTGGGCTATCTTCTATGCCTGGCATTTCCCACTTCAGTAGACACATTAGGACTCACATCATGAGACACCCAACTTGTAAAGGTTAAAGGCAGGGAGAGTAGTATTTATTAAGAACCTACTATGAAATAGAAAAATTATGTATTGATCTCTGCCTCTGGTTCCTAGCACAGAGCTCCTAAAATTGTAATTTCATAAGTTATAAGAGCACAAGATCATCTTTTGTTCTAAGTGATCCTTGACCCTGGTTCCTGACACAGATCTCCTAAATCCCTTGGAATTTCCAGGTTGATAGGAATGTTTTTGTTCTAATGAGGTGACTCTTGAGGGGTTCCTAGAGGGGGTGCTGATCACCAGAAACACTAAGCAATGATAAGAAGCTTGGAAGTTTTAGTCCTATCCCCTAGTTTTCAGAGAGGGAAGAGGGGCTAGAAATGGAGTTAATTCCTATGTGATGAAATTTCCATAAAAATCCCCAAAGTATGGTGTTCAGAGAGTTCCAGGATCATGAACACATGGAGATGCTGGGAGAAGGGTGCATCCTGAAAGATCATGGAATCTTCTTGCCCCTTCCCACATACCTTGTCCTACCTATTTCTTCCGTATGTACCCTTTAGGGATCCCTGTATAATAACCTGCTAAATAGTAAGGAAACTGTTTTCCCGAGTTCTCTGAACTGCTTTAACAAGTTAATGGAACCTGAGGAGAGGGTTGTGGGAACCTCCAGTTCCCAGCTACAAGCTGATTGGTCAGAAGTATAGCTAACAACCTAGACTTATGACTGGTATTTTAGTTGGGGGGCAGTCTTGTGGGGTTTCAGATGCCAATGGAGGAGAGGAGAAGGTGATGTGAAAACTACTAAAAGAAAAGGAAATGTAGCATAATGGTTGGGGAATGGGATTCTAAGGTCTTAAGGATTTAGATTTGGGTACAGTCTCTACTACAAAGGCTAGGTGACCTTGTATAATACTCAAAAGCTTTGAGCTCCAGTTTCCTCATCTATAAAATGGGGTGACAATATACTTAGAATAGAGTCATTGTAAGGATAAAATAAGATAATGTACAGCTCTGAACCCAGTGCCTGGTGTACAATATGAGCTCACTTAAGGGTAGAGCATGATGACTAAGGATAGGGATGTAGAATCCACCTGCCAATAACACCTGAAACCTGGCATCCTCTTGGGTCACCCTGTCTCACAGCATTAAGTAGGAGCCTATCACTTTTCTGTGAATTGGGAAGGGGGAGATTTTCCACCAAAACCCTTTCATTCTCAGTCCACCCCCTCTCAAGCATTTTCATTCCAACATTGGTTGCAGACTGGGGAAGTGCCATCTGGTTGGCAGGTAACTGAGCGCTTCAGCTCAGCTGTAGCACTGATCGCTGATGGGAAATGCAATCATGGCTCTGGGGGATTCCAATTGGAGAGAGAATCTATTCTCCACATGTGTGATTTCATTAAGTCTGGCATGATTAAGTATAATGAAATCTCATTCATGGAGAATAGATTTTGATTACTGCTAGAGCTGCCCCCCTCCCCCCACCCGACCAGGATCAAATTTCTGATCAGTCTGATTGCAGAGAATCACCTGGATGGTGGCTTCTTATCTGTGCCTAAGATATCCATAAAATTACATGCCTGATTCTAACACCTATTAAACAAATTATGTAGTTTGATATTACCAGCACCAAAATCTATGCCATAGGATGCCAGAAACAGGACACTCCTGGGGAGATGCTATACTGGCACTAAGAAAGGAACTTGGCAAGGAAGTAGACTTAAATAATGTAACTCCTATGAAAGTATTTCTTCTCTTACATTTAAAAGGAGCAATACATACACATCCAGAAAATATTATTTGTACATTTCATGACTATGTCTGAAATCATGCTGTATTAGTTTAGCGATCCTTTACAACAGTTGTAGATTTAACTAATTGTGGTCCCAGGTGACCATGTACAATAATTACCAACAGCAAAAACATTTTTAATTTCTAAGAAAGAGGTTAGTTTTTTTTTTTCTCTGTGGGAGCATCTAGTTCTCCATCATCTCAAACCAGATGTTTGTAAACAACATTACTTCTGAACTTTGCCCAGGTACAGTGAAGCTGGTGGCTTACACCAGGAAGAAGTTCATCTCTGTAATGAAACAGAAAACCACTTGAACGATACAAGTTGAATTTATTATAAATTGGGAAATGAAAACTGTAATATGAATGCCTCACAGGCCCAAGTTCTGATTTTTTTATTGAGGTATAATTGACATATATTAGTTTCAGGTGTACAACGTAATGATTCGATATTTGTATATGTTGGGAAATGGTCACCAGAATAAGTCTAGTTACCATCAATTTTCGTACAAAGTTACAAAAATTTTTTCTCTTGTGATGAGAAGTTTTAAGATTTATTCTCTTGTCAACTTTCTAATATATATATATATATATATATATATAATTTTATTTATTTTGAGAGAGAGCAAGTGGGGGAGGGGCAGAGAGAGAGGGAGACACAGTTCCAAGCAGGCTCTGCACTGCCTGATGCGGGCCTCAAAACTCACAAACCATGAGATCATGACCTGAGCCTAAGTTAAGAGAAGCTTAACCAACTGAACCATCCAGGCACCCCTCTCTTGTCAATTTTCAACTATGCACTACAATATTATTGACTATGTCACCATGTTGTGCATTACATCCCCATGACTTATTTACTTTATAACTGGAAGTTTGTACCTCTTGATCCCCCTCACCTATTTTAGCCACTCCTCAACCTCTCTCCTCTCTGGCAACCACCATTCTGTTCTCCGTATCCATGGGGTTTGTTTTGTTCATTTGTTTTGTTTTTTAGATTCCACACATAAGTTAAATCATATGGCATTTGTCTTTCTCTGTTTGACTTAATTCACTTAGCATAATACCCTAGATCTATCCACGTTGTTGCAAACGGCAAGATTTCATTCTTTTTTTATGGTGAAGTAATATTCCATGGGGTGTTTGTGTGTGTGTGTGTGTGTGTGTATGTGTGTGCGTGTGTGTGTGTGTGTGTATATTTCCTCCATCCATTCATCCATTGATAGACCGTTAAGTTGCTTCCGTATCTTGGCTAATGTAAATAATGCTGTGATAAACATAGGGGTGCATATATCTTTTTGAATAGTGTTTTTGTTTTCTTCAGATAAATGCCTAGAAGTGGAATTATTGGATCATATAATTGTTCTATTTTTAATTTTTTGAAGAACTTCCATATTGTTTTCTATAGTGGCTGCACCAATTTACATTCCCACAACATTGCATGAGGGTTCCCTTTTCTCCACATCCTTGCCAGTACTTGTTATTTCTTCTCTTTTGGCAATAGTCATTCTAACAGGTATGAGGTGATATCTCATTGTGGTTATGATTTGCATTTCCCTGATGATTAGTGATGTTGAGCATCTTTTGATGTACCTGTTGGCCATCTGTATGTCTTCTTTGGGAAAATGTCTTTGCAGATCCTCTGTCAATTTTTAAATCAGACTAGGTATTTTTTGTTTTGTTTTGTTTGCTCTTGAGTTGTAAGAGTTCCTTATATAGTATGGATATTAACTCTTTATTGGATATATGATTTGCAAACATTTTCTCTCATTAAAAAGATTGCCATTTTCTTGATGGTTTCCTTCTCTGCAGAAGCTTTTCAGTTTGAAGTAGTCCCATTTGTTTAATTTTTTGCTTTCATTGCCTTGGCTTTTGGAGTCAGATCCAAGAAACCATTGCCAAGACCTATGTCAAGGAGCTTACTGCCTGTGTTCTCTTCTAGGAGTTTTATGGGTTGAGGTCTTACATTCACATCTTTAATCCATTTTGAGTTAATTTTCTGTATATGGTGTTGACACAGTAGCCTAATTCTTTTGCCTGTGGCTATCCAGTTTTCCCAGCACCATTTATTGAAGAGACAGTCCTTTATTCTTACCTCCTCTGTCATAAATCACTTGATCATATATGCATGGGTTTATTTCTAGGCTCTCTATTCTGTTCCATTGATCTATATATTTGTTTTTATGCCAATATCATACTGTTCTGATTACTGTAACTTTGTAATATAATTTGAAATCAGAAAGTGTGTTGGCTCCAGCTTTGTTCCTCTTTCTCAAGATTGGTTTGGCTATTCGGGGTCTTTGTGGTTCTATACAAAATTTAGGATTGTTGTATTTCTGTGACAAATGACATTGGAATTTTGATAGGGATGATATTGAATCTGTAACTGCTCTGGGTAGAATGGAAATTTTAGTGGTGTTAATTCTTCTAATCCATGAGCACAGAATATTTTTCAATTTATTTGTGTCTTCATCAATTTCTTTCATCAACATCTTATAACTTTTCAGTGTACAGGCCTTTCACCTCCTTGATTAAATTTATTCCTAGGTATTTTATTCTTTTTTAATAAGATTGTAAATGGATTATTAATTTCTTTTGCTGATAGTTCATTATTATTATGTAACAATGCAATAGATTTTTGTATATTGATTTTTCATCTTGCAACTTTACTGAATTCATTTGCTAGTTCTAATAGCTTGTTGGTAGAGTCTTTAGTGTTTTCTATATACAAAATCATGTTGTCTGCAAATAGTGACAATTTTACTTCTTCCTTTCCAATTTGGATGCCTTTTATTTCTTTTTCTTGCCTGATTGCTCTGGCTGGAACTTCCAATACTATTTTGAATAAAAGTGATGACTTTCTATAGTATTACACCTAGGTTCCTTTCTCATTATCTTTTGTGTATCTACTACAGGTTTTTGCTTTGGGGTTACCATGAGGCTCACATATAACAGCCTATATATATATATTATAGTCTATTTTATATTGATAGCAAGTTAAATTTGAATGCATTCTAAAACTCTACATATTTACTACCTTCCCTTCCATGTGTTATGTTTTTGATATCACATTTTACATCTTTTTATTTTGTGTATCCCTTAATTAATTATTGTGGTTATAGTTATTTTCGCTACTTTTGTCTTTTAACCTTCATACTAGCTTCATAAGTGACTAATCCACTACCTGTACCAGCGAGATTTATACTTATTTATATGCTTTCTTGTAATTAGTGCCTTTAAAGGAGGATAGTTGCTGGGATGAGTACTGGGTGCTATATGTAAGTGATGAATAACTAAATTCTACTCCTGAAATCATTATTATACATATGTTAACTAACTTGGATAAAAAAGAAAAGAGAAGAAAATAAAAGAAGAAGTCCCTTTAACATTTCTTATAAGGCTGATTTTGTGGTGATGAAGTCCTTTAGGTTTTTCTTGTCTGGAAAACTTGTCTCTCTTTCAATTCTGAATGATAACCTAGCCAGGTAAGTATTCTTGGCAGGAAGTTTTTTCCCTTCAGCACTTTGAATATATCATACCACTTTTGACATCTTAATTATAATGTGTCTTGGGTAGATATCTTTGGGTTCATCTTATTTAGAATTCACTGGGTTCCTTGACAAGGATGTCTGTTTCCAAGGGCAGGCAAGTTTTCAGCCATTATTTTTTGAAATAAGTTTTCTGCCCTTTTCTCTCACTCTCTTCTACTTCTGTGACCCCTATAATGTGAATGTTATTCCTCTTGATGTTGTCCCATAGGTCCCTTAAACTATCTTCACTTGTTAAAAATTCTTTTTCCTTTTTGTTGTTTCATTTGGGTGAGTTCCACCACCCTGTCTTCTAGATCACTGACCCTTTCTTCTGTTTCATCTAGTCTGTTGTTGAACACATCTAGTGTATTTTTAGTTCAGTTATTGTATTCTTCAGCTCTGTGACTTCTCTTTGATACTTGCTTATATTTTCTACTATTGAAGTTATCACTGTGTTCATCCATGCTCAAGTTCAGTGACACCTTTATGACCATTGTTTTGAACTCATTATTATGTAAATTAGTTATATCCATCTCGTTAAACTTCTTTTTTTCCCTCAGATTTTATCTCATTCTTTCACTTGGAGTATATTCCACTGTTTCCTCATTTTGCTTGACTCTTTGTATTTATTTCTATGTATTAAGTGAAACAGTTACTTCTAGTATTGAAAGAGTGGCTTTGTGTATGAGATTAAACATCATTCAACCTTGCCCTTGCTCTTGGTTGTTTCTCAAACTTTGTGATTATCTAAGCAGCCAGATTTATTCTTGATAGGTCTCAGTTGTTGAGGGTTTGCCAAGACTTGCCAGTGTTCCAAAAGAAGGAATCTCAGTCAGCACCTGGTTTCATGCTGATTGGAAGCCAGACCCTCAGGCAGCAGCTTTTGAAGTATGTAATCATAAACCCTGCTGGCCTCCAGACCAGGTGATCTGGAGCTGTCTTCTGACTGACAGTTGCAATAGTTGGGGCTCCAGACGAGTGGATAGCTCCTTTCTGAAAGGTACCAGAGAGCCACAGTGAGGCTGAGGAAGAGTGCAAAGATGGTGTTCCCTGGCCTATTTTCTCTGACAGCACCTCTGTAGCCTCTAGATGTGTAAGAAACTTGAAGCCTACCCTTTAGGCTGAAGTTCTAGGAGAAGTAAATTTGCATTTTTTATAGCAAAATTGGGGGTGCATTTCAGTTTGCTGTCTGTGCAGTGCCCTGGGGGTGGTGGCCTGCCAAGAAATGCCTCTCCAATTGTTATAGTCCCATGGGACTATCTTGGGTCCCATGGGCCCAGGAATGCAAGGGTCCCATGGGTCCCTGGGCCACCAGAGCCAAGTGATAAAGGGGTGTCTCCTATGTGGACAGTGCACGCCTGCTGGCTTCAGCAGGGCCAAGGAGATGAAGGCCAGGGTGTGCCACCAGCTTTAGCAAGACAGTGGGAGAGCACAGAGCTGGGGCATGTTCACTGGCTTTAGCAGGGCAGTGACAGTTCAGGGACTGTGCATGACTTCCAGTGTGCTTGCCAGTGTCTCTGTCTCTGGAGAGAATCTCAAAAGGCCCCTGCTCCACTAGCAGATGCTTATTAGCAATTAAATCGCTGCATATAGTCTAGGCACTGTTGCTTTTGGGTCCTTAGGCAAGTGAGTTTATATGTGAGTCCTTTCAGAGAAGCATCATAGTTCTTGACAGCCCTTTGGTTTTCAAAGACAGACATTTTGGGGTCTTGTCTCTCTGGTGCAAGTCCCAAGTGCTGGGGTGCCTGATGTGAGGCAAAAAACTCTTGCTCCTGAAGGAAAAGTCCTAGATTTGTGAGACTGTTCCTGACCATGGGTTGTAGTGCCAGAGGTAGAGTTCTTGGTGAGAATACATCTCGGCCTCTCCTACCTATCTCGATGTGGCTCTATCACATTTTGTCATTTGTTGTGATGGAGCTATTTGGCTAGTTTTCAGGTCTTTTTTTTTTCAATTGTTCCACATGTAGATGTAGATTTTGTATGTTCATGTGAGGAGGTGAGTTCAGGATCTTCCTATGCTGCTATCTTGGACTCCCTCATGTTTGTATTTAAACTTTGAAGAAATAAATAGAATCATGTAATTTAATAACTGGATCTGACTTCTTTTTTTGAACTTATTTATTTTTGAGAGAGAGAGAGAGAGAGAGAGAGAGAGAGAGAAAGGAAATCCCAAGCAGGCTCCACACTGCCAGTATGGACCAACATGGTACTCAAACTCACAAACCATGAGATCATGACCTGACCTGAAATCAAGAGTTGGACACTTAACCGACTGAACCACCCAGGTACCCCTGGACCTGACTTCTTAAGACCCTTATTCTGAGTGCTTATATTTGGAGAAAAACAACTTCATTTGAGTATTTTTTTAAATGAAAGAAACCAGTCCAAGAGATAATGGGTTAAACCCAATCTGCTTTCAGGTAGTTGTTTTCTTATGACAGCTACCAAATCTCTATTTGACTGGAGTGGCCATCTGTCCCCACCTGTTGTGAACAAGAACCAGATTCCATCTCTAGATGGACAGCATTCACTGTTTCACAATCCATATCAACACTTTGGGAGCTTAATGCTAATCAAAGTTTCTATTGTTAAATGCTTGCCATTATGTAAAATGCTTGCCATTTAAAAACAACTAGTAGAAGTAAAAATGGCAGTTCTTCCAAACGAAAGAGTCAGGTCTATATCAAATGAACTCCTGCTAATATAATATGGCCAAGGAATGGTGTGTGTGGTTATTTGGATACTCAATTAACAATGCTATATATACACAATTTTTAAAGAACTGGATTATATAATGATGTATTTAACCCTAAAAAATAGTAAATACTTAACATTAAAAGAAAGATTCTGATGGGATTTCAATACTCCAAAATCATTTCTATCCATTTCAACTATCATTGCTTTTTATATGTATGAAAGTATGAATGAAGTATGTATGAAAAAGTTAGAAATAGATGAATGCTAGACAAGTGAATAACATCAAGTTAATGGGAATTTTGTTCTCTGTTACAACGTACGCTTTCCCTACATATAGTGCTTCAGGCTGATCCAAAGGCTAGCAACCAAGGACTAGGAACAATTAAGAATGAAACACAAATGGGGACCTGGGTGGCTCAGTTGGTGAAGCATCTGACTCTTGATTTCAGCTCAGGTCATGATGTCATGGTTGTTGAGTATGAGCCCCGCACTGGGCTCCATGCTGATAGTGTGGAGCCTATTTGGGATTCTCTCTTTCTCCTTCTCTCTCTGCTCATCCCCTACTCACGTTCTCTCTCCCTCCCTACTTCCCTCCCTCCCCCTTTCTCTTTCTCTCTCCCTGACCCCTAAGGAAAAAAAAAAAAGGAATGAAATACAAACAGTACCAAAATCTCCTATCACATTAAGGAAGTACTTTCCAAAATTACAAAAATGAACAGCCACATTCAAACCAGCAATAACGTCTTCAAACACAGGCTAAAAATATTAAGTTAGGACTAATTGTATGTGCATATATGTGGGAGAGTCTACATTTTTCACTTTATCCTGCTTGGAATTCACAGAGCTTCTTGAATTTGTGCCTCTATATCTTTCATTGGTTTTTGAAGACTCACAGTTGATATCTCTTCACATACTGCTTCTGCCTTAATCTCTCCTGTTCTCTGAAAATTCCATTATATATTGTATCCATACTCCCTCTTCTGCATTTTTGATCTTTTTGTCTCTTTGTGTTCTATTCTGTTTACCAATTCCCTTTTCCTATTTATTAATTATTCTGCTGTGCCTACTCATGGTATCCAGCAATCAAGTCCCCCCCCCCCCCACCACCACCCCCCACCTCCTCCACCAATGATCTTCACCATCTAGTGTTCACATTCTTAGGTTGTTTCCTCTCACATTAGATCAGGGCTGATCTATATGACCAATAGGGAATGGCAAAAATGACATCAGGAGCACACCCAAGCAGCTCCCTGGAGAAGCCCATATTGAAAGGAATCAAATTCCCATCCATATGAGTAAGCCCCCTTCAGATGGCACCAGTCCAAGTTAAGTCTTTAGATGACTGCCCCTGGCCAGCATCTGATGACAAACTCATCAGAGACCTCAAGCAGGAACGAGCCAAATTAGTTACTCCTGAATTCCTGACTCACAGTAACTAGGAAAAAGATTAGATAATTATTACTTCTTCAAATTACTAAGTCTTGGGAAGATTTGTTACACAGCAATAAATAGCTAAACTGCCCATTTGTAAAGTTTTTAATTTCAGTTCTTGGATTTTTCAATTGGCTCATTTTTATAGTTTCCACTTCTAAAATTTCCAGTCTTTTTTTAAAATCTCATGGAACATATTAAAAATACTATATATAGAAAACCCAAAAGACTCAACAACAACAGAAAACTGCTAGAATTGATAAACAGTTAAGTAAAGTCACAGTATACAAAGTCAATGTACAGAAATATGCTGCATTTCTATACTCTAATAATAAAATAGCAGAAAGAAATTAAGGAACTAATCCCATTTATACATGCACCAAAACCAAAAAATACCTAGGAATAAACCTAACCAAAGAGGTGAAAGACCTGTACTCTCAAAACTATAAAACACTAATGAAAGAAACTGAATATGACACAAAAAAATAGAAAGACATTCAATGCTCATGGATTGGAAGAACAAACATTGTTAAAATGTCTATATTACCCAAGGCAATCTAATGCAATCCCTTCACAAAACTAGAACAAACAATCCTAAAATTTGTATAGAACTATAAAACACCCCAAACAGCCAAATCAATCTTGAAAAAGAAAATCAAAGCTGGAGGCATCACAACTCTGGACATCAAAGTATATTACAAAGTTGTAGTAATCAAAACAGCATGGTACTGGCACAGAAATAGACACATAGATCAACGGAACAGAATAGGAAACCCAAATGAACCCACAATTATATGGTGAATTGATCTTTGAGAAAGCAGGAAAGAATATCCAATGGGAAAAAGACTGTTTCTTCAACAAATGGTGTTGGGAAAACTGGACAGCAACATGCAAAAGAATGAAATTGGACCATTCTCTTTCACCACACACAAAATAAACTCAAAATGGAGTAAAGACCTAAATGTGAGACAGGAAACCATCAAAATACTAAAGGAAAACAAGCAGCAACCTCTTTGACATCAGCCTCAGCAATTTCTTACTAGACATGTCACCAGAGGCAAGGGAAACAAAAGCCAAAATGAATGATTGGGGCTTCATCAAGATAAAAAGCTGCGAAGTGAAGGAAACAATCAACAAAACTAAAAGGCAGCCTCTGGAATGGGAGAAGATATTTGCAAATGACATATCAGATAAAGGGTTACTATCTAAAATCTATAAAGAACTTACCAAATTCAACACCCCAAAACCAAATAATCCAGTTAAGACATGGGCAGAAGACATGAATAAACATTGTCTTATAGAAGACATACAGATGGCTAATAGACACATGAAAAGATGCTCAACATCTTTTATATTGTATCCATACCCCCTCTTCTGTATTTTCAATCGTTTCATCTCTTTGTGTTCTATTCTGTCTACCAATTCCTTTTTCTTATTAATTCTAATGCTGTGCCTACTCATGGTATCCAGCTATCAAGTACCCTCCCCCCCCTACCTCCTCCACCAATGATCTTCACCATCTAGTGTTCACATTCTTAGGTTGCTTCCTCTCACATTAGATCAGGGCTGATCTATATGATCCAGACATGAATAGACACTGTCTAAAGAAGATATCAAGATGGCTAATAGACACATGTAAAGATGCTCAACATCAGTCATCATCCTGGAAATACAAATCAAAGCCACAATGAGATACTATCTCACACCTGTCAGAATGGCTAAAATTAACAACACAGGCAACAACAGGTGTTGGTGAGGATGTGGAGAAAGGGGAACCCTCTTGCACTGTTGGTGGGGATGCAAATTGGTATGGCCACTGTGGAAAATAGTATGGAGGCTCCTCAAAAAGTTAAAAATAGAAGTACCCTATGATCCAGCAATTGCACTACTGGGTGTTTACCCAAGGAATACAAAAATACTAATTCAAAGGGATACATGAACCCTGTTTAATGCAGCATTACTTACAATAGCAAAATTATGGAAACAGCCCAAGTGTCCATCAATAGATAAATGAATAAAGAAGATGTGGTATATAGATACAATGGAATATTATTCAGCCATGAAAAAGAATGAAATCTTGTCATTTGTAATGACATTGATGGAGCTGGAGAATATTATGCTAAGTGAAATAAGTTAGCTGGAAAAAGACAAATACCATGTGATTTCCCTCACATAGGAATTTAAGAAACAAAACAAACAAGCAAAGGGAGAGAGAGAGAGAGAGAGAGAGAGAGAGAGAGAGAGAAACAGACTCTAAACTATAGAGAATAAAGTGATGGTTACGAGAAGGGAGGTGGTGGCGGTTGTGTAAAATAGGTCAAGGGTATTAAGGAGTACACTTGTGATGCACACTGGATGATATATGGAATTGTTGAGTCACTATATTGTACACCTGAAACTAATATTGAACTGTATGTTAACTAACTGGAATTTAAAAACTTAAGGGGTGCCTGGGTGGCTCAGTCGGTTGAGCGTCTGACTTCGGCTCAGGTCATGATCTCATGGTTCGTGATTTTGAGCCCTGTCTCTGGCTCTGTGCTGACAGTCTGGAGCCTGGAGCCTGCTTCAGATTCCTTGTCTCCCTCTCTCTCTGCCCCTCCCCCACTCACACTCTGTCTTTTTCTTTCTCAAAAATAAACATTTTTAAAAAATTAAAAAAATAAAAACTTAATATTTTGTAAACATCTCTGTGTTTGCTAAATTTATTATATAGAGTCCCATGTGTCCATTATCTGTTATTTTTCTTGTTTCTTCATTCATACTGTCTTATCTCCTTGTGAACCTGATTATTATTAGTTGAGTAGTGGACACAATATATGAAAATCTGTAGAAATAATTTGAGACTTTGATGAATTCTCTTCCTTGAAAGATGCTTTACTTTGTTACTGTTAGTTTTAGAAACCAGCAATCTGAGATCATCTTGATTCAGTTTCAAGGATTAGTAATGACTTGAAATTGAGCTTCAAGCTTGAGAGGACAGTCTACTTACAGTTCCTGCTTATTCCTAGTGGGAGACATTGAGTATCTTAATTGAGAGCCTGGGGTATTTACAAGCCTCATTCCCAACTTTGGTGCGTTCTAGATTCCCAGTTTTATTCTTCTACAGGGCTGTCATAAGTCCCATTCAGTTTCTCAGCCTCTCTGTTATATCTTCCAGGACCAGCAGACTTCTGAGAAGAAAACTGGCCCCTTATGGCAGCCTCAACTCTCTAGTCATTTTCCTATCTTTCCCATGATTTTGCCTTGTTAGATCTCTGGTGCCTCCAAGTAATTCCCTGTAGTATGTTTTGTCCAGATTTTGTTATTCTCAGTAGGAGAGTTGGTCTAAATTTTGACCCTTATAGAAGTGGAGGTCCTTGCATGATTTTATTAGCTAATTGAGATTTATAAATACCTCAGAAAACAAAAATTATATAATATATATAATATATAATTAAATATATATTATTTTATTTTATGATTTTGGTTAAGGGTCTAATAGTATCACTTCTTTAAACTACTCTCATACTACAGGAATCAGTATTATTATTTTTTTTTAATGTTTACTTATTTTTGAGAGACAGGGAGAGACAGAGCATGAGTGGGCAAGGGACAGAGAGAGAGGGAGACATAGAATCCGAAGCAGGCTGCAGGCTCTGAGCTGTCAGCACAGAGCGGGACGCAGGGCTCAAACCCATGAACTGCAAGATCGTGACCTGAGCCGAAGTTGGACGCTTAATGGACTGAAACATCCAAGCGCCCCATATAGGAATCAGTATTCTTTAAATTAAGTTGTGAACAACTGCCAATCCACCCATTTGTGACAAGTCAGCTAGCCACAGCTGAATGTGAAGAAACCCTATTGATAGAAATAGTTTCTAGAGAATGTCAAGCAAATTCTTCCAAGGCCAAATCACTAGACAGGCCACTGCTCTTCACATTTAGCCTTCAGAAAAGGGCACAGGCTGGAGCTCTGTGGAGAACCAGTAGCCATGTTGAGAGGACACTCAATCAGCACTGTGGAGAGGACTACAGGCCACTGAGAATATTCTCTGCTGTTTTCTGGATTGTTTGATACAATCATTATTTCAGAAAGCTTACCTAAAAGTTAGTTACTGAATGAAAGATAGTAAGAAATGTCTCAAACACATAAGGAAATCTTATTTTTAGGGGCAACTGGGGTGACTGACCCCAGTCGGTTAAGTGTCTGACTTCGGCTCTGGTCATGATCTCATGGTTTGTGAGTTTGAGCCCTGCATCGGGCTGTCTGCTGCCAATACAGAGCCCGCTTCAGATCCTCTGTCCCTCTTTCAGTCTGCCTCTCCCCAGTTCATGCTCTCTCTCTCTCAAAAGTAAATAAACATTAACAAAAAATTTTTAAAAGGAAATCTTATTTTTGAAGTGATATGATTATTTGGTAACAGGAAATGGATGTCTAGCATATGCTTGAACAAGATAAACTAGAACTTAAAATGTTAGGTACTTCTGATTAGAAATGGAGAAAACAAATTCCTAGATGTAACAATGTCATTTTTAAAGAAATATGTTAAGTATATATTACAGACAAAACTTTATTCCTATAGAAATGCAGTTTGAGTTTACCTAAAATAGAATATTTTAAAAAATTTTTTTTTCAATGTTTATTTTTATTTTTGGGACAGAGAGAGACAGAGCATGAACGGGGGAGGGGCAGAGAGAGAGGGAGACACAGAATCGGAAACAGGCTCCAGGCTCTGAGCCATCAGCCCAGAGCCCGACGCGGGGCTCGAACTCACGGACCGCGAGATCGTGACCTGGCTGAAGTCGGACGCTTAACCGACTGCGCCACCCAGGCGCCCCTAAAATAGAATATTTTATAAAAGTACTTTTGCAAGTTTTACCAGGTATCCAAATTGAATTATAGGATTTTACAGGGATTATAGAACCACATTCCTGATTTATAGATGTGGATTCAAATGTTAAAAGTAGGTTATTTGTTGATTGTATGTTACTACCACCACTATCGTTTGATGGCCATCTACCACCTAACGTTAGCCCTCAGCCCAACACATATCTGCTAAAAGGAGACCATGAATCTAATTAATCAACAAGTTCAAGTTTTTCAATTCATCCCTACCATGTCTCAGATTTGTCTATCCCTCTAATATTCTACTTTTTCCCAAATAATCCTGAATCGCTTACTTCTACCCTCTCCTCTGAACATAATCCTTCAGTTTGAGTGAGCTCAAGGACTTTCAATGGTTTCTGGGTACTCAGCCTGGACTTCAATGCTTCAGTATCATCTGGTTTTGGTCTACTTATTCAAAATCACTTCCCATTACTTTTCAAATAAACCTACACTTTATATAAGTCAATCATTTCACTATTCCCCACATGGTGCTTATTTTTGCTTTTGTGATTCTCTTCCAGTTTAGATACTCTCCTCTCTTGTTTATCCAAACTATATCCAAGTATCAGGAATCTACCTAGCACTCTTATTTATCACAACCAAACACTACCTTTTCCTACATATCTTTTCTGTCAAAACTGATCCAAACTTGTCAGCCTTTTTAAAAAAAAATTATATTTTGTTCATAGTTTGAAATGCAAAAATTTGGAGTGCATTCTATACCTGCTTTCATTTTCTCAATGGTGTTGCACACCTACTGAGTCGGGGGTGGAATCTTCATAATCTTCTAAAGCGCCATTCAGAACATGTATGCTGAACAAATGCCTTTAAAATATATTCAACCTAGTATTCAGATCTAAGTAACAGACCGCAATGGGACTGCTTAGTCCAGAAATGACCACTTTCTTCATTCCTTTGCCAATGAACTAACCAGATGACAAAATGGAAAAGTCAAAACTTTTTTTTTTTTTTTTCCGAAACTCATTTTGATAGAGATCTAGTTCCTGGTGGGTTGTTTTCTTCCTTGGGTTATGCAAGATGAAATGACAAACTCTTCTACATTAATTATACGTTCTCTATTTTATGGCTCCATGCTTTCAGTATAAAATATGAAAATGTTTTAGTTAGAGAAAGAGAAATACCACATGATTTCACTCACATGTAGAATTTAAGGAGTAAAAAAACAAAAGAGCAAAGAAAAAAAAAGAGAGAGACAAACCGAGAAACAGACTCCTAACTAGAGAGAACAAACTGATGTCTATAAGGGGGAGTTGGGTCAGGGGAATGGTGAAATAGAAGAAGGGGATTAAGAATTAAGAGTACACTTACCATGGTAAGCACTGAGTAATGTATAGAACTGCTAAATTGTTATAATGTATGCCTAAAACTAATCTAACACTATATGTTAACTATATTGGAGTTAAAATTAAAAACTTAGTAAAAAATAAACAAATATGAAGCCTTGGGGGGGCAAATAAAGAGTATTTCAACAAATTTGTAATGTATTTTTTCCTAGATGCCTTAAGCAGATAATTCTCTTAGATTCTTATGCAGTAAATGTTGTTTTGGTAGTTATGCTTGACAGAAAGAAAGAAAATATAAACAGGAAAGAAGGAATTCCAGTTTAGTACATTAACCAAGGAAAACATTAACTGTCCTTTGGAGTACAGTCCACAAATAGTCTGTTTTGCAGCTGTAAGGTCAATAGAATTATCCTGTGGTTTCTCTGCCTAGTTGATAAACTCCTTTAGTTAAAGATTGCTTCATTCCTTTCAGAGGAGGCCATATAATCACATGCTATTTCAGTGGACAGTTTTTGAATTTTTTGGTTTTTTTTGCAACACATTCTCCCCAGATCATAAAGCCTATTTTGATGAGATAGCAAGAAATACAACTTTATGCTCCTACTTTCAGAAGCCTTAGAAATTTTGTAGCCCCTATTTAAATGTTGCTGTTCCTATAGCAATGATCCTTTAACCCTGGCTGTCTGTGAAAATTGCTAAGGGAATTTTAAAACAATACAGATGCTTGGGGTACATCCTAGAATTTTTATTTAATTAATCTGGTCTAAGATTTTGGGCCCTAGTATATTTTTTAAAAGCTCACAAGGTGATTGTAATGTGTAGTCATGGTTAAGAATCACTGTTCCAAGTGGAGAGAAAATGGGAGGTCTAGAACAACAGAGGAAAAAATAATCATTTCCGAACAACAACAATAGAAACTATGCTTTATTAAGTACTTATGTATGCTAGACAGTATGCTAACCATGTTTCATACAGTATTTGTTATCTATTGCTGCATAACAAATTACCATAAAGCTTAGTGGCTTAAAACAACATAGTTTCTGTGGCCAGGAAATTGGAAGCCACTTCCTTCAGTGTCCTGGCTCTAGGCAAGATATCAGGCTGCAGTCATTTGAAGGCTTGACTGGGGCTGGATGGTCCTTTTATTAAAAAGCTCAGAGGTATGGCTGTTGGCAGAACAACTTAGTTTCTTTCTGGCTGTTGGAAGAAGTCCCCAGTTCCTTACCTCGTGGGCCTCCTCTTAGAGCTACTTGAGTGACTTCACAGTATGATAGCAAGCTTCTCCCAGAACAAGTGATACCACAGAGAGCAAGGAAGAAGTCACTTGTCTTTTATCACCTGGTCTTAAAATTACATGTCATCAATGATGCCACATTTTCTCAAGAGAAGTGAATCACTGAATACAGTCCACTCAAGGAAAGGGCAATCAAGCTCCATCTTTTGAAGATAGGAGTATCAAAGAATTTGATGCATTTTTAACATAAACTTTTTTGGGGGAATAATTTTGCTGAATGGGTTCACAGAACAGTTGCAAAAATAATACATTATTTTCCATATGCCCCACAATGGGTTTCACTTTCCCCTAGTGTCTTTATCTCACATCACTTTGGTACATTTGTCAAAGCTAAGGAACCAACATTAATATGCTATTAACTGAATTCCAGACTTAATTCAGATATCACCATTTTCTTTCATTAATATCCTGTTCTCTTTTCCAAGGTCCACCCAGGATACTATATCGCATTTGGTTACCGTGTTTACTCTGGTCTCTGACAATTTCTCGATTTTTCCCTGTTTGTCTTGACCTTGACAGTTTTAAGGAGTACTGGTCACTTATTTTTTAAAATGTCACTCAATCTGGGTTTGCCTGATATACCTTCTCATGATTAGACTAGGGTCATGAGTTTTTAGAAAGATTGTCACAGAGGTAAAGTGCTCTTCTCATCAGAACACTTCAGGGAATATATCATACCAACATGACTTCTCTCTTATAGTGTTAACCTTGATCATTTGGTTAAAGCAGTCTCTACCAGGTTTCTCCACACATTTAGTATTTTTTCCTTTGTATACTCTCTTCTTTGGAAGTGAGTCACAAATCTAGCCCATACTCAAGGTGAGGAGAGTTAACCTTTACCTCCTAGAGGAGTAGATACTTAAATTATCTGGGATTCTTTTGTAGGAGAGATTTATTTGGACCTATTTTAAAGTTGCACACATATATTCTCTCTTTCAGTTTTTATGACAATCCTACAAAGAGTATTGTTATTCCTACAGGTGACAGTGCTAGTTAAGGCCTGGCATTTGACACAAGGTTTGTTTGATTCCAGAGTCTGTATTCTTTTCACTGAACCCCCTAACCTTGGCAATAATAAGAACCTGTTTTTAGTACCATTCAAGTATATTTTTAATATTCTACAAAACTCCCGAGAAAATGTTTAAAAAGGCAATACAGGGCTTGCTTGATTAAATCTTGTTGCATATTGTTTCCCAGATGTACATCTACTTCCCCAATCCAACTTTGAAAGCAGTGATGGAGTTTTATATACTTTTGTTTCCTCTGAGCACCTAGTACTTAGCAGATACTTACTAGCTGAGAATAAAATGACTCTTCTCCTTCGTGGTTTCCCACACTGTCCTGAATGTCTACTATGGGATGCCAAAACTTAAAATGGTTGATCTCTTAATGCTCAGATCCAGGGTTAAGAGCTGAGACACAACAGGGCTTACACCAGAATGACTGAATAGAACCTGGGCATCAGGGCAGAACCGTAGGATAAGAAGGAAATGTTAGTTTAGTCTTTCCCTGCTCCCACTTTGATGAGCAATTATGACTAAAGACAGATACCAATTCAGGTTATTTAGCAAATACTCAGCCCAGATTCCTCTCAGGCAATGGGTGCAATTGTTGCATTTCTAAAGTACAGGGTTGTTTTCATCCCATCAAAGATTAAAAATCATATTTCTGGGGCCTACCTAATAAGTAATTTTCCCCATATCTTGAGTATTTGGAACTCTAGATTCCAGGAGAACAGCGTTTGAGTCAATCTTTTCTTCTATGGTGGATATCCAGATGGCTGAGATAGATGTCCCACAGGTTAGCTTAACTGGAATGTTCTTTCTAAGATACAAATGCAAATCTACGGAGAGAAAGGCAGCAAACCTCCAATCCTCTCTCCCCAACCTTCCTGACCTTGTCCTATTTGCTGTGTAGATGCACAAGTGGATGCAATCCAAAAGAAAGGGCTAGTTCTGGATATGGTCAAGATGCTAGCAAACTTAGGGCTTATCAAAGTCCTCCACAGGAAGATGGCAGCTCATCAGATCAATTACACTACAAAACGTTTTCCTTATCCTCAGCCTTCTAGCAAGAAAGTATGTTCAGAAGCCATATCTGATTTTCCTCTCCTTCATTCAAAGTACTGTTTCCTGGAGCAGCAGAGAAGGAGGGATAAATCACTTCCTCACCTATATTCGTAGTTAAGAGACTCCCAGGTTCAGATCCTTAGAGATTCCAGGGAAAAGAAAAAGCTTCCTCCCCATCAAATAATATGGGGTGTAAGGACTCAGCAGAATTTATAGATACCCTGAAAGATGTGTCTCTATGATGTTAGTGGGTAAATATCCTCACATGACCCACTAAACAAACATGAACTAAAGCGTGGTCTGGGAAGAGAGAAGCACCTGCCCGAGGATGTTCAGAAGAGCAGGTAGTTTTCAGAGCTGACTTAGCTGCTTTCTCAGCTGCTGGCTGCTGTTCTGCACAATCTCCATTCTGGCCCATCTGTGAGGGCTCCTGGCATATCAGTCAGCCGTGAGCCTCCAGCCCACTGTGGTCAGCACAGTTAGCTGGGGGCGCGTGCACAAACTGGGATTCAGATCTTGACTCTGTCACCTACTACCCACGTGACCTTAAACAGGTGAATCAATCTCTTTGTATCTCAGTTTCCTCAAGTATAACACAGAGATATCAATGCCTAAGTGCCTAAGGTCATGTGAGAATTAAATGAGAAAATGAATTAGTGTGACTTGCCTATTACTACTGTGGTTAGTTCAGTAAGTGCTGGCTTTTGTAATGATCAAAACTTCCCTTTCTACTCAACCACTGACTTTATGTAGACAAATGAGTGGGGCTGTGTTCCAATAAATGTTTAGGGACAATGAAAATAAAAAAAAAAAATCCTTTTCTAATGATCTCAAGACTTCAGGATAGTGAAGTGTGGCTATAAATTAAGGAGAAAAATGTTAGGAATTTTCATGATAAACCAAGTGAGTGGTTTACAGGCTGTAAGATAAGAAGCTCTTCCTAGACTTGAAATGTGGCTAGTCTGAATTAAGCCGTGTCGTAAGTGTAAAATAAACACCAGATTCTGAAGATTTAGTTTGAAAAAAGAATCTAAAATATTTCATTAATAATCAAAAAGTATTGATTACACATTGAAGTGCTATTTTGGAAATGTTGGGTGAGATAAAATCTATTATTAAAGGTAATTTCAAGTGCTTCTTTTCCCTTTTTAAAATGTGGCTACTAGAAAACTTAAAATTACACATGTCTTGCAAGGTATTTTTCTGGACCTTGCTATTCTAGAACACTGAAGTAGTATTGAGAGAAGTACTCCACGGGATTATATCCTAGGGCGATGAAAGAGTTAACACATCTCTCTGAGGCACTGCTTGAAAGTAACTCAATCACAAAGGAACATGAAGCCAAATATGTCACAAACTGCTAATCACATCATTAAATATTGTCTCCCCTGTTGCAGAATGTAATCACTTATGAGTGTAGAGAGCTCGGGGACTTTCAAATCATGGAAAATTTCAAATATCCATTCAAGAAATCTTCTTGTCATCCCTGCTACATTTGTCATGATCTAATCTGGCTGCGATTTAGTGCATGACAGTTTTATCACAACCCACAAATGCACTCAACTGGCACAAGTATATTTAGTTATGCACAGAGCCAGGGAAAGGGTGGTCTCTTTTTACAATAATGCGCTTAACTAATGGACTACCCCTTTAACTGCTGGCAAGCCCAGAGGTAATGAAAGACAGGCACAAACTAACCAATATTAAATGTTCAGTTAGATAGTCACATGGTTTATTTAAACTTGAGGATAAATGGATACTCTTTATTGTTCCCCAAAGCTCAGCAGCTCCTAAACTTTTAACTTACTCCCTTGTGGTAGTAAATTGCTATAAAAAAATTAAACAATACAAAGCAAACAAAAGAAACAATATTTGTATTGACGGACTCTAAAAAAATCTATGGTCAGTTATTTAGAAAAAAACATTTACAATTAGAACAATCAACTTTTTAAATGTATAGGTAAGTTAAGAATGAAAAATATCTTTTTTTTTAAAAGACATTTTTTTCCTAAATTTTTCTATACTACAACTTAAGTATAGATATCATCATCTCAATATGCTTGATACAAAAATTTTGAAATTCCCAAGCTCATAATTAAGAAGCTAAATAATTTTAGTTCTTTTTCAGTTCCCTTGGAATTCTGAAGCAGTGTTGTATTACATTTTTGATGGCAGCCCCTGCAATGTTATTATCCACTGTTAAGTTTGAAAGATAGTCACGAGAAAAAGAGAAATTTCAATTCAAGGAATTCCCCTTAACACAGAGGGAAATTCTTTAGCTTTGCTTGGTAGGGCTGTGGAAATTAAGCAACTAAGTTCTAGGATTAGAAAAATGCTCTTAAAGGGAAATTTTACAGCAGGTAGGAATGAGACTTTCCAGGAGAGATAACACCCTGTGTTTATAATGTCCAGTGTTTTAATAGACTGGCCACCCAACTCAACCCAAGTTTTAAGAACGAGGGAGGTACCTTATGGTTATAATAAATAGAATACTCTATAAAATTTGCGAAGTTGCCATTAAACATATATATCACAACAGGAGGGATTCCTATACATGAGTGTGTTCATTAAAAAAACTTACTTTGCAATTCTTCTTTCTATAATTTTGGAAGTGCGTTCACATCGTAGAACACCAGTAAATGTCATAAGCAAAGGCCAAATTCCACACACCAGATTACAGCTGAAAAAATGGTGCACCTCAAAATGAAGTAGAACATGAGCTGAGAACCAGCAGATTCTAAAGGCAGTTGGAGGGTACGAAACAGAAACAAGCAGCCCTTTGGAAAGATCAGGAAAACATCAAAACCGTCTCAAGTACTCTTAGCTGATTAAATGTATTTCTGTCAAGGGAAAGTAGATTTTACTTCCTAGTACAATCACACTTTCTCAGGACTGTAGTGAGGACTGCAAACATGATGCAATCACTTTGGAGGGCTGTTTGACAGTTTCTTATAAAATTAAACAAGTATCTCCTCTATTCTTCTGGGTATTTATCCAAGAGAAATGTAACCTCATGTAAATGTAACCCCAGGACTGGTGTGAACACGAAATGAGATTATGTATGTGAAAGTGGCTTGTGTAGAGCTGTGCATGTGGTAGGAGCTTATTACATAACGCTTTTTAAATTTCTTTTCATGTTTTTGGACATGTTAGGAAGAGCACAGGATTTCAACAGTGCAGATTTGTGTTTATGTCCTGGCTCTACTCTGCACCTGTTCTCTGAATTCATTCAACATTTTTGAGTACCTTCTAGGCACTCTTCTACATGTTAGGGATAGTATATTGAATGTGGTGGTCCAAGTCTTTACTCTTATGGGGTTCACATTCTGGTGCCTTGGGCAAGATGTTTAAGTTTTCTGAGCTTTAGTTTCCACCTCTGTAATTCAATTCAATTCAATTCAATTCAATTCAATTCAATTCAATTCAGCACCTTCAACATGTTGCATGCTGTGCTAAATTAGGGAGCACAAGAATCAAGCAGATAGAACTAGATAGATAGGACTGTGTTTTCTGGTAGTTAACAGGTTCAGTGTGGGGCAGCAGACGGTGGCGGTAAATGCAATGGAGAATAGTAGGTGTTGAGAGGGATAAGGACTCAGTGCTGTGGAGGACAGTGAACCCAGTCCTTGGTGGTATGGATACTGGTTACAGAAATAGGTCATAGAAGTCTTCCTGGAAGAAGAACATTTAAATGCAACATACAGGATAAACCAGATAAGACGTACTCACAATTTCACCATATTATTAGGAAGATGAAATGAGAATATAGTTGTGAAGGCACTAATCAGTCCCTAAAGTCCTTTGTAATGTAAAGCAGAACTATTTCCATTTTAAGGGCAACGGTGTTAAAATAGAAAATCCTTGAGTAGTCCTGAATCCAGTTTATTGTTTCTTTGACAATATGTTGTTGTCCTAACACATGTGCTTAATCTGGGTTTTCCACATCTGTTTTCTAGATCCTAGCACTTCTAACTTTCTGCCTGAAGGAGTCGAGTAATTGAATAAATTGTTTTTAATCATACGGGGCCAATTCTGACTTCCAGTTAAGTTTCTGGGTTTGCTAAATTCACAGTCTGTGGTATGGCTCTGTGGTAGGCCACACTGGCCTCTAAGCATGAAATAGGTTTTTGAAACAGCTAAGATTCTTGCTCTTCTGGAACCCATTGAGCACTTAATAATTTTTTTCAATTTAATTGAAAGGCTCTGTTTATGGGACTTGAATACAGTTTATACCATAAATAAGCAGCACTACAAAGTGGTACGGAAAACACTAACTTTGCTGCAGAACTTCTGATCTTCATTTGTTGCTTTGTTTTATGTGCTACACAAACCTCTGAATAAAAAGAGATGTAGGACTGGGGACAAGGGCTTAGGAAATTACTCTTTCCAAATACTGTGGCATGAAAATGAACTTGGGTAAAGCATGTCATTAGAGAAATACAGGCTACCTTCAGCACATCCTCATTCCATGGTGTGAACTTAGGCCAAGTGAAGGCTTTCATGATTGCATCAGCAATTAAGATGAAACCACTCCAGCTCCATGAACTTTAGCCTATTTAAGTAGGTTTTGAAAAACAATGTTTAAAGTACTTCATTTTCCTCTGGCCGGTTGCAATAGCTGTTAAATGGAGTAATATTCCTATTAATGGCAAGGATCTATGCAAATGTTATACTCCATCTTCAGAAACGTATAAACTACCATCAGAGGTGAAAGATGTTTTCTGGATTGTCAGAAAAGTGGGGTTGTTATATAGAGATTCCCACTCCAAAATAATGGCAGATAAATAGGCAGAAACAAAATCACTGGTCTATCCAACAAAAGCGGGCCCCATGCAGAGTCTAGTGGAACCCTCTCCCCGTCCTGGGTGTACCCAAGAACCCTTTCGTGTGAACAGGGAAAGTGTGTATGATGAAATAAGAATTAGAGATGTCTTTATTCTTATGAAAGGACAAGCTTATCAACAATAAAAAGTGCCTAAGGTATCTGGGTTAAGGCCATCCTTCAGCCTTCTAGCCTTGGCATCAATGCCTTATATTTGTAAGCAACCAGACTTCTGAGTTTAGAGGCCTATCTCTACTCTGGAAAGATCTCACAGGATCCTCTCACAGCCTTTGGGCTCAAATCACAGTATAAAGTCCACATTTTAGATTTGGCAATGATCATGGGAAATGGCAAGAAAAGAAGCAACTTGTTTTTGGGTGGGAAGAAGAGAAGAGTAGGAAAAAGTTCTAGAAAGAGAAAGAGAAAGGCAGAGTGGCTTGGCGTAAAGTCAGAAAAGACAATAAATCTTAGAAGAAAATTAAGAAAGGAAAAAGAAAAGAAAAAAAGCAGTGGGGGGGGGGCGTGGGGAGAAGGAAGGTGACTAGTTTGATGTCTTCCCCAAGCTTCTAGGCCCTCAAGAACCATATTGTGCCTATTTTTTGGAGAGGAATGGAGTATGTAGGAATTTCATCCAAACCCTGGTTCATTTAGCAAATATTTATTCAGGACTTAACAGTTCCAATCATTGTTTTTGGTGCTGGGGATTCAGCAGTCAACGAACAGAAACAAAAATTCTTGCTCTCATGGAACTTAGATTCTGTGGGAAGGTGTAAAGCGGCCAGATATCTAGTATCATTGCCCAGTGACTGAGGTGTGCATTCAGCTCCTTTGTCACAGAAGAATGTCCCCAGCTACTTCTAAGGACTATACCATTCAATCTTCAAATAACAAAAGGCCTTTACCTGCTTAGTAGATTACAATCCCCTTGAGGTCAAAGACTGTATCTTACTTGTTTATTTCAGTATTTAATGCCCAGTAAGAAACCTAGTATCTGGCCCATAGTTAGCATTTAATAAATGGGTACAGTTGACTCTTGAGCAACATGGGGGTTAGGGGCACTGACTCACCCACACAGTTGAAAATCTAGCATCTAACTCTAACTCCCTCAAAACTTATCTACTAAGAGCCTACTTTTGACAGGAAGCCTTACTGATAACATAAACAGTTGATTGACACATATTTTATATGTTATATATTGTACACACTGTATTTTTACAATGGAGCTAGAGAAAAGAAAATATTATTAAGGAAATCATGAGGAAATGAAAACGTGTTTATAGTACTATACTGTATTTATTGGAAAATATCCATGTATAAGTGGGCCCATGAAGTTCACACCAGTGTTAAGGGCCAACTACAGTTAGCATTTAGTAATTATCTTTCAGGGAAAACTGTTCCTGTGAAGAGCAGCAACACATGGGCACCTCGGACCCTACCTGTGTGGTGTCAGTGACTGGTCCAGGGATGGGGTGCTCCCTTCCCCACTCCATGCTTCCTTCCCTCTGCACCAAAGGTGATTTTTTCTGAGCTGACTTTAACCAGCCTGGTTAATCCCAGGTGTGCAGACTTTCTATCACCTGCACCGTGTCACCTCTTTAACGTGTTTGTTCTAACAGAAACACCTGAACTTTGGCTTAAACTTAGTCTACTGCCTTAGAAGCTTCTGCTCAACTGGCCTTTAAATGGATAGAGAATTCCTCCTGGGTGAGCAAAGAAGGTCAGGCCAGGAGTTCGGGGCACACTTCCCCACTCAGCCAAGGTATGGTATTTCTTCTCAATACATACCCTCAGGCAGCCCCAGCATTGATGGGGTTGGCACAGGAAATAATTCCTCAGGGCCACTCAGGTCAATCCAATCTACTCCTAGAAGGGGCAGTGAGTGGCAACTGGTGTGGAATTTGGGGCTGGGTATTCTTACTCAGTGACTCAGAGGGATGGGATCTCCTCATCTTCTAAGGAAGTGCTGCTTAACAGAAATACAACGCAAGCCCCATGTGTCAATTTGAATTTTCTAGTAGCCACATTAAAAAGAAGTAGAAATTAATTTTAATAATGTATTTAGTATAACATATGCAAAATATTAGCATTTAAAATGGAATCAATTAAAAAATTATGAATGAGGCATTTTACATCCTTTTTCCCACATGAAGTCTTCAAAACCCACTGTGTATTTTAAACCTCGAACATATCTCACTTCTGACCAGCCACATCTCAGATGCTCAGTAGCCACAGGAGGCTCATGAAGACTATGCCAGACAGCACAGCACTAAAGAGTTCAGTGAAATCTCTGAGGACATCTTGGAGTGGTTGTTCCAAAACAAATCGTTTTGCATAAAGATCCATTAGGGAAAGATAAAAAATGTTTATGAACAGTTCTAATAAATGCTGTGTGGGGAAAATGTTTATTCTTGCAACACAGACTACTAACTTTGTTTTAACAAAAGAACGTTAATGAAACACATTTTACTTCCTCTTAGCCACTGAAATCTTAATACCTGGGTACACTGAGAAGTGGCAAAGCTGAGGAAGTTTTTAAACTTCCAGCTGGCAATGATTACATTAATGGTCACACTGCAAAGTGAAGTGGGCAGCAAGATGCTTTTCACCACTGGGGCATTCAGCCCTGACCAAAGAATGACTCCTTGGTTAGCCTGCTGCTTCTTTCCTGTTCTTTGCTTCCAGGGGCAAGACAAGAGTCCGATAAAGAGGCACAGAAACAGACTGCACTTTGGTTTCTGAACTGCAGGTCCTGAAGTTTTTGTTGGCCTGCATGGACATGAACAATTGTCCATCCACTGAATAATGTTTCATTTTTAGTTGAAACTATTTACTGACTACTGATTATGAGACAAAAACATTGTTTCAGGGGCTTCAAGTTGTCTACCATGTATTTGTACTATTTTCCAAATATACATAGGAGATAGTATGACAAATAAAATAAAAATTAATATGGAAGCATCAATCAGTTACTAGTAGCTGTCTCTCCTTGACATTTTCCCAGTCGATGAAATCTGTCTCTTGTGAGTGGTACGGCCCTCTGTCAGTCAAGATTCTCCTGAGATGAGATCCTCCTACTCCTTTGTTATTGAGTTAGTGGTCTCTGGTTAAGAAACATTGGGTTTTAGAACCAACCTCATGCTCAGTTTAATTGCTCAATGTTAATACATTCAACATAGATGATTTCATTATGTGACATGCACTGGCTACTTTCCAGTATTTCCTTAGGCATAATAAGCTTTTACCATAAAAACTAAATCAATGTTAATCTGCAAAGCTGTCATTTTATGTCCACTGCCAAGAAGAAAAGAAAAAAAAAAACAAAAACCAAAATGAGATAAAGTAAACCTTTCTCAAGGACCTGGACACAAATAATTATCAAACCAGCTCTCCCCAACCTCTTGCAGCAATCTGATTCATAAGCTGCAGTTTCAAAGTATATTTTATTTAATTGCTGAGGGCAAGAGAATAGTCGGCATTTTGGGGCTAAGCTCTTTTTAGGGTCCTGGCCTGCTCTGCTTTGGGGAAGGACTGAAAAGCAATCTTTAGTGTTTTCAAGCTGGTCTACTAAACCTACGAATGCTACTTCCTCTCAGTTGCATTGAGAGTAAACAGGTATGAAAGAGCAAAAAGCCACCCTGGTGAATAAGCAAAAAGCAGTCAAGTTTCAAAGCTGGCTGTTAGACAGTAGCCAGCAACATCCTCCTGTTATTTCCAAGCCAACAGAGGCAAAGCAAGCGTTTTTCTACCTCTTACAAACAATCTGTGTTTAAACAAGGCATACACAATGCCTTTTTCCCAGTCTCTTAAAGCTGGCCATTGTGATGTGTTTAATTACACTCCTAAATCCTAAAGAGCAAAACAGCCGGCTAGGTAGTGACTGTTTGATCTACACATCTTGGCTGGAGATATGATTGCAAAGCAAACCTGTCCAGGCTCATGTTTCTATAGTCTTCCCGTCAGACGGAGAGCCTGCGGCTTGAGGTTTAGCAGAGCCAAACTCGCCCCTTCCCGTGGAGGATGGCGAGAAGCAGCACACACCAGTTGCATTCATGAGGAAACAATCTTCCTGCCCACCCAGCACTATATTTAGAGTCATCTCTTGGCATGCAAACTTATATTTCTGGGCTTTCTGCCACTCAGACAAAAAAAAAGGGGGGGGGGACGAGAAAAACTGGTTCGGTTCCAGTGCCGAACCCAAACAACAAACGTTAAATGTGGCCTTTCCCATTGATGCATTTCTGTGTCAAACATCGCTCCTTCAAAAGCAGCGAGCACTGGCTGTGGCTCCCAGGAATGTTTTTTTTCCCCTCCTAATTCTAATGAGTAAAATGTGTCCTACTCAGGGGATATTTTGTAAAGCAGGAAGCAGTGAAGGACATTTCTATGAAGAGGGCAGAATGTTTTGAAATTTTTAAAGTAAAATCACAGGTGCTGGGGGCTGTCGACTTCCCCCAACATGTGGTGGTCCCTGAGAAAAGGTGAACCCCAAAGTAGCTGCAGAGTTGGTGGAGGAAGAACATGCAATGTGAGATCGCCAGGCCTCCCCAATCCACTGGGAAACGCTTCCTAGCATTTTGCTGCTTCGGCCCAAGAACATCAGGCATTTGGGAATACCAGGGCTCTTTACCAGGAAGAGAAGTGGCACGGGCAGAGACCTTGACGCAGACTTCCAGAGCGAGTAGCTGCAAGTCTAACGCTGGTTCCAAACCACGGAATGTCACGCCGTATCAGAAATGAGCAACACGGATGTCTCTCCCGTCTACCCCCACGCCTAAAGAGCCCTTCCCTCCTCTTTTCTTCCAGTGTCTTTTTTCTTACAATCCTATTTTCTGAGTTAATTTCAACATTTCTTTCGGCTCAATAGTCTGTCATGGCCCTGACTGCTTAGAAATGTAGTGGAATACTAACAGGACAGCTAATACCTTCCGTCTAGGCACCACTAAGCAGGACAGCCATTTAGTGGTTTGGATGAGTATTTCCTCCCCGTTGGCTCATGTATAACAAATACATAAGAGGAAACAGTAAAAATATCTGCAGCTAGGCAGCTCTTCCCCCATGCTGTAATTACTATAACAAAAGTTAAAATGAGTATTAAATGTAAAGAACCTCCACAACATTTCTTACTACTAAATGATATGGCTGCAAGGTACTTTCACTGGACAGGAAATGTGAATGTTTCTGAAAGTGGTAGTATAGTTCTATATAATACTATCTATTCTAGCTTGAGATTTCATAAATGGATAAATGCAAGGAAACTGACTTGCTGCCCAACAAAAAAGCATTCTGAGTGTTTGGGTCTTTGGGACTGTTCCCAGGCCCCCTCCTTCCAGGGCTATGGTGCAATTGCAAGCCTTGCTCTCTTGAAGACAGGCATGGACACACAGTTTGCTTGGGTTGGTGGAACGTGAGTAGAAGTGACACGTGTCACCTGCCTAATGCTGGTGCCTGGTCCTCTATATTCTCTTCCTCACCACAGGGACCTAGATGAAGCATAAGCCAGAAATAAACCTTTGTTGTTTAAATCTTTAAATCTAGGGGCGCCTGGGTGGCTCACTCAGTTAAGCCTCTGACTTTGGCTCAGGTCATGATCTCACGGTGTGTGAGTCTGAGCCCCACATTGGGCTCTGCGCTGACAACTGAGAGCCTGGAGCCTACTTTGGATTCTTTGTCTCCCTCGCTCTCTGCCCCTCCCCTGCTCATGCTCTGTCTCTCTCCCTTTCTCAAGAAAAAAAAAAAAAATTTAAATCTAATGAGATTTGGGGATTGCTTGTCACCAAAGCAAACTGAGTCTAATGTGACCAATAAGAAAATGAGTAAACAATTAATAATAATTATCAGAAGACAGTTGTGTGAAAGTCCCTCACAGGTCCTGGTATCCACAAGGCACTCAAGTTGATCCTTACATAGTGACCCCCATCCCACCACAGCTTAAGATTCATCTAGTTAACTCCTGTGATACTCTCTAGTAGCTCTATTGAAACCAAAAGCAAATAAAACACTTAAGAAAAAAAAAAAACAAAACATCATGGGTCCAGCTAAGGAAAATAGACATGACTGCTGAGAAACAAAGTGATTTCCAGAGCCTCCAAATCTGTGGTTCTCAATACTGAGTGGTCATCTGGGCCCAGACACAAAGATTCAGATTTACATGGTTCCATGGGGATCCAGGCATCTGAACTGCTTCCCAGTCCCCCTCCCTGCCATGACTTTAGTGAGCACTGAGGCTAAAGGACCATGGCTTCACATCACTGGGGTCTTCTGTTTTCTAAAACTCAGTCCTGGGGCATTAAATAGTAGGAAAAAAGAGAAAATCACAAACACCAGTACCCCCCAAATAGCATGTTCATGTTACATGAAATGAACGCCTTCAGGTACTGGGGTTGCTGATTTTCCCCTGGTCCAGCAGAACATGTTCTCAGTTCCCAGTTTGTTAGTCATCTCACACTGTTAGTATTCTATCCCCGGAGTAACCAGAAGCAATAGCTCTACTACCAACACTATAGTATAGGACGGCCCGATAGTCAGGGAGTCTGTTAGCTGTCCTACAGGACAATGAACATGAGGTCAGTGTGGATTCAGGATCAGGGCAGTAAGTCAACTGGGCCTAAGAAACACTGCAGACATACGGAGTCTATTAGCCCAGAAAATGTAGCTGAAGAGCTACTGTATCATTGGGGCCCCTCCAAGAACATGTTTTGCTGCATCAGAAACCCAAGTGTTTTGGATACCAGCAGAGAAATATTCAAGGGCACTGTACAATCTCATTCCCCTTAAGAACATCCAAAGTCTCTCCGCACCCAGATACACGAAAACAAGGGTTTCCACTATGATGACCATATGTTGTTTACCATTCATTTACTGCTTACTATGCACCAGGAACAGTATTAGGTATTTTATGATTATTTTTACAATTTTACTATTATTATTATTTTATTTTGAGAGAGAGAGAGCATGAGTGAGGGAGGGGCAGAGAGAGAGAGAGAGAGAGAGAGAGAGAGAGAGAGAAACCCCCAAGCAGGCTCCATGCTCAGTGTGGAGCCCAGCATGGGGCTCAATCTCATGACTGTGAGATCATGACCTGAGCTGAAATCAACAGTTGGTTGCTTAACTGAGCCACCCAGGTGCCCCAGTATTAGGTACTTTGAAGATATGGTTTCCTCTTATCCTCACGTCAGCCCCATGAGAAGGTATTTTTATTTCCATTTTATAGACTAGGCAATTGAGTCTACAAGTTTAAGTGATCTGCCCACTGTCACATGGCTTTGAACATCACTGAAGAATAAAGAGGGTAAAGAGGTTCCCATGCTGCCCTAGAAAATGGAGTAAAGAGAGACAGGTGGTTTATAACCATTTCTCTATTGCTATTCTAGGTGTCACAATACCTATTTCCTAGGAACTTGGTTTAATCTAAAGAACAAGCCTTATTGATGGGAGACCATAAAGCATAATTTTGAAAAATATATATTGAATAATCATTTGTATTCAAATTCAAATAGATTTATTTTATTTAAATTTCGATGAAGTTTGGCATCATTATACATAATTCACTGCTCTGCCTAAGGTTAAACAGTATCCACTAAATTGTCCAGTGAAGATTTTAGAACCTTCTGAGTACCAGTTACTGAAGATATAATGTGAAGGAGGATGGACACACTTATTACCCCCTCGGAGCTTACAGCTCAACCACACAGGCAATTAAATAGCAAAAGTAGTGTGCTAAAGGTTATGATGGGACCAGTATTAAGAAGCCTTTCAAGGTGTCCAAGGAGACAAAGGGTGGCCAACAATTCTTCTGTATACTTGAAATGCACTGGCCTTTCCTCCTTAAACCTGCAGCCAATTTAACAGATACCCTCTCTGTCTAGACTTTGTCCTTCTCTGGTGCTATCTTACAGCTGTTCCTTTAGAGCAACTGGTATCAATATCACGTTGCTTCAAACAGACCTTCATTGTCATTTGAAGTACAGCCCGCTTCATGCATAAAGGCCTTCCTTCAGTTCACTACGGAGCAATTGCTCAGCTAGTCACCAAATTGCCATCTATCAGAGAACAGGCAAGCAGAGCAGAACTGCTTCAAAACCTGGCTTTCGGTCTGCTGAATTACTAAGCATAATTTGGGCCTTTATTCTACCTTCGTTTAAGAGATGGAATGTAGGAAGCACACTTTCCACTGAACGGCTTTTGTCAGTGTCACAATTATTAAATTTTGGACAGAACCACAGGACTGAGACAGCCATTTTGCTAATATCTCACTCCTTAGGTGCAAAAGTCAACACTGGTTGTGCAGTTCTGTTCTACAACCCAATTTCAGGCACTAAAAAAAAAAAAAAAAGAAAGCAAAATATACTGATTTGTTTTAGGATTTGCAAGATAACCAAATTGCTAATGATAATCAAATAGCTAATACTAAGTAAGCTCTTGTTATATGAACAGTACTGTTTGCCAAGTGTTTTTTGCATGCTATCTTATTTAAACCTTATAAAAAAAGGTAGGCATTGGCATGATACAATGATTTTAAAGTACACACTCCTCCCCCCCCCATTCTAATATGTTTGAAATCAGGGCACATCTTATAATCAATCAAATGATATCATAGTTTAATTGGCAGCCATTTTTCTTTATGTATTACACAAAAATAATGTTGTATCCTAAAATTCATGCTGTCCTAGATGTTTTAAAACATGGCATTAGTATCCCCATCTCACAGATGAAGGAGATTGAGGCTTGGAGAATTTGAGTAACTCGTCCAAGGTCACATGGCAAGTAAATAGCAGAGACAAGGATGCAATTAGAGGGTTTGTTTTTTTTTTGGTTTTTTTTTTTTTTTGGCTCCAAAGTCCATGCTCTGAACTGGTACACTATACGGCTTCCCACCACATGGAAACAATAGGTTTAAAAAAAAGTTCATCTTTTAGCATTTAGCATCTATTATGAATTGGCCACCAAACTAGAAATTCTGGTGGTATAAAGGTGAGTAAGAGAGTTTTTCATATGACAAATTAGAGACTGTGGGTATCTGAGCAGTTAACTAGAATGTTCTTAACTTTATACACTTTTGATGGGACTTTAGAATAACACCAGATCTAAGCCTGGGCTTTCTTTACAGAACCATTTTTTTTTTTAAACTAAAAGCTGTTTTTTCACTAGCTAAATATCTCACTCCTACACACCAGCCTTACACTGGGTGAGTACTATTTAAATCAATATTTTGGTGTGACAGACAGACCCTAAGATACTATTCACACTCTTGTGTAATGCCCTTCCCGTGAGTCAGTGGTACCTGTGACTTGCTTGTAACCAATAAAATATGGCAGAGTTGATGGGATGTCACTTTCATGATTAGGCTATATAAGATTATGACTTCCATCTTGCTAGCAGACTCCCCATCTTCCAGCCTTTGATGAAGCAAGTTGCCATGTTGGGAAGTCCCCCATGGCAAGAAATGAGGGCTGGTTCTGGCCAACAGCCAGTTAGGAACTGAGGCCCTCAGTCTAACAACCCAAAAGGAAGTGAATCCTGGCAATAACTTCAAAAGTGACCTGGAGAGAGGATCCCTCCCATTTAAGCTTCCAGGTGCGACCGCATCACATCCCCTGCTGACACCTTAAATGGAACTTTATGAGAGAGACCCTGGGCAGTCAACCTAGCTAAGCTGTGCCCAGATTCCTGACCCATAGAAACTATGAGATAATAAATGTGTGTTGTTTGATACTAGTAATTTGTTATGCAGTGGTGCATAACTGATACATTTGGTTAAAAGGTAACTTTCTTTGTGTCATCTTTGGATCTATCTTTATGGTACTCTGAAATAATTGATACCAAAAATTCTAATTGTAATTTTAATTTCTTGGTTAGATCATAAAGATAACAGGTACCTATTGAGCACCCACTGAGGCGAGTGGTAAATTCTAGCATAGATTAGTGAAACTATGGCCACATTTACTAAGCAATAGTTCATTAGTGTAGTGACTGTATATACAAGAAGTATTAAGTATTTATTTCATTTAACAATTTTTAAAAAAGGCTAGTAGACTTTACCATCTTTTATTGTCCAATTTCTACTCCTTCCCTTCTTTTGGTAAATGTAACCTTCCATTCTTAGAAAATGCTACTCCCTTAAACTCAGTCTAGCTAGTGGGTCTTTATCTTGTATGACTTACTTCCTGCTCATAGTGGCTGATCCAAGGTGGGGCATCTCATCCAAACTGGGCCAACAGGCACCTTCCCCCCAGGATTTTGTTTTAATGTAGGGCAGGAGAGAGTAATGCAGAGTCCCTGAGTTGTAAATCTGTGAGAATCAGGCATGAACCCTCCATGGCCATGCTGCCTGCTGAATGCCGGAAGACATTCTGCAGGAGAGAATGGCATGGATACTCGGAAAGCAGCAGAAACAGACAGGGACAGCCTGGTTCCTTCCAGCACTTGCTGCTGTAGTTCCCGAAGCCCAGCTGCACCCCTGTCCTTTCTAGGGGTCACAGAGCCCTTACCAGAAACTCACGTTGAGATCCCAGCAAATGTAAACTGACATTCACTCATCGCCATCAAAAGAGATTCAGCTAGGAGCACCTGGGTGGCTCAGTCGGTTGAGCGTCTGACTTCAGCTCGGGTCATGATCTCATGGTTCGTGAGTTCAAGCCCAACATTGGGCTCCGTGCTGACAGCTCGGAGCCTGGAGCCTGCTTTGGATTCTGTGTCTCCCTCTCTCTGCCCCTTTCCCACTCACACTCCGTCTCTTTGTAAAAAATAAATAAACATTAAAAAAAAAGAGATTCAGCTAATACATGGATCAAGATTTTTCACTATTCTGAACTACCCTTTCTTGATCCATGTTACTGATGTTTTGAAACATCTGGCTCCCTCATATTTGTTTATAAGCAATCATTCTATTATTAAATTACACCACACCCAGCTGATTGCTGTATCATAAAATGTCAAAGTGAGAGAGAGACATTAGGGGCTATCCAATCTGACCCTCGTTTACAAATTAGGAAACCACCATATGGAGGTGAAGCTACTTTCCAATGTAAAAGTTAGTTTGTGCCAGAATTTCCTGAAACTTGACCTTCCTCACCCATTCCAGTGAGTGCTGTTCAGCCTCTGGCATTACTCCAAGAATTTACAGATGCTCAATTTAAAGAATTTTACCTTTGTTATAAAGATCCCTCACAAATCTGGCATCTGTCAAAGACTTAAAATTACCTTGATTAATTAATAACTTCCAAAAATTAAAAACAGTTTATTTGATTTCACCCATAAAAGTGTTTATTCCTGATTCTAACCACATGGAGAAACACATGGTCACCAGTGTATACAACTTATTTTAATAAAAGGAACTCTGTGTTTACTAATCCAACTCTGGCTTAGTTTATTTCACTTCTAGACTGTGTAATATTTGCTACAGAAACACAATAATTATCAATAATACTGTTTCATTTTTCTAATAATGTGTGGTTTTAATCATAAGTCATGCGTATTAAAGAAAACATGGAAATTTAGAAAAGTGGAAAGAAAACACTCATGCCTTATGTCTGAAATTGGTAATAAGCAGTGGCTTTGAATCACATAATTCGTACACTAGTTTGTAGAAACTTATTAATACTGAACAGCTAACATCCAATGTCTCAAAGATATAGACCTTAATATGTTAATCAATACCCCAGCTTCTCTTATAACCATGTTTACCACTTCTCTCTATTCAGCCTCTTTGCTGCTTTCAAAATTACTCCCGCAAGCCAGAGGCATCAAACCCCTTTCCTTAGGGGTTCCTTTGCTTACAGCACAAATTTTAAGAATATCTGGGTCTACTAATCACTGTGAGGTGCAGAAGATACTAAGCCAGCTTCTCTGAGGTTTTCTCGGACAGTTTAGCTCACTTGAAGTCTCTATAGCAACCCAAACGCACTGGTATCTTTGGAACAAATAAAGCATGCCAAAGCAAGCAGAGATTATGGCCCAAGGGCATGTGTGTTGCAACACAAACTTTGAGTGTAGATTATATGGCAGCTGCAGGATAGAGTGAGGAGAAAATATTGTCTTTGAGACAGTTTTCAGAAACATTCAACAAGACTGAAAACAAGCAGAGGGTATGTGTGATCACTCAGATGTTAGAAATGAAGTTCTAATACTGAGAAACAAGTCCAATTCACAAAGTCAAGTGGAGAGATCCCTTAAAAACACAAAGATTTTATATTGTATGCCCTTTTAAGTATATCTCTTATAAGCAATCACCCCCAAGAGGAAATTAAAAGGCTAATCAGGAAAAACTAGCCTACTTCCATCAAATTGGACACTGAATCACGATAATTCACACCTTCCTTAGCTCCCTAGATGAAGGTCCTATTCATCACAAAAAAGTCTGTATTCACGAATAAGCCGTGTCCTTTTTTATTTTTCTTGTCTAGGGGGAGATCATGAGTTTGCTTTGAACTGACTGCTTACTGATTCTCAATGGATCTCTTAAACCAATATAACATCTTTAACAGTACATGTAGAAGAGATAGGCAATAACTCCGGGCACGGTTTTCTTTATAATTTTAACTGGAATACATAAGGTTGGTATCAGAAAATAAGGGCACTTAGCATCACGCACTAACACTACCCAACTCAGTCCCAGCCGGTGGTGTGCTGGAATCAGCTCACAGTGGCTCACGAAGGGCGATTGTTAGTATCTTTTCCTGAGTGTTTAGAGTGTCACTGGTTGAAATTGCTTAAGTAGGAGCATTTATACCAGAGAAATCAACAAATGATACAAATCAGAGCTTCCTTTTTCTTCTGGAGAGCTAATTGTTATACATTTATGGCAAAACACTGGTTTCAGCCATTCATCCAACCATCTAACAAAATAGTTACTGAAATCTAGTGTGTGCTAGGTAGAACTTGTAAACATTGAGGGTACAAAGACCACCTATAGTCTGCCGTAAACTTACAGTTTAGTGTAATGAAATGTATGAACCAGTTAAAGTTGTAGTATATGATTATTCTTCCCGGCTGATTCAGATGGTACACGATGGTGCTAGCATTTTGAGAGATACAAAAAAATACTATTAGACAATGAAGTAGAACCTAAGAAAACTGCACTCCCCCCTCCTTTTTTTTAATATATATATAATAAAGACTTATTTAAAAAATATTTTTTTTAATGTTTATTTTTGAGACAGAGAGACAGAGCATGAATGAGGGAGGGTCAGAGAGAGAGGGAGACACAGAATCCGAAGCAGGCTCCAGGCTCTGAGCTGTCAGCACTGAGCCCAATGCGGGGCTCAAACTCACGGACCGTGAGATCATGACCTGAGCTGAAGTCAGACACTTAACTGACTGAGCCACCCAGATGCCCCTAATAAAGACTTATTGATGATGAAATATTTGATTTGGTGATTCTGCAGGGGCCCACTTGCTCAGCTATACTTATTTTTTTTTTTTATTTTTAGATAGTTGTGGATGCACATGAAGTTGTATTGAATGATACAGAAATCTCATGTATCCTTTACCCACTTCCCTTTACCATTTCATAATATTGTGCAAAATTACAGCACAATATCACCATCAGGGTACTGCCATTAGTACAGTCAAGACAGAGAACATTTCCATCACCTCAAGATTCCCTCATGCTATCCTATTATAGCCACACCCACTCACTTCCCACCCCGACCCTCTCCTTAACTTCCAGTAACCACTTATCTGTTTCCTATTTTTGTAGTTTTTTCCCTCTCAAAAATGTTAAATAAAAGGAATTGTACAGTATATGATATTGGAGGATTGGCTTTTTTTCATTAAGCATAATTCAGGGGCAATTCCTTTTGACCTCTGAGTAGTGTTCCACGGTATGGATGTACCACCATTTTGTTCAATCATTTATTCACTGAAGTCATTAGGCTTGCTTCCAGTTTGGAATTATGAATAAAGTCACTTTACAAAACATTCACATACAGGTTTTTGTGTGAACAGAAGTCTTCATGTCTCTGGGATAAATGCCCTGGAGTGCAATTTGTTGTGTCATATGGCAGTTACATGCATACTTTTAAGAAATTATTTTCCATAGTGGCTGCAACATTTTACATTTCCACTGGCAATATATGAATGATCCAGTTTCTCTGTATCCTTGCTAGCATTCAGTATTGTCAGACTTTTTAATTTTGGCTATTTTGACAGATATGTAGTAATATCTCCTTGTAGTTTTAATTTGCATTTCCCTGATGGCTAATAATGTTGAACACCTTTCCATGTACTCATTTGCTATCTGTATGTCCTCCTCAATGAAATGTCTGTTTGTCCTTTGCTCAAGTTCTACTTGGATCATTGGTTTTTTTTTTCCCACTGTTGAGTATTGGGAAAGTTTATATATTCTAGGTACTAGTCTTTTGTCAGATATGTGGCTTGCAAATATTGTCTCCCATTCTGTATCTTGCCTTTATATTATTTTAACAGGGTCCTTTGCAAAATAAAAGTTTTTATTTGTGTTTAAGTTTATTTATTTTTGTGAGAGAGAGGGAGGGAGAGAGAATGTGTGAGGGAGGTAGAAGCAGAGAGGGAGAGGGAGACAGAGAATCCTAAGCAGGCTCCGTGCTGTCAGTGCAGAGCCTGATGCCCAGCTCAATCCCACAAACAGTGAGATTGTGACCTGAGCCAAAACCAAGAGTCAGACACACGCCCAACTAAGTCACTCAGGCGCCCCACAAAATAAAATTTTTTAATTGTAATAAAGTCCAACTTGCAATTTTTTTTATGAACTATAATTTTGGTGCCAATCTTAAGATTTCTTTGCCTACCCCTACATCCCAAAGATTTTCTCCTATTTTTTTCCTAAGAATTTTACAGTCATACTTTTTCATTTTAAATTCATGAGACATTTTGAATTAATTTTTGTATGAGATATGAGACTTAGGTGAAGGTTCTTTTTTTTTTCCTCCCCTTTGCCTATGGACATCTAACTGCTCCACTACTATTTGCTGGAAATGTTAACTTTCCTGCCCTGAATTGCTTTCACACCTTTGTAAAAAATCAGGCATTTTTGTGCTTGTCTGTTTCTGGATTCTCTATCCTATTCCATTGATCTATGTGTCCATGTCTCCACAAATAGCACATAGTCTGATTACTGTAGCTACATAGACTGAAATTTATTCTTTCACTTGATTCTTCTCTTTTTCAAAATTATTTAAAAATTTTTTAATGTTTATTTTTGAGAAAAAGAGAGACAGAGCATAAATGGGGGAGGGGTAGAGTGAGAAGGAGACACAGAATCCGAAGCAGGCTCCAGGTTCCAAGATGTCAGCCCAGAGCCCAATGCGGGGCTCAAATTCACGAACCATGAGATCATGACCTGAGCGAAGTCAGACGCTCAACCAATTGAGCCACCTAGGTGCCCCTTTCAAAATTATTTTAGCTCTATTTATTTGAGTTCCTTTGCCTTTCCATATAAACTTTAGAATAATATTATCTTTACCTATAAAATACCTTGTTGGGATTTTGATAGTAATTATGTTAAATCTGAGTATCAATTTGGGACAACTGACATTGTTCTGTTGAGTCTCCTAATCCACAAACATAATATGTCTCATTTATTTAAATTTTCTTCGATTTCTTTAATCAGTTTTATAGTTTTTAGCATATAAGTCCTATATATGTTTTGATAGATTTACACTTAAGTATATATTTTTCCCTTGAGGAATTATAAATGATATTGTATTTTTAACTTCAGCGTCCATTGCTAGTATATAGAAATACAATTGATTTTTGTCTGTTTATCTTGTATCTTGTATTTATTTTCGTAGATTCCTTGGCATGTACTACACAGGCAATTATGTCATCTGCAAATAGTCACAATTTATTTTCCTCTTTACAATATGTATGTCTTTTAGTTTATTTTCTTGCCTTATTGCACTGGCAAAAACTTGGGGCAATATGTTGAACAAGAGCATTGAGAGGAGACATCCATGCCTTAGTTCCAGTCTTATAGGGAAAGCAATCAGTTTTTCACCATTAAATACATTAGTTACTCTTTGTCAGATTTAGGAAGTTACCTCTATTCCTATTTTTCTTGGAGCTTTATCATGATTGAATGTTGAATTTTGTCAAGTCCTTCTTCTGCACTCATATAATCATACGATTTTTCTTCTTTAGCCTGTTAAGGTAAGTGGATGACATGGCCTGATTTTCATATATTAAATCATCCTCACATCCCTAAAATAAGCCCCACTTAGCCACAGTATAAACTTTGTTTTATATAACTGCTAAATTCTATTTGCTAATAGCTTGTTAAGGATTTTTAAGTCTATATTCATGAAAGATATTACTCTTTCCTTCCTCCCTCCCTCCCTTCCTTTCTGCCTTTTCTTTCTTTCTTTCTTTCTTTCTTTCTTTTTTTTCTTTCTTTCTTTCTTTCTTTCTTTCTTTCTCTTTCCTTCCTTCCTTCTTCCTTCCTTCCTTCCTCCTTCCTTCCTTCCTTCCTTCCTTCCTTCCTTCCTCCCTCCCTCCCTCCCTCCCTGTCTTTCCTCTTGGTATCAGGGTAATATTAACCTCAAGAAGAGAAGAAAAGTCTGTTATATTTGCACATACTTTTGCTGACCATGTTCATTTTTCTTTCCTGATGTTTCAAGGCTTTTCCTCTATCTAAGAATGCCTTGATTTCTAATTCATTACTGAAGGATATTTTTGCTGAATATGGGTGCTGAGTTGATACTTCTTTTAATACATTAAAAAATATTATCTTTTTTTCCTTTTAATACATAAAAAATATCTTTTTTTTTTAATGGTTTCTTCTGAGAAATCTGCTGTCACTTAAGTTGTTTTCCCCCTATAGATAAGGTGTCATTTTACTCTGGTTGCTTCCCAGATTTTTTCTTTATCTCAGGCAAAGAAAACTTTAAGAAGTTTAATTCTTGATGTGACAATTAATTATATCTGTCAACTTGGCTAGGCAATGTTACCCAGATATTTGGTTAAACACGATTCTAGATGTTTCTGTGAGGGTATTATTTGGATGAGATTAAAATCAGTTGTTTTTGGGTATAATGTTGATGGGCCTCATCCAATCAATTGAAGGGCTTAATAGAAAAAAGACTGATTTCACCCTCAGAAGAGGAAATTCTGCCAGCAGACTGCCTCTTCTCTCCTTCCAGGGATCTCAAGACAGGAATGCTAGATCTTTTATTTTAGTCCCATGGGTTCCTGAGGAACTGTTCAGTTCTTTTTAGCCTATTTCCTCCCCGTTGTTCAGACTTCGTAATTTCTATTGTTCTATCTTCCAGTTCACTAATTCTTTCCTCTGTCCCCTCCATTCTGCAATTTCCATTTGGTTCTTTTTTATATCTTCTATTTCTTTGCTGAGATTTTCTATTTTTTCTTTTGTTTCAGGGATGTTCATAGTTTTTCACTGAAGCACTTTTAGTGATTGCTTTAAAATCGTTGTCAGATGATCCTAACATCTCTGTCATCTTGGTGTTGGCCTCGACTGATTGCCATTTTCATTCAGTTTGAGATCTTCCTAGTTCTCTGTATTATGAATGATTTCCAACTGAAACCTGGACATTGCATATTTTGTGATGAGACTCTGGATATCATTTACACCTGTTTTAACTGGTTTCTTTTGATGTGCCTTTGTTTAGGGAAATGGGGAAGTCCTGCCTTATTACTGCAAAGTGGGGGTAGAATTCCAGTTTCCCCACTTGGGTCTGTTGACATTTGAGGAAAAGAGGACTCCTGTTGGGTAGGGACCGGAGTTCCAATTTCCCACATGGTCTCCACCAAGGGGGTCATTACTGTCCAGTGGGGATGAGAATCTAGGCTCCCTACTTCACCTTCTCTGAAACCACCCTGGCAGGAATGTTGGGGCCCTCCTTATAGCTTCACCAGTGTGGAAGTCTAGGCTCCCAGTGTGCTTTTGCTGGTATGGGTGTGGTTGGGCCTGTATTTTTGTCTGAGATGTTTGGCTAAAGTAAAAGGGTTATTATCGAAAAGTTTTGTCTTTCCCTGTCTTTTGGCTAGGAGAGAATAGGCTTTTTTGTTGTTGGAACTTTTTCTGTCTTTGTAGTTGGCGTTTCTGGTTTGCC
This sequence comes from Leopardus geoffroyi, assembly GCF_018350155.1. Classification (NCBI taxonomy): domain Eukaryota; kingdom Metazoa; phylum Chordata; class Mammalia; order Carnivora; family Felidae; genus Leopardus; species Leopardus geoffroyi. The sequence goes on along the minus strand of NC_059338.1, from coordinate 124,548,384 downwards.
AGCTTCTTCAGCAAGTTTGGGGTATATGAAGCAAGAAGAAAACCCAGGGAACTCACCACCCTGTAGTTCCTCTGGTACTGAGGTCTCTAGCTAGGCTACTTTCTTCTTTGCACTGTTCATCTTTATGTTTGTTTAGTATAAAATGTCCAGAGTTTTTAGTTCTTAGAAGAAAGAATAGGGAAAAGTATGTTTACCCAATCTTCTGGAGAGCCGAAGTCTCCTGCTCTCCTGTTTTTTTTTTTTTTTGTTTTTTGTTTTAATGCCGCTAGACCTCAACATATCAATTGATATTTTTGCCACAATTATGGAGCATCAAATATCTTGCTTATAAAAACCACAAATGTGCTTATATCAACTGCAAGGAATTTACTGATAGTGTATGCGTATGTAGAGAACGTAATGGGTTTTGTGATCTTTGTTTCATTCTCTATTTACGTGACGTGGATTAGTTTTTAAATTAGAATATCAACTTTTCCACTTATATTTGGATAAAAGCATGGATGCTATTGATTTTGCTGCCCTATTGGTCTGCCTTTTCTATATCTATAGCAGTGGTACCTGAGAAGCCATGCAAAATACTTAAAGATAAAATAAGTTATAAAGTTGTTTTCAACAAGTTATTTTCTGTGTTTATACAGTAGATTGGTACAGGCTATACTCAACTGTGTGGGTAGACCTCTATAACATGTATACAGATGGGTCAAATCTGTGGCAGGTAAAAATTTTATAATAGTAACCATTACTTAGTGGAATACAGAGTTCCCCTGCTATCAGAGAGCTGAGATTCCGATTAAACCTTTCGTAAGCTGAAATGGTGTGAAACAAAGAAGCAATTACCATTAATTTATATGGAAACCTTTTTGAGCATTCCTAAACTCCCCAGATAACCTCTTTTCTGATACCTTAGGACCCATCTTGCTAACGATGAACAAAATAAATCGAGATAAAGCACATATGCTCACAGACACAGTTCAAAGCTGTGGCAGCTGGATGCCTAGATGCTGAGTGTAGTCCCCGGGGAAGGAGCTTGGCGGGGCCACCCTCACTGCTTGGGGTTTGCGCTGCCTCTATAACAGTTCACTGCAAAACAAATGCTGAATGCTATTTTTGCTTTTTGCCTTTTTTCGTAAAAGCAAAAATCTACTTTGGATTTCTTTTGGTTAGCGAAAGCAGGCACTAATGTAGGTCTTTTGTAAAAGCAAAGTGGTGTACTTTCAAAAAGAGGGGGTACCATATCTCAAATACATCATTCTCTGAGAATATTTTCCCTCTGTCTGCTTTCTTGATTTACTCAGTATGGTAAAAATGAGAGGGTGGGAAAAATGAGAAAATTATATAGCAAGAACAACAATGAAATATAATTGTTTGAATCCCTATCTTTCTGGACAATTCTAGACTAAAATGGCAAGTTACAAAAATTTGCTCTAATATATAGATAAATGCTGCTTTACATGGGAGAGTTCACTGAATTATTTTTCTTCCTTGATAGGGAAAAGAAGATACACTATAAAGGATACAAACTTCATTCAGGAAGATGAACGAATATTTACCATAATTGATAAAGGGTAGCTCAAAAAGTTGGCTTTAAAAAATATCACTTGTAGGGGTGCCTGGGTGGCTCAATCAGTTAAGAGTCTGACTTTGGCTCAGGTCATGATCTCACAGTTCATGAGTTCGAGCCCTGCATTGGGCTCTGTGCTGACAGCTCAGAGCCTGGAGCCTGCTTCAGATTCTGTGTCTCCCTCACTTTTTGCCCCTCTCCCTCTCGTGCTCTGTCTCTGTGTTGGTCTCTCTCTCTCTCTCTCTCTCTCTCAAAAATAAATAAAAAGTATTAAAATAAAAAAATTAAAAGACAACACGTATCATTTGTATTATGCATGTAATTTTTCAACATTTCTAAACTTCACATTTCAAAATAACTTAATGCAAAGTCCATAATCATTATTTTATTTTATTTATTTTTTAAAAGAAACTATTAAAAAAATTTTTTTTTTATTTTAGAGAGAGAGAAGGAGAGAGGGGCAGGGGAAGACAGAGAGGGAGAGAGACAGAGACAGAGAGAGACAGAGAGACAGAGAGAGACATAGAGAGAATCAATCCCACAACCCAACGATCATGACCAGGAATGAAATCAAGAGCTGGACCTCAATCGACTGAGCCACCTAGACACCCACCATAATGATAATTTTAATAGCTGCATAATATTCCTTTGGGCACTATATAATAATTCGCTGAAGAGTCCATTATTGTTAAACATTTAACTCAATTGCAATGGTTCATTTTAATAAGTAGTAATATGAGTGACAAGTTTTTGTACACAGTTTTCACTGTACCCACTATTTTAGTTTGCTTAAGCTAGAGCCCATGAAACACAATTACTGAATCAATGGTATAATGATTTTTATGCCTCATAGTAAGAACTGATGAATTATTTCCCAACAGATTTGTATGGCTTTATAATGTCACCAACAACGTAGGAGCTTATCTCCATGCTCTCCTGCAAATCATTGTTATTTAGACATCAGAGCTGAAATATTGTTTAATTTACAAAGATTTAGTTAGTTGTGGTTTACTAGTTTCATTTCTTTTGTGAAATGTCTATGACCTTTGCCATTTATCTCCTTGGATTTGGGGATTGTAATAAACTTGAATTAATTCTTTAAAAAAATTTTTTTATGTTTATTTATTTTTGAGAGAAAGAGAGAGACAGAGCATGAGTGGGGGAGGGGCCGAGAGAGAGGGAGACACAGAATCTGAAGCAGGCTCCAGGCTCTGAGCTGTCAGCACTGAGCCAGATGCAGGGCTTGAACTCATGAACTTCAAGATCATGACCTGAGCCGAAGTTGGACACTTAACTGGCTGAGCCCCATAGTGCACCTGCATTCTTTATAATAATAGAAAATACCAAGCTGTTAACTGTTTTCTGAACCAGTCTCTTAACACTTTTTAAATTTTTATATAGTTAAAATTTCTGACGGTTTCCTATAATTTGTTCTGTTTATTCTAGGCTTAGAATGTTATTCACCATTAATTTTTTCTTTTTCATTTTGTATTTACTTATATTTTTTACTTTCTGTCCAGTATAACTCAGTGTCTGTTTTGAGAGAAAGGGCAAAGTTGATTTTTTTTTTTTAAATCATGCATAATCTTGCCCTTCCCCATTGATTTATCATGTGAGAAATGCTTAGTTATGTCAGGTTCTTCCCCTGTCTGCTTTAGTCCATTGATCCCTCATTGGCTTTGTGCCATTACTACTTTACTAACTGTAGCAACACAGAACATAATACCCAGTTAATAACTGCTTGTTTAATAAATATGGCATCTGGCAGCCCTCATTACTAACTTTTTGGAAGTTTCCTCAATATTTTCTCTCATGTTTGCTATTCTCTCCCCACTTGACCTCCGCCACCAACATTTTATTTGGAACAATTTCAGGTCTACAGAGAAGCTGAAAGAAAGATACAATGAACACCTGCAGACCCTTCACTTTGATTCACTAATTACTAACATTTTGTCACATTTTATTTTTCTCTCTATATATTTGTATATACACAACACACGCACCCACACTTTTTTTCTGAACTATTTGAGAGTAACCCAGACACATTATGACACCTCACCTCTAAATATTTCAGTATTTATCTCTTAAGAACAGGGCATTCTCCTTTAAAACAACACCATTCTTATATTCAGACTATTATCCAATACAGTCAAAATTTACAATTCCTCAATGCTCCCACAATTTATAGCTTAAAAAAAAGAGAGATCTGATCAAGAATCACCCATTACATTTAGTTGTTGTCATGCGTCTTTAATGTCTTTTAATATAGGTCCTCTGACCCATCTTTCTTCTCTCTCTTCCCTTCCTTTCTTCCCACCCTCCCTCTTTATCCTCTTCCTTCTGCTTTGTCTCTCCATCTCTCTTTGTCTCTTTTTTATCTTTCATGATATGGAATTTTTTTAAAAAGTCCAGGCCAGGGGCTTTATAGCATGCTTTTAACTTTGGGTTTCTCTGACGGTTTCCTCACGATTCTTAATACATTTTGAAATCCTTCTTTTTAAAAAAATTTTTTTTTAACATTTATTCATTTTTGAAAGACAGAGAGAGACAGAGTGTGAATGGGGAAGGGGCAGAGAGAGAGGGAGACACAGAATTTGAAGCAGGCTCCAGGATGTCAGCATGGAACCCGATGCGGGGCTCGAACTCACAGACCGCAAGATCATGACCTGAGCAGAAGTTGGCTGCCCAACCTACTGAGCCACCCAGGCTCCCCATTTTGGAATCCTTCTAAGCCCCAGTCTCATCTTTTCCTTTCCTCACTTGCAGTTCTACCTCCAAAATCCTATTGGAATTTTGATAAGTACAATAATTATACAATAAAATTTTTGAAATATTCAAGAAAAAACTGCAATGATCTCACAAACTGTGAGATCATGACCTGAGCTGAAATCAAGAGTTGGATGCTTAACGGACTGAGCCACCTAGGCGTCCAAGAGTTTTTTAAACTTATGTCTTCTTACTGGTTATAAACTGGAATCATTCTCTAACTAGAGGCAACTGCTTGCTTGCTTGCTTTCTTTCTTTCTTTCTTTCTTTCTTTCTTTCTTTCTTTCTTTCTTTCTTTCTTTAGTGGTCTTATTTGCAGTCACTTTACTGAACTCTAGAATTACTTTTATTAATTTCTCATTATTTTAATTTTTCTAGGTATGTGATCAATACTCATAGACCACACGCTCGTAGAGGAAATGCGATCAGTGCACTTAAAGACAATGTCCAGGGTATAGTCGAGTGACAGTGTCACTTATAAAACAATGTGCCAGCAGCTACCCCATACACCGCCATCTCTCCTCCATCCCCACTCCAACCCACCCCGGCTTCTCTGGTCGACATTGCGGTCCCATCATCCCACACAAATCACCTCATCTCTCTTGCTTACATCACCATTTTTCCTCCCATAAAAAGAGCACGCACAAGCTGTGTTTTCTCTTTTTTACCCATCACAACTCATCAAAGTCATCAGAGCAACTGCTGCTCAGGGCACAGGTGCCTTCACACGGGCTCTCCTTCCCCACTCTGGCACTCTTTCTTAGATATCTCAGGAAAATCATTCCTCACTTCACTACATCTGCAAATTGAAAGGCAAGACAGGTGCCAATAAGACTGTACTGTAAGAAACGAAGTGAAATGAGGCCTCGTACAGATTTCACGTTACCAAAAAACTGTGTTTCCTGTCAACTCTCACAAATGTACATCTACATTCTTACCCTTTATGTTCCTGTTTCAACTTCTTTTACTTTTCTTGTCGGCATTAAGCGTAAGAAAGTTCACCTTATTGGCTCTTTGTTTTGCTTTGCTTTAATGAGTATTGAATCGGTTTCAGCGTTAGCTCTCAGGAAAGTTAGGGGACCCCATCACCCGTATGGTGCAGGCCAGGAGGAGAGGAAAAATGGATGTGGATGAGGGACCAATGGGAAAGGCTGGGGTTTTGGAACCCCCAGGGTAAAAGTGGCAGCTCTGAGGAAGAGTCCAAAATTCCAGTCAAGTCTAAGTGAGGGCCAGGGCCATTCAAAGGCCAATGGCCGTTCTAGATAAATCAACGGCAGGCTGTGGGGCATTCCTGGGAATGTGGCATGTATACAAATCATTTCCTTGAAGTCAGAACAGAGTGTTACATGCAAGTTGTGGTAGACACTAGAAAAATGCATCTAAGATTGCACAGGGAGAAATGACGGGTGGTCATATAGTATCCAGAGTTTAGACACTAGGGATAGACTGCCTGGGTTGGAATCCTGGGTCAGGTTTTGTTGGCTGTTTGATCTTAGCATCTTTATTAACCTCTCTAGTGCCTTGGTTCCCCTTATGTGAAAAATGGTGAGAACAAATCTCATAAGGTTTTTGTAAAGGTTAAATGAATTAACATATGTAAAGCATTTGGAACCATGCTTGGTATATAGTAAGTGTGCATTAGTTATTATTTCTAAAGTCATTATAATTATTCTTTAGGCACCAGAGGTCCCATGTAGGCTGGGTGAAAAGCTCCATATACCTGGACATAAACTTGGCCTCTTCCAAAGGAAACTTCCATCTGATAGTGTCCCTAAAATCCAGACAGTTTCAGCTTTCAATCAACAGACTCTATACCTCCATACGAGGAGAGACTTGGAGAGAAAAAGTAGTTACTCAGCTATTTTTCTCTGGTTCTTTGAGGGGGAGGCTGTCTGCTAGGTATGGATAGCTGGGAAAGGGCACGGACTGGAAAAAAAGCATATTTTTAAGTATATTATTGCCAATGTACTACATGTTGGCTACATCGTGGGTTAGATTTGCTCTGCTTTTTAAATTTATCCTTTGAAGTAAAGTTAGTAACTTTGCTTCCACGGAAAAAATATACATTTAATTCCAGAATATATGACTCCTAAATAAGTACAGTTCATTTGTTGGAGAATTTATGTATGTCTGTAAGAAGTTTAACAATATCTAAGAGCTGCCTGCACATAGGATTACTTGGTAAAACACCATAGAAGTCTCAAAGAGCAAAATTCTGTAAGAGAGACCAGAAAGTCCAACATCAGAACACAATATCAGGTTAATCAGGTCCCTACTTTATAAAACTGCATGCTGTGTATTGGGGAGGATTAATCTGGCATTGCAATCCAACTGTGTGGCCAGGTTCTATAATTATAGCAACTCCTCTTAAGTTTTTCCAAAATCTGGTTCTAAGCCAAAGCTCTGCCCACATTCCTTTACTACTTCCTACCATGATACCTAGACCTGATGTTTTGAAGACTACGTTCTAAATCCTCTTTAGAACTATGTCCGCCCAACTGGACTAAGCCACCTACCTCTAAGCCAGTGCAGTCTAAGGGTACAGCCCCCAAGAGTGCTCTCTGCCTAGAGTCCCTTTTCTCACAGCAGAGTGTGTTATGTCACGAATCATGAAGCAAATGCAGTCTTCAAGGGCCATTTTTTATTCTCATTTTAATCAGTATTTTATTTTTATTTTTCATTTTTGTTTTTTAAAAATTTTCTTTAAATCCAAGTTAGTTAACATATAATGTAAAATGGCTTCAGGAATAGAATTTAGTGATTCATCACTTACATATGACACCTAGGGCTCATCCCAACAAATGGCCTCCTTAATGCCCATCACCCATTTAGCCCATTCCCCCCACCCCAACACCACACCAGAAACCCTCAGTTTGTTCTCTGTATTTAAGAGTCTCTTATGGTTTGCCTCCCATTTTGTTTTTATTTTATTTTTCCTTTCCTTCCCCTATGTTCAACTGTTTTGTGTCTTTAATTCCACATGAGTGAACTCATATATTTATCTTTCTCTGACTGACTTATTTTGCTTAGCATAATACACTATAGTTCCATCCACATTGTTGCAAATGGCACAAGGTTTCATTCTTTCTGATCACTAATATTCCATTGTACATCTTCTTTATTCATTCATCAGTCAATGGACATTTGGGCTCTTTCCATACTTTGGCTATTGTTGATAGTGCTGCTATAAACATAGGGGTGCATGTGCCCCTTCAAATCAGCATTTTTATATCCTTTGGATAAAAACCTACTAGTACAATTGCTGGGTTGTGGGGTAGATCTATTTTTCATTTTTTGAAGAACCTCCATACTGTTTTCCAGAGTGGCTGCACCAGTTTGCATTCCCACCAGCAGTGCAAAAGGGTTCCTCTTTCTATGCATCCTCACCAACATCTGTTGTTGCCTGACTTGTTAATATCAGTCATTCTGACACGTGTGAGCTGGTATCTCATTGTGGTTTTGATTTGTATTTCCCTGATTCAAGGGCCATTTTTAATGAGATTTGCCACAGGGGTGCTCTTCATTATGAGCATCACTATAGTCTGAAAAGAAATCTCTAAATGTACTAGTTACTGACAGGTATCATAGGCCCAAGGTTCCTTTCCTTTCCCCAGGTGCCCATTCCTTTCAATGGACTTCATAACAATGAATGTCTCTACTCTTTGTTTATTTACTTCAGGACACAAACTAAGTTGTATGATAGAAACCACTAAAAAATGAAAATCATATTTAAACACCAACTATACATTTGATGAAAAAATAGTATCAAAAAGAATATTACAACAGAATTTCTAACAGTACTCACATCCAGCAAAAAACAGAAAGCTGGTTTATTTATGGTGGTTCTTGCTAAAGACATGTCATACCTAGAGTCGATAAACATGGCGCTTGAACAGAAAGACTCAGGTCATCTGCTTCTAGTCTCAGGTTTGAATTTGATGATATAAACTTTATAGGTATTTACTTAGTACCTACTTATAGAAGTCCTTTTCTGAGCCTTCAGGAAACAGAGATAAGACAGACAACAAAAAGCTGTGGCGCCTGGGTGGTTCAGTTGGCTAAGCATCCGACTTCGGCTTGGGTCAGGATCTGGCGGTCTGTGGGTTTGAGCCCCACATCGGGCTCTGTGCTGACAGCTTGGAGATTGGAGCCTGCTTCAGATTCTGTGTCTCCCTCTCTTTCTGCCCCTCCTTGCTCATGCTCTGTCTCTCTCTCTCTCTCAAAAAATAAACATTAAAAAAAACAAAAGGCAGACAACAAAAAGCTAAATGTAGCAAGTTTACTATATTCCAGGTACTTTACGAACATTATCTCATGTGATCCTCACAGCTCTAGAAAGGAGTTATTATTCTCTATGTTTATGATGAAAACTATTCTTAAGAGATTTTAAATAACCTGCCCAAGGATCCAAGGCTGGTAAGTGACTGCAGTTGGACCTAGCAGTCTGATTGCAGTTAAGTCTAGTTCTTAACCACTTGAGTAGACTGTCTCACAATCTCTGACCCAAGGAAGTTTATATGTAGAGCCAGGACAGTGCCAGTATAGACCTTATAACATGAGGTGGGATAAGATAAATGCCATCACAGGTGCAGAAGTCTCAGAGACTCATATCCAGTGGGAAGAAGCAGTAAAACTCTTGTGGGGAGGAAGGACCTCAAATGAGCTTTGGAAGATGTTTGTGTCTTAGGTGATGCAAGGGCAGGATTAGTGATGGTAAGGATGGAGGAAAAACTAGTCTTCCAGGAGGAAGGAACAGTGTTAAGTGAGTTCAGAAACAAGACAGGAGCAGGGACAATAACAGCAAATGGTACCATGAAGGTAAAAAACAAATAGGGAAGGAGAGGGAGAAGGAAATGGAAGATACTGCTGGCAGTATTACTATAAAAAGCCCCTACTTCTAGGGTTAGAAATGTATTGTAAATTTTTCAAAGAGTAGGACACCACTATAAATTTCTAAGTAAGAGATTCCTGTGGACAGAAAGGAATAAAAATGGTACCAGTAGGACTGGAGAGGGAGGGATGGAATCCTCAAGACTTGGAAGCTGAATGGTTGCTGGAGCAAGAGGAGAACAATGGCCTCTGTACTGGGTTGAACGGTGGCCTCCCAAAAGGTATGTGCCTGCTCTGATCCCTAGAGCCTGTAAATGTGACTTTGTTGGGAAAAAAAGTTCTTCGCAAATGCAATTAAATTAAGGCTTTAGAGATGAGATCATCTTGGATATCCGTGTGGGTCCTAGATCCAATGACAAGTGTCCTTTTAAGAGAAAGGCAGAGGAAGATTTGAAGCAGACAGAAGAAAAGACATGGAGAAGAGGAGGCAATGTGGCCATGAAGGCAGAGATTGGAGGGATGAGGCCACAATCAAAGAATGCTACCACCCACAGACACAACAAGAGGCAAAGAATGCACTCTTTCCCAGACCCCCCAGAAGGAACGATGGCCTGTCGGCTTTTAGACTTCTGGGCTCTGGAACTGTGAGAGAAAAACCATTTCTGTTGTTATCCAACTTGGGGTAATTTGCTATGGCAGCCCTAGGACACTAATACAGCATTCTTACTACAGAATAGAAAAGTCTGGAAGACAGCTGATTTGCAGAAGTGTTTAGGAACTGACCGATATAATTTATACAGTCTGAAGAAAACGTACATCACATGGGATAAAAAGACAGTAAGTTGGGCAGAGAAAGCACTGCAGAATCTTCTCCTGTGCCATATACTTAGCTCATTATCATCAGTTTTGTCTTAGCATTTGTCAAGATGTGAACCACACAAGCTAGCTTAAAATGCACATTCTTGGGCCTTCACTCCAAATTCTGATGCCTTCGGTCTGGGGTGGAGCTTAGGAGCCTGGTTTCAAAAGCATCCTAGGTGAGTCTGGTGCAAGTGATCCTTTAACACAAGACTGGCAAACTGTTTCTATAAAGGGTCAGGGGGTAAATATTGCAGGCTTTGTGGCCCTAACCTCTCTGTCACAAGTACCCTCGTCTGCTATAGCGGCACAAAAGCAACTGGTGTCAACACAGAAACAAATGAGGGTGGTGTGTGTCCAGTGCGCTTTTATTAAATTTTCTTTTGCATTTTATTATATGAGATTGAATTTCAAATCATTCGCACGCATCACGAAATACATCCTTTAAAAAACTTTTTCCCCTTATCCATTTAACAATGTATTAAAACAGGTGGTGAGCCGGATTTGGTCCATGGGCCATAGTTTGCCAGATTTAACATGCTGCAGCTTGCAAATCGCCGCTTTAAATGTTAGAGCTGAGATTTTGCGAGCCAGGGGCATGTCACGAAGCAGCAGGAGACAGAGGAATAGGGGAACATCTGATGCACTAGAATAACCCCCAGCGTGCTGGCAGCCTCTGCTACAGCAGCAGCTCATAATGTACAACCCCATTTATGAAAGGGTGTCACTCACGGGAACAGAATCCTTCAGGCATGCTGTGGACAGACTGCGGACCACTGTGTAGGAGCAGGGCTGGGTAGACCTGATGTAGAGACTGCAGCCTCCATGAGAAGGCCAGGTTGCCAGTAGTTCAGTTCTGTCCCCTTTTGTCCCGTTGAAGATCGTCTCTGAGAATGTAGGGGGGTGGGAGGGATGATAGTCTCAAACTTGCTTCAATTATAAATCCTTCAGAATCTTCACTTTCTTAAACGCCATTAGTAACAGATGACTTTCAATGTATTTTGTGATGTTGGATTGTGACCGGGCACCAAAAATGTCAGAGAATTGGTACACTGTGAGAGAAGGCAACTCACCTTCCCCATTCCTGGGCAGTCGTCACTGCTGTGTCCTCTCTGTACCTCTGGCTTTGAGTTAGCCCAGCCGGGGTAGATACATCTGCAAGCCGCCTCTACTTGTGTCATAGACACAAACAAGGACACATAACAGAAATCCGTGACAGAACCAAGATTCAATAAGATTTCAATAAGCTGGAACTCTGGGCTCAAAATAACAAGATGAAATTTAACTAGGACAAATGTAATTGTCTGCATTTACATTTAAAGAGATTCAATTATAAAAGCACAAGTTGGAGGAGAGACTTTATGAGCAGCTGCGTGATGCACCAGTTCACAGGACGAAGGCCTCAGGGATGTTTTAACTACGGTCTCAACCAGAGCTGGTGAGATGGGGCTGCTAGGGCACCTAATATAATTTTAGGCTGCATTAATGTAATTACAATGTCCAGATGAATACAAGAGTCCACTGTAGTCTGAAATAATCAGATGACATGTAGAGCCCTTCAGCAGTTCTGGGCATTTGGTTCTAAAATGAACGTTAAAATAAAGTAGTGGGAAAGGTATTCATTCAGTAATGGGACTGTAATCAGAGGAGGGCCAGGGTAAGAGAGAGGCTGAAAATAGATTTTACTGTGAATATTTGAAGAAGCCGGAGTAGTCAGCAGTGCTGTTGAGGGAGTGCTTGCAAATATTTGGAAATGAAGCGTCACATTTTGAAAGTTAAAGTACGCAATCAAGGCAACATAGGTCAAAGCCATGAGAGTATAAAGTCTACATATTTGGATTCCCGGAAAGCAGACCTGAAGATAACCTGAGAGAGTGTAATGTGTGGCTTCACCACACGTGTGTACGTACATCTACCAGGAAGTGGGATCGAGAGTGGGAGTCACGAAAACAAACATTCCTCTTGCCCATCCTGCACCGCACAGGGAGAGAAGTCCTGTCCATCTGAGAAAGATGAGAGCGTTCTATTATCAGAGTCTGAAGCCATCAAACATTTAAGTCATTCAATTTAAGTCTCTTCTTGTTCTGACTCCACGTTCTGGCAACCTGCTTAAACTTCAGATAATCTGACTTCCATTCAGCTTGACTACTGGAAGGGGGTGTAATATGGTTCTTCTTGGCATTTTTATTATTTTTTTTTTAATTTTTTTTTCAACGTTTATTTATTTTGGGGACAGAGAGAGACAGAGCATGAACAGGGGAGGGGCAGAGAGAGAGGGAGACACAGAATCCGAAACAGGCTCCAGGCTCTGAGCCATCAGCCCAGAGCCTGACGCGGGGCTCGAACTCACGGACCGCGAGATCGTGACCTGGCTGAAGTCGGACGCTTAACCGACTGCGCCACCCAGGCGCCCCTCTTCTCGGCATTTTTAAAAATGAATAAGACTTACTGTTTACAATAGTTGTAGGTTTGCAGCAGTACTGAGTGGCAAGTACAGCCGGCTTGCATACACTCCCTGCCTGCTACCCCCCTACCCTACGGACAGCCTTTCCCATCACGGACGTCCTGCATCACAGGGGTACCTTGTTACGTTGGCTGAATCTACACTAACACATCATTGTCACTCACAGTGACATTAGTGTCCACTTTCGGTGTTGTACATTCCACGGGTTTTGATAACTGTACCCACCACTGCAGTATCATATGGTGTAGTTCTACTGTCCTCAAAATTGTCTGTGCTTTCCCTATTCAGTCTTCCTTATCTTCAACCTTTCTCAACCACTGACATTTTTACTGTGCCTGTAGTTTTGCCTTTTCCAGAATGTCATATAATTGGAATTAGGCCCTGCGGAGCCTTTTCAGATTGGCTTCTTTCACTTAGTAATATGCATTTATGTTTCCTCCATGTCTTTTCATGGCTTGGTAGCTCCCTTCATTTTAATGAAGAGTATTCCCCGGTCTGGATGGACCACAGTTTAACCGTTCATCTACTGAAGGACACCCAAGTCTTGGCAATTATGAGTAAAGCTGCTATAAACATCTGTGTGCAGGCTTTTGTGTGAACATGAGTTTTTAACTCCTTTGGGTAAATACCACAGAGCGCGATTGCTAGATCGTATGGTAAGAATATGTTTACTTTTGTAAGAAACAGGCAAGCTGTCTTCTGGAGTAGCAATACTGTTTTGCATTCCCACTGGCAATGAATGAGAGTTCCTGTTGCTCTTCATTCAGCATTTGGTGTTGCTGGTGTTCCAGATTTTGGCCATTCTAAGAGGTCTGTAGCAGTATCCCATTGTTTTACTTTGTGATTCCCTCATGACGTAATCTGGAACATCTTTTACACATGTTTATTTGCCACCTGTATATCTTCTTTAGTGAGCTAGCTGTTAAGGTTTTTTGCCTTTTTAAACTGGGTTCTTGTTTTCTTATTACTGAGTTTTAAGAGTTCTTTGTTAATTTGGATACAAGTCCCTTATCAGATGTGTCTTGCAAATATTTTCTCCCAGCCTGTGGCTTCTTGTCTTCTCATTCTCTTGACACTGTCTTTCCTTGAGCACATGTTTTTCATTGTAAGAGGTCCAGCTTATCAATTGGTCCTTTCATGGATTGTGCCTTTGGTGTTGTATCTAAATAGGCATCATCATACCCGAGGTCTTCCAGGTTTTCTCCTAGGCATCTTAAAAAAAATTTTTTTTAATGAACCTTATTTCTTAGAACAGTTTTACAGAGAAATTGAAAAGATAGTACAGAATTCCCCTAAACCTCCTCATCCAGTTTCCCCAATTATTAATAACTTCTGTTAATATGGTACATTTGTCACCATTAAAAAAACTAGCATTGATCCATTATTATCTACTAAATTTCTTAATTTACTCAGATTTCCTTAGTTTTCCTAATGTCCTTTCTCTGCTTTGGTATCCAATCCAGGCTACCTACACTAAATTTAATTGTAACATCTCCTTAAGCTCCTCTCGCCTGTGATAGTTTCTCAGACTTCCCTTGTTTTTGGTGACCTTATAGTTTTGAGGAGTACAGGTTGAGAGTTTTATAGAACATCCTTCAATTGGGATCCATATAACTTTTTTTTTTTTTGCAGGATTATAATGGGAACATTGGTTTAGGGGAAGAAGATCACAGAAGTAAGATGTCATTTTCATCACATCACATCAGGGGTATATAGTAGTAACATGACTGTACCGCTGATAACCTTGGTAACCTGGCTGAAATAATATTTGTTAGGTTTCTCCACTGTAAAGTCACTACATTTTCCTCCTTTATACTGTTCTCTTTGAAAGGGGGTCACCATGAGCAGCTGACAGTGAGGGAGTGAGGAATTATGCTCTATGTCCTTGAAGTGAGAATATTTACATAAAATATTTGGAATTCTTCTGCACAAGAGATTTTCTCCCCTATAACTTATTTATCAAATTGTTTATTTGTATCTATATGGACTCATGGATATTTATTCTTTATTTTGGGTTATCATCCAACACTATTGTATTGTATTGTTTAAACTGTGTCAGTTTTGGATATTAGAAGCTTTTTCTGTTGGAGCCTGTGGTCTTTGACATGCACCCAGTAATGTGGCTTTTTAATTCTTTACTTTCTGGCATGACAAGATTCTTTAGGCTCATCTTGTGTATTTCTTTTCTTAGTCCTAAAATCAGTCATTTTTCCAATCCCTGGTTACTTTTACTGGAGAATGGGATTGAAAACCAACATCTGGGTGTTAGGGTATGCTTGTGGCTACCAGAGTATTGTTGCTTTTAAGTCATCTCAGCTGACGGAGGAAGGAAATATGTACTTGTATACTGACCCCTGTTTATACACATGTCTAGAGATGGGGCATCTGAATCTAAACCCCTTTCTCATGTGCTGATTTGCATTCAGCTACCCTGTCAACTCCAACACATAACAGCTTCTGTCTGTCAGGAACCCATTGGCCTTTACTTGAAAAAATGTCCTGCCACACTGCCATACGCTACTCTTTCCCTGCTTCAAACATCCATGGGGATTTTCAGTCTGGAGAAGAAAATATTTACAAGGGATATAATAGTTGCATTCAAATATTAGAGTGACTGTCACAGAGACGTGAGGCAATTTGGGGTTGCTCCTTAGGGCAGAGCCAGAACCAACCATGTAGGTTATATGGAAGACAATTTGAAGTTAACATGAAAAACATGTAAAAATCAGAACTCTGTTTTAAAAATGAATGGGCTCTTCTTGAAAAGCCATAAACTCCGTAGAAATAGGTGGGCTCCTAGACTGGGTCACCATTAGCTTGTCCTGGATGTTATGATGGAGATTCTTGTACTGGGTCACAGATTAGACTTAACCAATAGCCGTTGTCTCCTAAGGCAAAAAGTCTTAGTTAACCTTTTTAAAAGCTACTTAAAAAAAAAAATGGTCTTATAATATAAACTCATGTGCTTATAGCTCAGAAGACTAGAATGTATTATCAAAAAATGAATAAATAAGGCTCTGATTATTATTATTATTATACAAAAAGAACACAATTTTAGGAAGTCCCCCTTAGCTGTTAAACACAGAAGTAAAATATACTAAAGAACAGAAGAGTCTTGTTTTTATTGAACAAATGTGACTGAAGTAGAGGTGGATAGTATACGCTTTAATTGCAAAGATTACAGCAAATATTTGAACCACTGCAATAACCTCATGTAGAGAAAAGATTTTGAGCTCTATTCTACATCTGTTCTATGCTGTGTGCTAGTTCATCTGATGAGAAACTTCTGGGATTGCATCCAAGGAAATCAGGCAATTCTGAACACCTTTTTCAGAAATGCTGCCAGATTCTTTTTCTTTTCACCTCCCCTTTTCTTCTTGACAGTTATGCATATGGGAGCACATGTGTGTACACGCACATTTGCACATGTGCATGCACACTCACACACTTTCACTATCCTTAAATAAGTGGTAAAGGTCTAGTCATGTCACCAACATGTCATCAGCAACTCAGGTGTTCCTACTCAGAGAAAGAATAACACACAACCTACAACCGTCAGAAGATGGAAGGGCTTCCTAAGCTAAGCTTTCCGTAAACACAGCCATGGCATCAAGCGGAGGGTAACTGTATTTTGCACATGCACCTATATTCTTATAAACTGTGCAGAATGAGATCATCAGGAATTTAAATGAATAAAATGTATTTCTACTGACTCAATGGAATGGCTGATTCATCTAATTTTCTTTTCTTTTTTGTTTTTTTTAAACAGCAAAGCAAATTTTTACTGCCTTGTGCTCACTCCTTCCCAGTATATTTTCTGGTGACAACAATCACAGCTCAGTTCCACTCTCCCTCCCTCCAATTTCTGAGGTCTGTGGTTCACAATGGAGCTTGTGACTGAACATGACCAATGGGTACCACCGGTATGTTATGAAGAAAGAAGAAAAGAATTATAAAAAAATTATTTCTTTTATAAAATTCTCTTATATAAAATCTTAATTACAATAAACTTTCATCTAAAAATGACCACTCTAATGGAGGTGGGGGGGGTGAGTTTCTTCACCAAAGTGTAGCCATAACGATTCAGAGGGTTCCTATTTTCTCATATTAGCAGGATTTCAAATATATTTGCAAATTTCAAAAACAAAACATATTATTTTTATTAGTAAAATTCCATGCATGACAATAATCAGCACTTTGTACAAATGCAGTGACATGATTTTTAAGAAGTGTTAGAACCATTAAAATAGTTGAATACTTCTATGAACATAAAAAAAGGAAAACCAATAGAGTAAAACTTTACTCAGTTGAAGCAAACTCATTCATAATTTGTGAAAATCTCACAAATGCTCATCTTGAGTTAGTAACTCTTCCTGACTTTTAAGACCATCAAATTCATAACTTTTAACAACAAATGATGAAAAAAATTGATCATTGAAATAGAATGGCAGACACTACCAGCTGCCAATTCTATAACCAGTTTCCCCTTCTTTCTTACTCTCAGAATGTTTGGCATATTTGGGATGGCAACATTCCCAGCTCAGAAAAGTACTCTTCCCAGGGTGTAGGAGTGGCCGAGTGACAATTCTGTTCAATGAGATGTAATTGGAAGGCACAAGGTGGCCTTCAGGAAAGGGACATTCAGAGAAAGCTCTTTTAAAAACGCTTCCCCTTCTGCTCTGCCTTTCCTCTAGTGTCTGCCTGGAAAGAGGTACAATGACAGAAACAACAGAAGAATGTTAGGTCTAGGAGGATGGCAGACACCTATGAAGGAAGGTGGAGGGCAAAGCCCCAAGGAGCATGGGCTTATTATAACATCCTGAGCTACTCTATAAAGTAGGAAGTGCTTTCTTTAAGACTTCTTATTGCATGAAGGGGAAAAAACGAATTTGTTTAAGACACTCCTACGGAGGTTTCTACTACATGTTGCAAAACCACTTTTAACTGATAAAAATAATGTTGAGAACCCTTAAGTGATTTAAAACTATCCATTTAAAACAACTAATATACTCACTACTGCCCAATTTTGTTCTGAAAGCAGATCTCTTAAGGTCCTCTACTCTGAAACATTGCTGGCTGAGTTTGAATAAATATGGGCTTCTGAAAGTAAACTTTCATTAAGAAGAGTTTAAAATTAAAATTGTCATTGTCTGGGGGATGAGGTACATCAAGGCATTACAAAATGTTAAAGCAAAGTGAAATAGCATTATATGTCTCACTAACTTCCGTTCTGAGCCTTCCCATCTGATGACACAATGTGTAATCCGGGGGAAACTGTAAATATGCATACTCCAAAAACAATCATTAGGAAAAAACCAGAATGATTCTGTGAAAGAGAAAAACAGCATTTTGATGACAGTTTTAAAGTGAAGCAATGATTAGAAAACTGGCCCGACATTGTGAGGAGCTACACGGCGTGGACGTCAACACGCACTTCCGAGAGGGTCTCTGCATCACTGTGTCAGACGCTGGTGACGGAGGAACTAGCTCTTGATTATCGTGTCAAATTATAGTGACCATATTTAGATAGGTAGAATATATCGTAAATTTAGACAAAGTATTGTAATTGACTGAACTAAATTGGTTGTTAAAGATGGCAAACACCAAGAATACTACAAAGATCATAAAGAATAATCTCCCCCCCAAAAAGCCAGGTGGTTCAGCTTCAACGATTAAACACTGGATGAATACAATGAAGTTAGTGTCTCCAAAGCTTCTGCCATTATCCCAAGGTTGTGCTTTGGTCTCTGATGGGGATAAGGATTATTAGACTCAACAAAGGTTGTCAAGAAGAAACAGAGGAAGGGTAAATCTTTATGAATGCGATGTTTATATGTTAAAATCAAGTGACTTGTCAGTCAATGGATATTTACTGACAAGCATGCACGTCAGCCTCTGGTCACAGAATGAAAGTAAATGAAGTGGGTAACAGGGTGGAAGTGTAGGGGGCTGGTTCTAAGTGCTGCACCATTGCCCATGTGTTGTATCAGCTAGAAGTTGCTGTTCTCACTGTTTATTTAGTGTGCATTAGTATCAAGTGGGGGGGGGGTGGATTTGGAAATAAGAAAGCTGCTTGAATCCCACCCCCAAGAGTTCAGGTTTCAGCTGTTCCAGGATCAGGCCCAGGTAAAATATTATTTGAGAAATACCGCAGGTGACTCTATTGTATATTTAGGGTGGAGGTTCCTTAGGATGGCCCTTGGGGATGGGCAGGATATCGGATCAGTGGGGAGAAGGAAGACAAGAAAGGGATGGGGGAAGGGATGATCAATGGCAAAAGACAGGGATGAACAGTGAAGACAGTGTGTCAGAAAATTACAGGAAATAAAAATCACATACATACATAGGATGGGGCCAGTTTATCGACTTAAAAAAAATGGTGGCAAATGGGAAACTATGGGTGAAGAGTTGACCAAGTGACAATGATACTAAAGAAAGACTGCTGTGGCAGGAGCCCAAGGGATGAGTTCCAGCACAGGCAGAGAAGCAGCTCAAGACAGGTGCCGAGGTCCCAGGTGAAATGATGAGGTGCAGGCTTGCGTGGGGGCACACTGGGCACAGTGGGCAATCTCCGAGGGCATGTAACTAAGATGACTGGAGAATGCTGTGTGATACCAAAGGAAAAGGGGAAGGACTAACTTAAGAGGAAACACAGAAGTTGCTACAGACAACTAAGGAAGACTTAACTAAAAATCCAGGTTGAGAGATCCTTGTGTAGAGGGAAAAAGAAAATGTACATCACAAGGCCCATACCTCAGGGTGGAGGGGGTGAATGAAGAAAAGAGCCCACGGAGTATTTAAGATGCAGCATGAGGTTGGGGGTGGGGCAGGAAAAGTGGGCACTAGAGCAAAGCATTACAAGTTGAAGTGCAGCTGGTTTAGTACATACGTGAGATCTTTCAGCTCATTAAGAGGAAAAAGGGATTGCTCTGCCCAATATATTCAGGTGAAACAGAATTAAAATGAGAGTGAGGAATATAAAAGAGTGTTTTCCGTGTGCAAACCTCCTTGCACTTTTGGGTAAAATAGGATGGTTAAGGACCTTCTGCTCACACTCCACACTTGTGAGAGAAGAGTATGTGTAGAGGGGAAATGGAATGATACCGTATTTGTAGCTAGAGCAGTCCTTGTGCTTGGAGATCCTTAAGCAGAAATAAACAGCAGAATCCTCCCAAGAATGGGAAGGAGATTTCCATCACCAATCAAAGCAGGTGATAAATGCAGGGCCCAGAGTTATACATTATCAGAGGAGCAGGCTATCCCAGGTGCGGGAAATGCCTAGAACCTTGGAGGCTCATTCTTAGTATGGGAATAACTACTGAATCTCAGTTATGGGAGCCATAGTCTCATTAGCAGACAGATTCATTGGAAAACATGGTTCACTGAACTCCCCTACTCCAAAGGTGACTACTATCTCTACCTCCAAAACTCTTCCTTAGTCTGTGCAGGGAGAATCCACCAAGGCTCCCACAGATGAGTTTTCTCTCCGTGCAAGGTCACCTAGGCTGAAAGGACGGTGGCAGTACTGCCAGGAAGGAAGCGAGGACCAGCTAGGAAGGGAAGCAAGTGTTGTGGGGAGTAGAGGGCCAAGGAAAAGATGTGTTCAGGTGGACAGGTTAAGTTTGAAGTATGTCTGGGACATTCATGCAGACACATCGACAGGTGGCTCGAACTATGGGAACAGAATCCAGGAGGATGGCCAGGTTGGACTTTTGCTTGGGAATCAGCTCACAGGGGGGGTGCCTGACCTTGGAGTAGGTGAGCTCACTGAAGGTATGGGACACTGTCTGTCAGCCCTCAAACATTTGCTGAGTGACTGGAAAAGAGAAAAACAAGGCTGAAGAGCAGAGCCCTGAGGCACCATCCTATATGGGAGTAGAAAGAAGAGGAAAGAAAAGAGACAGAAAGGAAAAGGTCAGTGAGCAGGAATGCTGGAAAGTTCAACACCACAAAACTTAAAGGAAGGAAATTCAAGGTGGATTCATTTTCACCTATTAGATTGATAAAGACTTTAAACAGAACTGCTCAGATTTTCTGGGAGTGCAGTTGCTGGTGGGAACGCAAGCTTGAACAACTTCTGCAAAGCAATTTGGCAATAGATGTCAACACCCTCCTAAAGTATGCATATTCTCTAATTGGGAATATTTTTTCTCAGGTTTATCAGTTAGAAATATGTAAGGATGTGTACAAGTCTTAGCTACAAGATAGTTAACATCGGTGGTATACTCTAAAATTACTCCCCATGATCCCTATCCTCCTGGTATTCATACCCTTGTATAATCTCCTCCTTTTGAGTGTAGGCTGGCCTAGTGATTTGCTTCTAAAAAACATAATACAGCAAAGGTGATGGTATGTCACTTCTTTGATTAGGTTACAATATATATTTTAAAAGTTCATGGGGTACCCAGGTGGCTCAGTCGGTTAAGCGTCCGACTTTGGCTCAGGTCATGATCTCCCAGTTTGGGAGTTGAAGCCCTGCGTCAGGCTCTGTGCTGACAGCTCGGAGCCTGGAACCTGCTTCAGATTCTGTGTTTCCCTCTCTCTCTCTGCCCCTCTTCTGCTCGTGCTCTCTCAATAATAAATAAACGTTAAAAATTTTTTTTAAGTCCAAAAAATTACATGTCATAGGAAACTGTTACTTGGAGTACGTATGTTTTATGTATGTAAATATAAAGGAATGAACAGAAAAATACATACCAAGGTGTTAATAGTAGTTATCACCTGATGACTGGTTTATGGGTGCTTTTTGTTTTGTTTCTTCTGCTTATCTATACTTACAAATTGTTTAAAATGATTGGGTACTGCCTTATAATAAAAAGCACAATGAAATGCATGAGTAAGAATAAAAGAACAATAAGCAAAAAGGATCATCAACAATACAGACCACCACAATAAATTAAGGACGTCTCATTCACTCTTTCGTCTCATTCATTCTTTTTATTGATTGCGTTCTATGTGCCAGTATGAAAACTGAGAAGAGTTAGTTGTTTTGATTTGGCAGGGAAAAAGCAACTAGTTATCTGAGACAATGCAGTGTCGCTTCTTCATCAGTGGAAGAAGGGTGATTTGTTCCTACTTGCTAAATGCGTTGGATAAAATCCAATATAAACAAGAAAGTAGAAGAATTTCAAATAATGTGGCAAAGACATCGTAAGTGTCGCAACTGGGTGGGAATCACTACACAGTCAACATGTGAAATCTATACTTGATGTAAATAGTAAGAAAATTGACATCAGTTGGACAAAACTGAACAGTAACACAGTCACAAGAATGAGAGAGTCTAGGCAGTGAAAATACAAATAGACCAGATGTATGCACACCACAGAGGAAGAGAAATGTATTATTGCTATGGAATTATTTTATTTTACTTTATTTATTCTGAGATAAAGAGTGTGAGCAGGGGAGGGGCAGAGAGAGAGGGCACGCGAGAGAAACCGTAGCAGGCTCTGCACTGTCAGCACAGAGCCCGATGCAGGGCTTGAACCCATGAACTGTGAGATCATGACCTGAACCCAAAGCAAGAGTCAGGCACTCAACTGACCGAACAACCCAGGTGCTCCGCTACAGGATTCTTTTTTTTTTTTTTTTTTTTAATTTTTTTTTTCAACGTTTATTTATTTTTGGGACAGAGAGAGACGGAGCATGAACGGGTGAGGGGCAGAGAGAGAGAGGGAGACACAGAATCGGAAACAGGCTCCAGGCTCTGAGCCATCAGCCCAGAGCCCGACGCGGGGCTCGAACTCCCGGACCGCGAGATCGTGACCTAGCTGAAGTCGGACGCTTAACCGACTGCGCCACCCAGGCGCCCCTAGGATTCTTAATATCATTTTGGTGTGTTGGGACTTCTGTGCTTGGATGACCTGTTTCTTTCAAGTACAAGTAATTTTAGGGCAGTAGATTGAGTTCTTCAATTCTGTGATCCTTATGAAGAAATATACCCATACGGTAATAATTCAGAGTTTGATTCTAATGGTAATTAAGTAAGAAAACTATCAGGTCAAGTTGACTGTCAAAGAAAACTGCTGTTCGTCTTATAGCTCAACATTTCAAAGATCTTTCTTGGAAACAGCTCACGAAGAGGCAACCACCCAATATAAAAATACTCTTCAGAAGAAAAAAAAAAAAAAAACGCTTTGGGGCAGCAAGATAACACACTGAAAGAAACTAAAAAGTTATTTTAGTTTCCAAACATGGCTCACTTACTCCCAGGCAGAAAGCTGTACAACATTAAACCAAAGCGCCTAGATAAAGGAGATCAAACAGTAAAACTGCCAAGGTTTTTACAAACAAATGCACAGTTAATTACAGATTCGGCTTCTGTTTGGACACACACAAAGCTGGGCCTGGGTTGGTTGGGTACAACCAACAAGTGGATGTGTAATTACCATTTTGAATAAGTGACCCAGTGATGGTAGATGTGTAAGATGATGAAATGGCAGTGAAAGTTGAGACTCAGGGTTGGAGGAAAAACTCTGGCATTATTTTCCTTGTCTGGTCTCTATGGTCCTGTGAAGAAAAAGTCCAAGGAACTTTTTCATGTAAGTTTATGAAAACAAAAGTGAAGGGCCATGGAGTCAACGTTTGGAGCATGAAGCAGTGTGTGGGGATGGAAGTGCAGAGGGTGAACGTGGAATTGAACAAGTCAGTATTCAGAACCAAGATGAGTGACATATCTTATTTCCAGGATGCAGAGAGAATCCAGATGTGGGGAAGTCTCTCCCCTTCCCCGGCCTGGCCCCTATTTCTACACGTGGAACTATGAATAGCAGGAGAGATACTCAGCAGGGACAGACAGGAAGTACCAGCACCGAAAAATGTGGAGACAATGCAAATCAAATGAATAACCCTTGGGTTTCTGAATGGAACTTGCCTTTTCCTTTTTAAAAAATGCTGTTCATTCTATTTAAATGGCACACTATAAAAATGGGACTGTAACTTGTAATTTTGAGATATAAAATGTGAAACATAAAACAAGGGGTGATAAATCAGCTAGAGGCCAATTAAAATACTTAGACTGTCATTCAAAGACATTCCACCAAATGTAATAAAATGAGTGGGTGGTTGGTTCTATTTTAATAACTGAAGGCTGCAGGAAGATTTTATTTCTTCAGACTATCAGCCAAATATACCCAGGACTGACTGGAACATGGAAAATACACTTTTACATTATGTTAGCTATAAAATGAAATAAAATGTCTCGAAAGACAGCATCGGAACAGTGTTCTGATTCACAATAAGGCTCATCTGAGGTTAAACGATACTTTATCTTTGGTATTTTATAATGATATTGATAAACAGTATTTGTGTAGTTACTGTAATAATCATATTGTGTTCAACATTATTCCACCATTTTATCATAAAGATGAAATCAACTGATGTTTCTCAATGAGGGTGTACCAGTGTTTGGGGCAGGAGAGTTATTCACCATTCAGAACTACTTTTGCACAACCAAAATTGCCCCCTAGGTATTTCCAAATGTCTCCTGTGGGCAGAATGGGGCTTGGTGGCGGTGATGATACTAATCATCCATTGGGGGCATCTGGGTGGCTCAGTCAGTTGAGCCTCTGACTCTTGAGTTCGGCTCAGGTCATGATCCCAGGGTTGTGGGATCGAGTCCTGCATTGGGCTCCCTGCTGAGTGTGGAGTCTGCTTACGATTCTCTCTCTCCCTCTGCCCCTCTCCCCTGCTCATGTTCTGTTGGTCTCTCTCTAAAATATAAATAGAGCTCATTTGCTTAATTAAAAAAAGGGGGGGGGGGAGCACCTGAGTGGCTCAGTGGGTTAAGCATCCAACTTTTGATTTTGGCTCAGGTCATAATCCCCCACTTTGTGGGACTGAGCCCCACATCTGGCTCTGCACTGACAGGGTGGATCCTGCTTGGGACTCTCTCTCCCTCTCTCTCTGCCTCTCCCCTGCTCCTCACTCTCTCTCTCAAAATAAATAAATAAACTTAAAAAAAAAAGATTCTCTTTCTCCCTCTGCCCCTCTCTCCCACTCTCTCTGTAAAATTAAAAAAAAAAAATTGATTCTGACTGCTATAAAACCTATGTTTTTTAAATGGCATAACCATTTGATTCTTTGAAAAATTGATTCTTATCTAAAAAAAACCAAAACCTGGAGATTACTGTTAACATTTCAAATTATAGGATGTTATCCAATAATACATATTAAAAGTTGCAAGAAAAAATAAATATAATAATGTGCTATGCTTAAGCATTAAATTAAGTCGTAGATTGTTTTAGAGTTGATTGGGTTTATCTTTTCATTGTAGACCTGAACCCTAAGGTAAATGCTGATTTCTCCTGAGACAAGGCAATATTTAATGATGAATCCTAATGTTTCTTGACAGTCTATTCTGGAAGAGATTTTAAGAGCTCAATTTGTCCAAGTGCCTAAAACATCTATAAAAACAGATGTCAAAAGGGAGGTTTCTGCTTACCAAGGGTATATAGTCAATAGAATGGAAGAAACCAAGTCTCTTGACTTTTAAGGCACAGTTCTTTCTTCTAGTTTCCAGACTTTGGAATTTTAAGACCTCAAAATATTTTTTAAAAATTGGGAACAAATATAGGGTTGCTAATGTTTAAAGTTGCCCACAATTTAAGTATTAAAAACAACCTTTCATCTATCACCATGATTCCATAAAAGAAAAGCCATTTTAACACCAAAGAAGTAGGAATTACTGTCCGTTAGGCTGAAAACTTTCATCATGGACCAATGTATACAGGCTGTACTATTCCACTTGATTTTTTTTGTGTTTAATATTTGTTTTGGTTTTGTTTTTTACTAACTTCTCTTATTTCTTTTTTTTAATGTTTATTTATTTTTGAGAGTGCAAGTATGAGCGGGGGAGGGGCAGAGAGAGGAGGGGACAGAGGACCTAGAGTGGGCTCTGTGCTGACAGCAGAGAGCCAGATGCAGGGCTTGAACTCATGAACAATGAGATCACGACGTGGGCCGAAGTTGGACGCTCAATCAACTTAGCCACCCAGGCATCCCTCTTCTTATTTCTGATCACTATTGCAGGCATTCAGCTAGTGACTATTAAGGTTTATGATTCTACCTGTGAAAATGCTATGGGGATATAACTATAAGTAACATGATCCTACTGTAAAAATCAAATATCTTACCACTGAAGCAGGCAAAGAGTAGGTATATAAAACCTCACCTTTCATCAGTAGACCAGTTGCCTGCTGTGGAAGTTTCAAGCTTATGGATCCACCTTGTCACTTAACAGAATTATCACTGCCTTTAAATGCTTTGCCCAAGAATTCTGGCTTGTGATCCTGCAGCTCTGGAGAGCATGGAGAACAAACCAGGGCAAGGAACTCCTTGTTCGCTGACAAGACACAGCACTGCATTCCCAAGCCCACAGTCTGGAACCAACGCCAACTCAACTGCAGAGTCTTTCCTGGAATCATGGGGGACCCAGCCTTGATCTAACATGTCCTCCCAGATAACACAGAAAATCGCTTGGGGACAATGTCAGTCAACTGAGAGAAATGAAGCCCCTGAGGGTCAAGGAAAGAACATTAAAATTAGATACCATCTCTCTCATTATAAGATTTTAAATTTTCTTCTTTCTCACTGAATTTGCTTAAAATGTATCCATTTTTTTTCAGTGTCCAAAGGTACAGGAATAAGAAAATAAAGATGAGGGTGCCTGGGTGGCTCAGTTGGCTAAACGTCCAACTCTTGATTTCAGTTCAGGTCATGATCTCATGGTTCACGAGATCTGGCTCTGTGCTGGAAATGGAGAGCCTGCTTAGGATTCTATCTTTCCCACATCTGGCTCTGTGCTGGAAATGGAGAGCCTGCTTAGGATTCTATCTTTCCCACATCTGGCTCTGTGCTGGAAATGGAGAGCCTGCTTAGGATTCTATCTTTCTCCCTCTCTCCCTGCCCCTGCCCTGCTCATTCTCACGTTCTCTCTCTAAAATAAGTAAACTTAACCATCAACCGATGAATGGATAAAGAAGATGTGGTATATACATACAATGGAATACTACTTGGCAATGAGAAAGAATGAAATCTGGCCATTTGGAGCAACATGGATGAAACTGGAGGGTATTATATTAAGTGAAATAGGCCACGCAGGGAAAGATAGATACCATATGTTTTCACTCATATGTGGATCTTGAGAAACTGAACAGAAAATCATGGGGGAAGCAATGGGGGGAAAAAGTTACAGAGAGGGAGGGAGGCAAACCAAAAGAGACTCTTAAGGCCCGAGAACAAGCCAAGGGTAGATGGGGGTCGGGGAGAGGGTAAAGTGGGTGACGGATAGGGAGGAGGGCACTTGTTAGGATGAGCACTGGGTGTTGTATGGAAACCAATTTGACAATAAATTATATTAAAAAAAATAAAAATAAATAAAAAAAGAAAGATAAGTAACTCCTGGGTGGCTCAGTCAGTTGAGCATCCTGACTCTTGATTTCAGCTCAGGTGCTGATCCCAGGGACATAGGATGAAGCCCCGCATTGGGCTCTGCATTGAGTGTGGAGCCTGCTTGGGATTCTCTCTCTCTCTCTGTCCCTCCCCCATGTGCAGATCTTTCTCTCTTTCTCTTTGTCTCTTAAACAAATAAAATTAAAAAAAAAAAAAAAGAAACAAAGATGAGTTATTGTAGCCATCGAATTAAGTATCCCTGATCTTAATTCTGACTATAGTAACAATGGCCTCCCCTCCCCCACCTAGAATGACCAGATTCACATGAAACTGGCTGTCTTTGATTTTTTGATCCTAACTCTAGGATTCTCACTGGGCTCCTGTGCTTCTGCACATAGCAATGCACCATACTGGTTGCACTGATCATCGCCTAAGCTGCCACCTGCTATCACCTCCCACCTCTGATCGTTTGCCATCATCAGCATAGTCTTCAAAGAGCACTGCTGCATCCTAACTGCAAACACCAGTGCACTCCTTAGCGGAAAAATACCACATTCCGGCTTGGTGAAGCAGGTGGTGTGTTTCATAGGATGGAGAAGAAAGTAGCATCTCTTCCTCCCAAACAAGAAGGAAGACTATTAGCACATCAGCAAATAAAGTCGGGCTGGATGAATTTTAAGTGCTGCCTGACAAATGAAAATGTGGCAAGATTTGAAAAAGCAGCTTCTAGAAAGTGTTCAAGTCCATTATTCAAACTCAAACTCTTAGCTTTAAAGAAAACCTGATTTCCCCAACGGTCAAGTAATGTGGATGGACCAGATGATTTTTAAGATGCTCATAATTCCTTTCGCTCTGGGAGATATAAAACCTGACTTTGGCATAACACAGGGACCACTGCACTCCGCACTATCACGGCACATACAGTGTAGACACCCAGTATGCTTTGCAGGGATGATCTGGACAAAACATTCTGCGTTATTTCTAGCCCATGTAGGCCGAAGAAAAGGTCTGTGTGTTTTCTTTATGTGGGTAATTAGAGCCAACATACTGAAATTACTCAGAGCCTGGGAAATAAAGAAGCAATAAACATGTCTGGACCTTGAAGTTTCAGCCACCGACTCAGAAAAAATCAGTGTTTTAAATTTTCTAGTCTTGGAAGATTTTTTCCCTCGTTAAGACTGGTTCTTCTGAAACTAAGTAGGACATCTTGAGATTTGATAACATGGAGACAAAATATCCTAACCAAGAGCGCAAGCCATCCCCAAAGCCGCTAACTGATCTTTGCAAATAGAGGGACTTCTGCCCGATTCTGAACAGGGTTAATAAAGAAGACTGACACCAAAGAGAGCAGCATCCTTTATGGAAAATAGCTTTGCCACTGGGTTACTTCTAGATGTGACAACTGCCACTCAGGGCCATGTTGTCCTCGGGCTGATGCCATGCATACACGAAGAGACTGTTTCTCATTTTGTACAGCTTCACCACGCATGGAAGGAAGGACTGAAGCAGAAGTTCCGCAGCTTTGGTGCGGATGCTGGAGCACGCTTGCAAACTGCTGTGGTTTCACTTTTGAGATCAAAGGAAGCCAAGGGCGGATTCGGTGAGCTCAGCTGGGCATGATTCCAGAGGAAATGCACGCAGCATAATTCCAACATAATAATGTCTCCCTGTATTTACGAGGGTGGCAACAGAAGGAGTGACTCAATATAGAAGATTCTGAGCCCAGGAACAATCACGCATATCAGTGAAGAGCTGTGAAACCTGTTCCTTAGTAGACGTGTTGACCCGGCCACTTGCTTGTCCTGAGGACAGGTGGTAAACTTGTCTCTGGGTCCCATATTCAGATGGCTCAAGGGGCTTCATCACTGCTAAGTGGAGTTTGCCATGATCTGATGAATGAGGCAGGAAGCCCCCACAGCCACCAGGAAGAGCTAAGAACTGATTTCATTGGACTCCTACAGAACACCTATCCAGTGAAGAAAAGGATGCTTTTTAAATAATGAAAAAGAAGTCTTACTGGATGCTATATAGGATAGGCCTTGGGACAACATACCACAATTGTGACTTCTAAGTGGACATCCAATAACCTTTTAAGTGGCTATCCAGTAACTGACCTCTCCCCTACCCCCAAATTTAGCTAATACACAATGAACCGACATTCTTTTTTTTTTTTTTTAATTTTTTTTTTCAATGTTTATTTATTTTTGGGACAGAGAGAGACAGAGCATGAACAGGGGAGGGTCAGAGAGAGAGGGAGACACAGAATCAGAAACAGGCTCCAGGCTCTGAGCCATCAACCCAGAGCCTGACGCGGGGCTCGAACTCACGGACCGCGAGATCGTGACCTGGCTGAAGTCGGACGCTTAACCGACTGCGCCACCCAGGCGCCCCAGACATTCTTAGAGTAGCAAAAGTGGGCAATACCTATGCCAGGTTAGCTTCTTTTGACTAGATCATCTCTGCCTAATATATTTTTCATTTGTTTATAAAAGTAGTTGAAATACAAAAAAATATAAATGTGTATATACATATGTATATATGTATATACATATATATAGAGAGAGAGTTCTAAATCTTTTTGGGTTTTCTCTATCTAGCCTGATTACATCTAAGGGAAGTAAAGGTTACTCCATTCATGGTGGAAAGTGTCGTGAGAAGGTAGACTCCCCAGCTAGGTGGAGAGAAACGGGATATGGCCAGAAAGCAAAGCTCCTATGGAGAAGAGGTTCATGTGACACGGGGCCCTGGATGCATGCGTGTAGGTCACAGCAGAACTCCCCAATTCTTCCCTTCTAACTACCAGTTCTATTTTCTAAGCTATTTTAACTCCAATATAGGAATACACTCTTCACATGACCCCTGATTTGGGTAAAACATGAGCCCTGCTTCAGGTGAGCTGTGCCTCCCTCTCCCTCCCTCCCTCCCTCCCTCCTTCCCTCTCTCTCTCTCTCTCTCTGCCCCTCGTGGGATTCTCTCTCTCTCTCTCTCTCTCTCTCTCTCTCTCTCTCTCCCCGCCTCCCTCTCCCTCTCTGACCCTCGTGGGATTCTCTCTTTCTCTCTCTCTGACCCTCACTCCTCACTCGTGTCCCCCCCTCAAACAAACAAACAAAAAAAACCCACACTCTTCAAGAACTCTTATTGTTTGAAATTGCATTCTTCCCAAAGAGATCTGCAACTGACAGCAGAAAGAATTTTTTTTAAGTTGAGAATTTTACTCTATTTGTTTCAATTGCCTACAATAAATAAATAAATAAATAAATAAATAAATAGCCTACAGAGAAGGGGTCAGTTATTAATGAATGAGAACATGGACTGCAGACTTAACATATCACAAAATGCGTTTCTTCTCAGGTTTGTAACAATGTTTCCCTGCAGCTGCAAATGTTAATTTTCAGGTTGTATCATTATCTGTGAATATGAGGAAAATAATGACAGTCCTGTCTATGTGTTAGGAATGAATCAGAAGTGACACTTGTTAGTCTTCAAACACAAACACGTGGGGGAACACAACTCCTAAAAAATATATAGCTTTCAATGGGGGGGTAATGCTTTCTGTTAAAGTTAAAAGGCGCAATGCAAGTCGAATGCCAAGTTCCTCATGCCCCCGCCCCTCCCTTGTAAATGTGCAGCTCTCTGGCACTTCCAACAGTGATAGTTCTGTATGATCATTAACACTACCTGCTTAGTATTTGTGAGGTTGCATTGCATGTGCAAAGAATTGAGGTGATATTTTGAAAACCACATGGTTAATGGATTTACCAACCGTGGTTAGAGAGCACAGTTCCTCCAAAAACAGGTCATGGTTTCCAGTATTGAAGATTCAGTGCTGTGTTTTATTTAGTGGCCTTTGAAGAACCTGATAAAGCCTGGTCACATCCAAGTAACATTATAGATGAGAGCTATCCTGGTGTAATCAATCCCAAGGAACAAAAATGTATGTTTCTGCAGTGATTTGATGAAATCACACACTCTAGATCAAAGTCCCACTTTACTCACTTTTTAGTGCATGGTAGCAAATTGGCTGTAGAAAATAGCAGATGACCTTCTGAGATGTTATTCTTAGAAAGGGGCAGCAAAATTAGGCAAATCTATTATATGACTGCATACTATCTTTGGGGTTGATTTAGGAAAGCTGAGTTTATGCAGTCCGTTGAAGAAGTGAATGTTTGCCAGATCCAGTCAAAACAAATCCTGAATGAGGAAGAGCAATCAAAATCTTTTCATCATTGAGGGATTTAAGCTGTGCAAGTGAAGCCTGCCTTAAGAAAAGCCAATATGAGATGAAAATCAAGACGGAGAGAAGTGGTATTTACTTTAAAATAAAATATCTTAAAATAGCAAGCACTTGCAGTACAGTTGTTTACATTATGGTTATGATTTGACTACTGAAGTTGGGCTGTATACCATTGTTCATGAATACATGTATTGTGCATTTGATGTGTTCAAAGTATGCAGGTCTTTGTTACAGTTTTATTGTAGAGGCAACTTAGAGGCAACATGTTTAAAACCAAGCGCCTTATTTCCCTCCACCTGCGTCTATTTTCTTTCGCATTAGTTCCGAATTATTATTATTTTTTAATAGCATTATCAACCACTTTCTCCCTGAAGATGCCCAAGTCAGCATTTCTGAGCACACTTTCATCTTAATTAAGCTCCCATCTGCTTTATTCCTTCCAAGTTCTATGCAGTCCATACCTCACAGTATCTTGAATGTAGCCCTCTTACCCGAGGGTTCTGTCCTGCTTAAAGGTTTCATGATGGTCTCTCTCAGATTCTACACGTGCCTCCTAATTATTCTTTATGGCTTCAGTGTCAAAACACGTATGCACTTCCTCCCTGCCTCCTCATCCCCACGCCAGACCAGACGACTGCTTGGAAATGTCAATCTAAAGTATCACTAGAATAGCTCTCCACAACCTAACAGATAAAAATCAAATTCCAAATATATTTCCAGTTAAGCCTAACTCTCCAGTCTTATCCCTTAACACTTCTCCACCTAGAACTCTATTTGTAGGAGAAAAAAACCAAACAAACACAAGTTAATATTTAAAAGAAGAATCAGTAACAGTTTAAGCTAGTAACAAAGTAAACCCTTTGTACTTAGGAATCTTTAAAAGTTTTTCTTTTTCTTTGAGAGACAGAGAGAGAGAGCGAGCACACTCGAGCACAAGTGAGCAAGGGGCAGAGAGAGAGAATCCTACAAGGGGCCGAGAGAGAGAGAGAAGCGGGGTTCACCCGATGCTGGGCTCGTGCTCACCTGACGTGGGACTCGAACTCATGAACTGTGAGATTATGACCTGAGCTGGAGTCAGATGCTTACAGACTAAGCCACCTAGCCACCCCTAAAAGTTTTTGATACATTTTTTTGCATTTCCTAGTTTACAAGTAGTATGT
This sequence comes from Leopardus geoffroyi, assembly GCF_018350155.1. Classification (NCBI taxonomy): domain Eukaryota; kingdom Metazoa; phylum Chordata; class Mammalia; order Carnivora; family Felidae; genus Leopardus; species Leopardus geoffroyi. The sequence goes on along the minus strand of NC_059338.1, from coordinate 124,516,123 downwards.
GTTAACTATTTTGTTACTCTACCCAAAAGCATAAGCAAATGCACTGAAGATGGGAACCCGGGTCCAAGCCTCAAGCACCCTGACATGGCGTGTCTGCATTGCTCTAACCGCTGATACCATAGGAAATGTCAGGGGTACATCTCCTAACAACCAAAGAGGCACTCTGAAACTCTGGAAATGCAGCAGCCCTTATGTTTTTTTAAAGAACCAGAACGGTGACAGTACGGATTTAACCTTCCTTTGACTTAGAAGGAATTTAAACATCTTCATAACAATAATTGTACAAAACATCAGTTACTGACAACTGGGAGTCATTCTCCCTTTAGGAGATGTTCTGGAATTATGCTGCAGAATTTTGCAACTAAATGTTCCCTGACCCACAGAGACCGAACTGTCCTCTCTCCTTACTGGGATGCTCCTTCCTCCCTCATGACCCTTAAGAAATATTGTCGTAGGAAACCACTGTCCCCTTTTATGAGTGTGAGTGAGGAATTATCTTCATGTGTGTCCAGGAAGGACAAAGAGAGAAAACACTGTCTCAGGGATAAATGATAAGCTGGGCTGAACTGTGTAATTAAGAGGTGCTTTATTCTAAAGCTGCACTGTCCAATGCAGATGTCACTAGCCACATGTGATTACTGATCACTCAAAATGTGCCCGGTCCAGATTGAGATGTGCTGCGAGAACAAAATATACGCTGGACTTGGAAAACTCAAAAAAAAAATGAAAAATAGCTCATTGATAACTTTTTTTTACTGATTACATGAAATAATTTTGGCATATGCTGAGTTAAATAATGCAGTATTAAAATTATTTTCTTTTTCCTATTTTTAATGTAGCTACAAGATATTTTTAAATAACATACACAGCTCACATGAAATTTCTACTGGACAGTGATGCTCAAATACGATTCTTTTCATTTTATTTTTATTCATTTTTTTGTTGTCTTAATTTTAATTCCAGCATAGTTAACATAGGGTCCTACATTAGGTTCATACACTTCCGCACATCACCCAGTGCTCATCACAACAAGTGCACTCTTTCGTCCTCACCATCTACCTCACCCATCCCCCACCCACCTCCCTTCTGGTGACCAGCAGTTTATTCTTTACAGTTAAGAGTCTGTTTCTTAGTTTGTCTCTCTTTTTTCCCCTTGTGCTTCTTTCTGTTGTTTCTTAAAGTCCACATGAGTTAAATCATATGGTATTTGTCTTTCTCTGACCGTGCTTACCATTATACTTTCTAGCTCTATCCATGTCATTGCAAATGGCAAGATTTTATCCTTTTTTGTGACCAATATTCCACTGTGTATATATACCACATCTCTTTATCCATTCATCTACTGCTGGACACTTGGGCTATATTATGTTGCATTATAAATAATGCCGCAATAAACATCAGGGTGCATGTATCCATTTGAATTAGTGTTTTTGCATTTTTGTGGTAAATACTCAGTAATGCGGTTACTGGATTGTAGGGTAATTCTATTTTTTTTTTCAACGTTTATTTATTTTTTGGGGGGCAGAGAGAGACAGAGCATGAACGGCGGAGGGGCAGAGAGAGAGGGAGACACAGAATCGGAAACAGGCTCCAGGCTCTGAGCCATCAGCCCAGAGCCGGACGCGGGGCTCGAACTCACGGACTGCGAGATCCTGACCTGGCTGAAGTCGGACGCTTAACTGACTGAGCCACCCAGGCGCCCCGGTAATTCTATTTTTAACTTTAAGGAATCTCCATACTGTTTTCCACAGTGGCTGCACCAGTTCGCATTCCCACCAACAGTGTTAAGAGGGTTCCCTTTTCTCTGCATCCTTGCCAACACCTGTTTGTGTTGTTAATCTTGGCCATTCTGACAGGTGTATCTCACTGTAGTTTTGATTTGCATTTCCCTAGTGATAAGTGATGCTGAGCATCTTTTCATGTGTCTGTTGGCCATGGGTATGTCTTCTTTGGAGAGATGTCTATTCATGACTTCTGCACATTTTTTTATCGGATTATTTGCTTTTTGGGTGTTTTTTCGTTGAATTATCAGTTCTGTATATATTTGGACACTAACCCTTTAAAGTGATTTGCAAACATCTTCTCCCATTCAGTAGGTTGCCTTTAGTTTTGTTGATTGTTTCCTTCACTGTGCAGAAGCTTTTTATTTTGACGTATTCTCAATAGTTTATTTTTGCTTTTATTTCCCTTGCCTCAGGAGAACTATCTAGAAAAATGTTGCTACAGCCAATGTCATAGACATTTCTGCCTGTGCTCTCTTCTAGGATTTGTATGGTTTCAGGTCTCACATTTAGGTCTTTCATCTATTTGAAGTTTATTTTTGTTGTATGGTATAAGAAAGTGGTCCAGTTTCGTTCTTTTGCATGTAGCTGACCAGTTTTCCCAAAACTATTCGTTGAAGAGACAGTCTTTTTCTCATTGGATAGTCTTTCCTGCTTTGTCAAGGATTAACTGACCATATAATTGTGGGTTTATTTCTGGGTTTTCTATCCTGTTCCATTTATCATCTCTGTGTCTATTTCTGTGGTGGTACCATACTGGTTTTTTGTTTTGTTTTTTATTTGAGAGAGAGAGAGAGAGAGAGAGAGAAAGGGAAAGAGGGACAGGGAGAGCAAGAGCAAATGAATGCGAGTGGAGGAGGGGGGCAGAGGGAGGGAGGGAGGGAGGGAGAGGGAGAGAGAGAGAGAGAGAGAGAGAGAGAGAGAGAGAGTGAGTCTTAAGCAGGCTCCACACTTAGTGTGGAGCCTGACTCGGAGCTCAATCCCATGACCTTGGGATCGTGACCTGAGTCGAAATCACGAGTCACATGCTTAACTGACTGAACCACCCAGGTACCCAATACCATACTGTTTTTTTTTAATACATTTGTTCAGTTTTTATTTAAATTCTAGTTGATTGACACACAGTGTAATATTAGTTTCTGGTGTACAATTTAGTGACTCAACACTTTCATACATCACCCAGTGCTCATCACAAGTGCTCCCCTTGTTCTCCATCATTCATTTAACCCATCCTCCCACGCACCTCCCTTCTGGAAACCATTAGTTTGTTCTCTATAGTTAAGAATCTATTTCTTGGTTTGCTTCTCTCTCTTTTCCCTTTCCTCATTTGTTTTGCTTCTTACATTCTACATATTTGTGAAATCATACAGTACCATACTGTTTTTTTTACTATAGCTTTGTAATATAACTTAAGTCCAGAATTGTGATGCCTCCAGCTTTGCTTTTCTTTTTCAAAATTTCTTTGGCTACTTGGGGTCTTCTGTGGTGCTTACAAATTTTAGGATTGCTCATTCTAGTTCTGTGAAAAATGCTGTTGGTATTTTGATAGGGATTGCATTAAATGTGTAGATTGCGTTGGGTAGCATAGACATTTTAACATTTGTCCTTCTAATCCATGAACATGGAATGTCTTTCCATGTCTTTGTGTCATGTTCAATTTCTTTCATCAAAGTTTTATAGTTTTCAGAGTATAGGTCTTTCACCTCTTTGGTTAGATTTATCCTAGTTATCTTATTTTTGGCACAACTGTAAGTGGGATTGTTTTCTTAATTTCTCTTTCTACTGCTTCATTTTTAGTGTATAAAAATGCAACAGATTTCTGCACATTGATTTTGTATCCTGAGACTTTACTGAATTCATTTATCAGTTCTAGAAATTTTTTGGTGAGGTCTTTTGGGTTTCCTATATATAGTCTTATGCCATCTGCAAATAGTGAAAGTTTTACTTCTTCCTTACCCATGTGTACGCCTTTTATTTTCTGTCTAATTGCTGTGGCTATGACTTCCAGTACTACATTGAATAAAAGTGGTGAGAATAGACATCCTTGTCTTGTTCCTGACCTGAGGGGGAAAGCTCTCAGTTTTTCCCCATTGAGTATGATGTTATCTGTAGGTTTTTCACATATGGCCTTCATTATGTTGAGGTATGTTCCCTCTAACCCTACTTTGTCAAGGGCTTTTATCATGAATAGATGTTGTACTTTGTCAAATGCTTTTCTTCCATCTACTGAAATGATCATATGGTTTTCATCCTTTCTCTTACTGATGTGATATGTCAGGTTGACTGATTTGCAAATGTTGACCCAACCTTGCCTCCTGGGAAGAAATCCCACTTGATCCTGGTGAATGATTTAAAAAAAAATTTTTTTTTAAACATTTATTCATTTTTGAGAGACAGAAAGAGACACAGTGTGAGTGGGGGAGGGGCAGAGAGAGGGAGGCAAAATCGGAAGCAGGCTGCAGGTTCTGAGCTGTCAGCACAGAGCCCGATGTGGGGCTCAAACCCACAAACCGTGAGATCATGACCTGAGCTGAAGTTCGACGCTCAACCGACTGAGCCACTCAGGTGCCGCTGAATGATTTTTTTTAAATGTATTGTTGGGGGGGGTGCCTGGGTGGCTTAGTCAGTTAAGGGTCTGACTCTTGATTTCGTCTTAGGTCATGATCTCATCGTTCGTGCAATTGAGCACAGTGTCAGGCTCTGTGTTGACAGTATGGAGCCTGCTTAGGATTCTCTCTCTCCCTCTCTCTCTGCCCCTCCCCTGCTCATGCTCTCTCTCTCTCAAAATAAATAAATTAACTTAAAAATGTATTGAATTTGGTTTGCTAATATTTTCAAATGTGATTCTTTTTAAATAGTAATGACCAACATCTTGTCTCATTATCGTTTGTCTTTCTGTGACAAAAGCAGAATACAGAATCTATATAGGCAGGAAGAGGTGGGGAGTGGGAAGCAGTAGGAATCCAATGATTTCTACTACATGTTTAAACTTTGAACATACGTAGGGAGGAAAAAAGATGTTATGTAAAATCTAAAGTTTCTCTCTTTTTTTTAAAGTTTATTTATTTGAAAGAGAGCAAGCATGAGAGTGAGCGGGGGAGGGGTAGAGAGAGAGGGAGAGAGACAGAATTCCAAGCAAGCTCCACACTGTCAGTGCAGAGCCTGACATGGAGCTTGATCTCATGAACTGTGAGATCATGGCCTGAGCTAAAATCAAGAGTCAGCCGCTTACCCCACGGAGCCACTCAGGCACCCTGTGTTATGTAAAATCTAAATGTAAACCAATTCTGCAGAGGCAACCTATGGCACTGGTACTACAAAAGCAGAAAACTGGTAAGCATTTTGGACCATTGCCATTTACCCAGCCTGTGCAACAAAGCTAATGGTCTACCTAGCACATTTATTAATTATCCAAGGTCTCTTTGGAGGTGATGCCTGCAAATGCTTGAATGTCATACTTTTGGTATTTTACATCATAACTACCCAGTGGATCAAGTGAGTATATCCTTTTTTAATAGCAAAGTGACATAAATTATTAATTCTTTTAAAAATTCATATTAATGGCTAAAACCCAAAATTCACAATGCAATTCTAAATAGGTGGCATATTCTAATTTGGCACTAATGTGTGTTTATAATAAAGTGATATAACACACAGTTATTGGAAACTGATTTTCAATGTCATATTTAAAGTCAACACATACATGTATATAAAATTTTCTTACACACACACACACACACACACACACACACACACACACACACACAACCTGGGCCAAATGTATGTCACAAAACACAAGCTTTCCTAAGTTATAACTAAGAAAATAAAGATAACACTAATCAATGTTATCCATGTTAGTACAGGAAGGAGTGCTGGTTTGGAAAGCTTCTCTATCATACCTTACTAATTTCCTTCAGATTTCAGAGGATATTTGGAGAGTGGAGTTGCAGCACATGTGCATTTAAATTAATAGAAATTCTACTTCAACGATAGGCACTTGGCAGGAAGAGAGAACTATTTAAAAAAAAAAAAACAACAGAAATTCCTCCCATTCCATTCAATGAAATTTTGTCCCAGAGTAAAAAGGGGAAGAATTCTCTTTTTTAATTTTAGATCCCAAGTCTTTCATGGTGGGTTCTGGTCTCACAGGCATTTTAAGACATTGTAAGGAATAATTTTGTCTTGATTGAGTCTTGACTTATTTGTTGACTTTTGAATCTAAATCCCTGGCAAAGTATGACTTGATTGTGTAGTGATGGCATAATATGTTTCATTACATCATAATATCAATTATATTGGTTCCTAGCATTTTTGTGTCTCTATCCCTCTACCCACATGATTATACTTGGTTTTAGAAAGATCATTTTGGCTGTTGTATAACAAACAGACTATAGCAAGAAAATTGGAACAACAGTTACTTGCTGACCTGAATCACTAAAATGATGGGAAGGGATGGAAATGGATAAAGGTTTCCTAGAAAAGACGGTCTTTATAGTTACTTTATGGAGATTGCTTCAGTTCTTAACAAGGTCCACAAATTATATAGTATTAGTATTTCTCCATCATAGGTAGGTACATTCATAGTCCCCTGTCAATATAGTTTAAGTTTTTATTTAAATGCCAGTTAGTTAACATACAGTGTAATATTAGTTTCAAATGTACAATATAGTGACTCAACAGTTCCATACAACACCCAGTGCTCATCACAACAGGTGCACTCCTTAATCCCCATCACATATTTAACCCATCCCTCCACCCACCTCTCCTACCAATATAGTATATATTTTTAAAATGTTCAGTAAGCTAAGCTTAAACTGACCTTTTAGCCTTCTCTCTTTTTTTCGGTAGTTTCATATTGGCTACAGAGTTTGTCACCTGTAAAGTTTTTAATGCATTTAAACATTTGCTCCAGGAACTGCTATGCTTCTGGAGATTCAGAAATAATGTCTGCAGTTTTGCCTTATCTCTCACTTAATTCCAAATTTGACACAGGAGACTTTTTTTTTTTTATTTATTTATTTTTAACTTTTTTTTTCAACGTTTATTTATTTTTGGGACAGAGAGAGACAGAGCATGAACGGGGGAGGGGCAGAGAGAGAGGGAGACACAGAATCGGAAACAGGCTCCAGGCTCTGAGCCATCAGCCCAGAGCCCGATGCGGGGCTCGAACTCACGGACCGCGAGATCGTGACCTGGCTGAAGTCGGACGCTTAACCGACTGCGCCACCCAGGCGCCCCCAGGAGACTTTTTAATAGTATATGGTACATAACACACAAAGGAGAAACTGTCGACAACACTGTTGAAAATGCTAGCCAAGTTAGTTTACAATTTCCCATTGTACATGTAGGATATTGCTTGTAGCTCGGGTCATTTCCCAAATGTGAACTCAAAGGTTAAGAAGTTTCTGAAGTTCCTTCTAGACTAGACAGTCTTCAGAATGGCATCTTACAAAGAGAAGATGATTTTTATCTTATCCAGCATGTGATAAATATGACATCATCATATTTTAAAACCTGCAAAACAAACTACCTTATGGTTCACTTTTTTTTCCAACAGTAAACTAACAATCTGGAGTATTCTAACAAACTGCTGTTAGGTCTAGGAATATTTTTGGCCAAATTTCTCTTTTTTCTTTGTTACAACTAGTTTGCTAATAGATTTCTTTAGCTTTAGAGTTATAATTAGAAGACAGTTACTACTTTGAATAATCAAATTGTAATTGCTGTTTGGGTGAAATCCAACCAATTTAAGCATCAGCACTTCTGAAAAAACAATGTCTGGCAAAAAGAGAATAACAAGTGCCATGCTCTAATAATCTAGGTTATCTAATAATGTTTGCCTGACTGTCGAGTTTCTTTTCTTTTTTTTTTTTTTTTTTAACGTTTATTTATTTTTGAGACAGAGAGAGACAGAGCATGAACAGGGGAGGGGCAGAGAGAGAGGGAGACACAGAATCTGAAGCAGGCTCCAGGTTCTGAGCTGTCAGCACAGAGCCCGACGCGGGGCTCGAACTCACGGACTGTGAGATCATTACCTGAGTCGAAGTCGGACGCTTGACGACCAAGCCACCCAGGCGCCCCTCGAGTTTCTTTTCTAGAGACTAGATAACAAGTGATATTAGAATTACCAATGTGTTGGGGCGCCTGGGTGGCTCAGTCGTTTAAGTGTCTGACTTCGGCTCAGGTCATGACCTCACGGTTTGCAGGTTCAAGCCCCATGTTAGGCTCTGTGCTGACAGCTCAGAGCCTGGAGCCCGCTTCGGATTCTGTGTCTCCCTCTCTCTGCCCCTCCCCTGCTTGTGCTCTCTCTCTCTCAAAATAATAAGTAAACATTTAAAAAAAAGTTTTAAAAAAGAATTATCAATGTATTTTAAGGCATCACATTTGTAAATGACAATAAATGAGTGTTTTCTGATAAACACTAATGGTGGTAATAAGGAACAAAAATTCACTTGGGGTCAGAAACCTAGCCTAGTCTTAGGTCTGCCATTTGTTAAATGTGTGCTCCTGGGTGATCATTTAACATTTCTGAGTCTTTCTGCTCATTTGTAAACTGAGATTTATGATAGACATCAGTCAATTTTCTGGATGCCCAGTGTCTTCGTGCATCTGAGGAGTTTCCAAGCACATACAGTTCTCACTTTAGAAGCCACAAAGCCCAGCTGCAAGTCCTGATTCTGCACAATGAATGAACACAACCATGTTTCTGGCTATCCACCCTCCTGTCTACTTTCTAACCTGGTTCTCCAGCCTTCCCAGAAACTTTGTTAGTCTTTAAAAAAACAATTCCATTCTTCGTTAAATCAGCCATTCATTTTCTGTTGCTTACAACCAAGAAGGCTCACTTTTATTTCAAAAATAGACCTCAAATCTGTCCACTTCTCTTCATCTCAACTGCCACTGCGTTTGTCCAAATTTCCATATCTTTTCTGCACTAATGCAGTAGCTTCCCGACTGGTTTCCCTCCATCCATTCTTGTTCTCTTCCATCCTAATCTACATGTAATAGATAAAGTGATCATTTCTAAATACAAAAGGGATCGTATCATTCTTCTTCATAAACTTCCTCTCACTCACCTCAATACATAATTTAAAGACCTTTAACACAATCCAACATAGCTCAACATGATTCAGTTTCTTCAGATTCTGTCTACCTCTCCAACCTCATCTTTTGCCACTCTCCACCGTGCTCTGTGCTCTAGCCACACTGGCGGTCTTTCTCATCTTGGGGCTTTCACGCGTGCTCTCCTCTACCTGGAACACTTCCTCCCAACTCAGTCTGGCTCCTTCTCATCCTTCAGGTGTCAGCTGAAGTGTACTTTCTTGAAAGAGGCCTTTCCTTATGCCTCAACCTACAATAAGTGTTCCTCTTTATGGCCCTCATGATATCCTGTACATTCCATTTATTAAAATTATTAGAATTTATGATGATGTATTTATACATTATTTTTTTAGACCTCAAATCTATGAGGGCGGGAAATCTAACTTATTTTACCCTGTATTCCAGTATCTGATATATAAAATCCACTTAGTTAATAAATATGTTGAATAAATTAAAGAATGAAAGGGTATTCTGGTGACTTAGTGCTGGCAGACATTTTGTCAGGTCACTCTTATTCTTAACATCTTCTTGGTCTTATCGGAACTGAGTAATATGGTACTATTTATGCTAACTAGAAGTATACATGTGTGTATGTACTTATACATTCTTGGTAATAGACATCATCCACAAACTATTAGCAAGGTACACAACTAGCTTGTTGTTGGTTATAAGCCAATTAATAGAGTTAGAGTCAGAAAAACATGGCTAAACTTTTAGTGACTCTATAGTGAGAACTCTATATACATGGATGCTGTAATAATGTTAAGCAGAAAGGCTTTTTTTTATATACACACACATGTATTTGGTGAAGATAAAGGGGAAGATAATCTCTTGCTTCTGGGCTCACAGTGAACCTCTTGCCTATAAGCAAGTGCTGGAAGGCGAAAAAAAAAAAAAAAATCTGGTACCTCTTCTGTTCATCCTCTCTACCAGGTGGAGAAAGCCATTGGTAATGCAGAGAAAATAGGGGCCAGGCAAAGAGAGAGGCTCAATGATATCAATATGTAGATAAATATAAATTTTTGTTTAAAAAATTTTAAAGGATAATTGATTATACTTCCAAACTTTAAAGAAGAATTAATACCAATTATTTATAAACTCTTCAAAAAAAATAGAAGGAAACACTTTGCCACTCATTCTCTATTATTCTGATACAAAAACCAAATAAAGACATCACAAGAAAGAAAACTACAGATCAAAGTATCATGTATAAATATAGATGCAAAATCCTCAACAAAATACTAGCAAACCAAATCAGGCAATATACAAGAAGGATTATACTCCATAATGATATTTATCCTAAGAAGGAAAGATTGGTTTAACATTGAATATCAATCACTGTAACATGTAGAATATAATAAAGAACAAAAAATATGTGATCATTTCAATAGACACAGAAAAAGCATGTGACAATATTCAATACTCTTTCATCAGAAAACACTCAACAAACTGAGAATAGAAGGGAACTCTTTTATTTATTTTTTTAAGTTTGTTTATTTATATATACTTGAGGGGGGAGGGGCAGAGACAGAAGGAGAGATAGAGAATCCCAACCAGGCCCCATGCTGTCAGAGTGCAGAGCTGGACGTGGGGATCAAACTCACAAACCGTGAGATCATGACCTGAGCGGAGATAGAGTCAGACACTTAACCAACTGAGCCACCCAAGTGCCCCGGAAGGGAACTTTCTCAACCTGATAAAAGGCATCTACCAAAAATCCACAGCTAACATCATACTTAATGCAAAAGACTGAATGCTTCTCCCTATGATCAAAAGCAAAACAAAATGTCCACTTATATTCAACACTGTACTGGAGAATCTAGTCAGAGCAATTGGGCAAGAAAAAGAAGTAAAAGGCATCTAGACTGAAAAGGAAGAAGTAAAGCTACCTATATTTACAGATGACATAATCTTCTACATGTAAAATCCTAAGGAAGCCACAAAAACTGTTCAAACTAAAAGGGAGATTCAAAACTAATTCAGGGAGGTTGCAGGATACAAGATCAATATACAAAAATCAGTTTTATTTCTATTCACTAGCAATGAGCAATCTGAAAATAAAATTAAGAAAATTATTTCATTCACAATAGCAACAAAAACAATCAAATATGTAAGAATAAATTTTAAAAAAGAAGTACAAAACTTGTACTCTGAGACTATAAACCACTGTTGAAAAAATGAAAGACCTTAGTAAGTAGAAAGAAACCCTGTGCTCATGAATTAGATGCCTTTATCTTACTAAAATGGGAATACTTCCCAAATTTATCTATAGATTCAATGCAATTTCTGTCAAAATTCCAGCTGATTTTTACGGAAAATTGACAAGCTGATTCTAAAATTCATATGAAAATGCAAGGGACCTAGAAACCGTCCTGAAAGAGAGCAAATTTTGAGGATCACAATTCCTGATTTTAAATTTTTTTAATGTTTGTATTTATTTTTGACACAGAGCTAGACAGAGCATCGACTGGGGGAGGGGCAGAGAGAGAGGGAGACACAGAATCCGAAGCAGGCGCCAGGCTCCGAGCTGTCAGCACAGAGCCTGACGCGGGGCTCAAAACTCTCAACCACGAGATCATGACCTGAGCCGAAGTCAGACGCTCATCTGACTGAGCCACCCAGGCGCCCCTTACAATTCCTGATTTTAAAACTTACCACAAAGTTACAGTGATCCATACACTGTGGTGCTGGCATGAAGACAGACATATAAATCAGTGAAAATGAGAGTCCAGAAATGAGCATCTACTACTATGGTCAACTGATTTTCAACAAAGGTGCCAAGACAATTCAGTGAGGAATGAGTAGTCTTTTCAACAAATGGTCCTAAACAACCAGATATCCATATGCAAAAGAATGAATTTGGACCTCTAATACCATACACAAAAATCTACTCCAAATGGATTATAAACCTGAGATAAGAGTTAAAAGTACAAAACACTTTAGAAGAAAAAAATAGTCTTCAGTCTTCATGACCTCGGACCAGACAATGGATTTTTAGATATATCTCCAAAAAACAGAAGCAACTAAAGGAAAAAATAGAGATACTGAATCTCATCAAAGTTAAAAACCTTTGTGTATCAAAGGATGCTATTGAGAAAGTAAAAGACAATCCACAGAATGAGAGAAAATATTTGAAAATCATGTATCTGATAACATTCTTGTTTTCAGAATATATAAAGAAACCTTACAACTCAATGATAGAAAGACGAAGTAAAAAATATGGGCAGTATATCTGAATAGACATTTTTCCAAAGCAAATCTCTAAATGGCTAACAAGAAAAGAAGTTCAATATCATTAGCCATTAATGCAAATCAAAACTACAATGAGGTATCACTTTACACCCACTAAAATGACTATAGTAAAAAAGACAGATAATAACAAGTGTTGGTGAGAATATGAAGAAATTAGAACACTCATATATTTCTAGAGGAAATGCAAAATAGTGGAATTCCTTTGAAAAACACTTTGGAAGTTTCTCAAATACTTAAATATGAAGTTACCATATGATCGAGCTATTTTACTCCTAGATATTATACCTAAGAAAACTAAAAACGTATGTCCACTCAAAAACTTGAACATACATATTCATATAGCATTATTCATAATAGCCAAAAAATGGAAACAGTCCAAATATCTATCAATGCATGGGTAGATAAATAAATGTGATATATCCATGAAATGAAATATTATTTGGCAATAAAAATGAATGAAGCACCAATAATTCTAAAACATGAATGTTACAGACTAAATGTGCCATCCCCCAATTTATATGTTGAAATATTATTCCCAGTGTGATAGAATTAGGAGGTGGGGCCCCTGGGACGTAATTATGATCATCTCTGAGGTCATAGGAATAGAGCCTTCGTGAAGGGGATTGGTGCCCTTACAAGAGTAGTAAGAGTTTGCTTCCATTGCTCTAGTCTCTGCTACTTGAGAATACAACATGAAGTCAGCAATCTGCAACTCAGAAGAGGGCCCTCACCAGAACCTAACTATAATCTCAGGCTTCTACTCTCTAGAACTGTTAAAAATAAATTTCTGTTGTTTATAAGCCACCCAGCTTATGGCATTTTTTATTTTATTAAAAAAAATTTTTTTTAATGTTTATTTATTTTTGAGAGAAACAGAACAGAGCATGAGTGGGGGAGGCACAGAGAGAGAGAGAGAGAGGGAAACACAGAATCAGAAATGGGCTCCAGGCTCTGAGCTGTCAGCACAGAGCCCAATGTGGGGCTTGAACCCACAAACTGTGAGATCATGTCCTGAGCTGAAGTCTGATGCTTAACTGACTGAGCCACTCAGGCGTCCCTATGGTACTTTTTAATAGCAGCCTAACAGCTAAGACAGTTATTGAACCTTGAAAACATGCTAAGTGAAAGGAGCCAGACACAAAAGGTCACATATTGTATGATTCCATTTATTTGAAATGTCCATAATAGCCAAATGTATAGAGACAGCAACAGCACAATAGGTTGGTGGTTGCCTAGGGTTCAGAGGCTGGGGAAGAATGGAGAGTGACTGCTCATGGGCAGGGGTTTTTTGGGGGTGGTGGTGGTGGTGGTGGTGGTGGTGGTGGTGGTGGTGAAAATGCTCTCTAATTATGGTGATGGTTACACCGCTTTATGAATGTACTAGAAACATTTTAAATAGGCGAATTGTATCATATATGAATTATATCTCAATAAAACTACTTTAAAAAGGGATGACTAAAGAAAAATCAATAAATGTAATCTGGGGATTGTAACATTTAGAAAAATAAAATTTATAACAAAAATAGTGCAAAGAACAAAAGGGGAAATGGAAGAATACCATTGTAAGATTCCTGCACCAGATGTGAAGTGATATAATATTAAGATAGCTAAGGTGGCCATACTAATAACAGACAAAGTAGATTTCAGAATGAAGCATAATATCAAGGATAGCTAGAGACATTTCATAATAATAAAGAGGTTGATTCCTCAAGGATACAAACCAATTCTAAAATTCATAAAGCAAAATCTGACAAACTGAGAGAGAAAGAAGTAGACAAAATCAGTAATGAAGTAGACAAAAAAAATATCAGTAACGTACAGAACCAGTTGTCACAAGTAGACAAAAATATCAATAAGTATGCAGAATTCATGAATAACATTATGAAAGAGAAAAAGCAGTAAAGCATATTTTAAAAAAGAAAAAATTAAGGTGGCAAAACATTTTAAACATAGAAGTTTAAGTATAATGACTGTAATGAATCAAATATCCTATTTCAAAATATGCTATGTATTTCTGTTTTCTGGATTGTTTTCACAACTATAAATAATAAGAAAAATGTATTGTGCCTCTTACTTTTTACAATAAAACCTAATTCTAATGTTCTAATTTTAAGAAGAAACAACCAAACAAAATTTGGGAGGTATACACAAAGAAGTGTGTAGAAAGAGTTATTGTTGCTAAAAGAGGAAAGTGTTAAATGCCAATAATAGAAAAGAAGAAAGGTCTACAATAATGATTGAAATTCTAATGTAAGAAGCTAGCAAAACAGGGAACTTAAAACATGCAGAAATAAGGAAATAACAAAGATGAAAAAAGAGACCAATGAAATAGAAAATGGACAAAAAACAGAGAAAATCAATATATACAAAGGTTGCTCTTGGAGAAGAGCCATAAAATTGATAAGCTGCTAGTTAGATTGGTTAAAAAAAGGAAGACGACACACTGGGCCAGTATCAGAAATGAGAGAGGGAACACTACTACGGAATCTACAAATATTAGAAAAAATAAGGTGTTATTATGAACAACTATATGTTAATAAATTTGACACTTAAGTTAATGAATCAATTTATTGAAATCACGGATTATAAAACTCACTAAATAAGAAACATAAAAGATAAACAGCATTGTATCAATGTTAAAAATTGAATCTGTAATTAAAAACACTTCCATAAAGAAAACTCCAGGTCAAGATGGCTTCACTGGTGTACCTATCCTTTTAAGGCAGAGTAATCCCAGTCCTAAAACAAACCCAGAAAATAGAGGAGGAGAAAGGGTCACTTCCTAATGCATTTTATGAGGCTATCATAAATTTATATTAAAATCAGACAAAGAAATCGAAATAAATAAAATGATAGGTCAATGGATGAAAATGAATGAATCTTAACAGAATTTTAACAAAAATGGATCCTTCAGTATGTAAGGGGGTTTTACCTCAGGAACACAAAGTTGATTCGATGGTCCAAGACCAATCAATGTAATCCGACATATAGTAATTTTTAAAACTATGCTCATGCAGATGGATGTAAACATTTTTAAACTATATTCAGCATCTATTGATGACAAAAACTCAGCAAATAAGAGTACTTTCTTACTTTCATAAAAAAAATTAAATACACTGACAATATCCTGGGTTGGTGAACACATAAAAGCCACTGCAACTCTCATACCTTACTGGTGGGAATATAAAATGGTGCAACTACTTTGAAAAAGTATTTCAGTTTCTTAAAAAGTTTAATATACAATGGCCATATGACCTATGAAGTCAACTCTTGGGTATTTAAAAGTGAAAACTTATTCCACACAGGGGCATACATGGATATTTATGGCAGCTTTATTCCTAATAACCCCAAACTGTACACAGCCCAAATGTCTATCAGAGGCGAATGCATAATCAGATTATCATATAATCACAAAATAGAATACTATTTGGCAATAAAAAGTAACATACTACTGACAAATGCAAAAGAAAAATATAGATCTTAAAAAAAAACCATGCTGAGCTAATGAAGATACCTGAAAATATATCATGCATGATTCCATTTATACGAATTCTAGAAAAGACAAAACTAATCCACAAGACAGAAAATAGAATATTGGCTGCCTAGTGCTGAAGGTCAGAGGAGAGGTGGAGTGGGAAGAGGCGCAATGAAACTTTTTTGTGGGGATGAGTATGTTCTATATCTTGATTATGGCATTAATTACATGGGTACATATATTTGTTACAACTCATTAAAGTGTATATTTAAAGTGGGTACATTTTCTTACACATGGATTACATCTCAATAAACTTGATTTAGAGACAAACTTAATAAATAACCACAAGTTGAATAGTTACGGAAAAAGCAATGATAGGGTCTCTCCCTGAGAGGCATAGATGATAACTAGTCATGTTATTAGGCATGTCTTAACTTCATTACTGAATGTGAATAATTATTCTAGTCAAAGTAAATTTATAAGGCAAGACATAGATGTAGTCATCAGCAATAACAACCTATATTAATTTTCCTAGAGGGGCTGTTAACAAATCACCATAAACTGGATGGCTTAAAACAATAGATTTCTATTGTCTCACAATTTTGGAGGCAAGAAGCTGAAATCAAGGTGTCAGAAAGCCGTATTTTCTTAGTCCTTTTGTGCTGCTATAACAAAATACCATAGATCATGGAGCTTAGAAACAACAGAGATTTATTTCTCACCGTTTTGGAGGCTGGAAGTCTGAGATCAGGGTGCACGTGGTCGGCTGAGGTGGCATACTTCTTGTATCCTCAACGTGGTAGAAGGGGCAAGGGAGCTCTCTGGGCCTTTTTTTATAAGGGCACTAATCACATGCATGACAGCTCCCCCCTCATGGCATAATCAGCATGCAAAGGTCTTACTTCCTCACACCATCACATTGGGGATTAGGTTTCAACAAATGAATTTTGAGGGGGACATATTCAGACATAGCACTTTTTCTGAAGGCTCTGGGGGAGAATCTGTTCCATGCCTGTTTCTTAGCTTCTGGTGTTCTTTGGCTCGTAGACCAATCAATCCAATCTCTGCCTCCATTGGCTTTCCTCCTTGTCTTTTGTCTCTCTCTTTTTTTCTTATATGGATACCAGTCATATCGGGTTACCACCTACCCTAATGACCTCGCCTTAATTTGGTTACATCTGCAAAGACCTTATTTCCAAATAAGCTCACATTCTCAGGTACTGGGGGATTAGGACTTTGACACATCTTTTGGGGAACACGATTCTATTCATGTGTGCCCCATCAGGCACACACAGACCAAAACCCTTTATGTTTATTATCATCATTTGTACTACCTCACAATTTACAACTTCTCTATAATCTCTCAGTTCTTACATGATGATGCTACTGAGTGCCCAGCGCTTGCTTCTCCCGGTTTCTGTTTTGGTAAGTATCTACATGATTTACTATAACATCAGCAGATTTTATAAAATTATTTACCTTAAAAGCAGTATATTTCAATTAATATACACCAAAGAATACTACACACAATCTTTAAAATATAGAGAACTACTAGAGCAGTCTTTAGGAAACATAGTAGAAGTCCACACAGTGGCATCCCCAGCAACGCCCTACAACAGGCAGAGCTAACATGAGTGGAAAGTTCTCCTCCAAAAGGGACTCTCCTGAGTCCTTCATGTTCTCTCTTCTAATACTCACAGATTTGCCCACCATGCCTAGTTACCCTTTGGGTCAGTTGAAACACTCACTTTCTGGACTGTGAAAGAATGTGGTGTTAGCAACTACATTCAAGCAAGTCAACTCATAAGAAGTCTCATGTTACTCCCAACAGCTTGGCACACACTCCAAGAACTGAAAAATTCCTTCCAACTACTTTTATGCCTCATATCCCGGGCTAATCTGTAAATTCCCTACACTGTATTTCAAATCTTTCTTTCTTTCTCCCCAGATTTCTACCACTAATCTGGGCATGAATCAGTTATTATCTGGGCCCAGGTTCATCATCTTTTTTTGAAAAATGGGCTAAAATCACTGTCTTAGTTAATGAGTTGCTGAGCTCTGCCCACAGGAAACCACTGACTAGCATTTGTTTTACTTACTGACCTTCGGTCTCTTATTCATTTCTTGAGCCAAACCACAGTATTGGAATTCCTTTCTGGAGGGACTCTTCACTCACACCCCGTCTCTATAAATACTCTGAAAGTTCATCTTCCTCAACTCTCCATAGAGATCAAGACAGCTAGCATTTTCCCCCAGAGATTAAAAAAATACTTAAGATGACATATCTATAATTAGTAACTCTTCATTCTCCATTCACAATCTCTTTCAGAGGGGGTTGTCATCTTTTATAACCAGACATCGCTAAGTGAAGAAGTGATGAAACCTTCAGAGACAGACACATTGTTTAGAGACTGTTGTCCCCACTGTTATCACTGATGCTCCTGGTAACCCCCAACCCAAATCCTGCTCCCCAATAATCCTTAAAAACTGCAAAGAATTTTCTTTTCTGTTAATGATAGATAGCTCTTTAGTTCCAAAGAAACGCTGCACATTCACGTGCTCTCTGACACACTCTTGCTCTGTTTAGTTTCTCTACTGAAGAACTTGGAATACTCAACGCTATGATGCACTCACCTCCATCCCCACGCCCCCCCAAAAGAAAAGGCTGCTTCTTCCTAGATCAATCAAGCAATGTCCCACAGGTAAGCGGACTCCACTGCATTCATATAATGCAGGACTCCTGACGATCTTGCAAGGCCGTCTAGCACACTTCCACTCAACCTTCCCTGGCTGTTTCACTCTCGGGGCTCAGCCCTGCACCACAGTATGAC